>NW_025814830.1:25175000-25612500 GCF_022079265.1 Lynx rufus | reverse complement strand
ACTGTTCTTTTTCATGTTTGTCAGAAGAGTTTGGTAACAAAACCCATTTAATATCAAACTGGAAGACAGCAGAGTGCTCCTTGGCGGTGTAGCATTGTTGATGTCACCTTAATTTATAACATGGCAAATGGTTAGGCAGATGGCATTTAATATATTCCCAGACATAAACATGAGGCTTAAGTTGTATATGGTATATGTTCCTGAGCGTCCATAAACTCTGTAGGGGGTAAGCCCGTCTCTCCTCCCTCCCTTTGTCCACGCCCCCTCCCCCTTCCACACATGACAAGTGTTAACCATTCAGAGACCCAGGCAGGACGTACAAAATGTCCCAACTCATAAGAAGGGTGTCAGAGTGACTTATATGATGGGCTTTCCGGCTCATCCCAAATAGCACTGGCCTCGACTGAGTCACTGATGTCAAAAGGCAAGGCCACCATTAGTTATATAATAGAAGGACCCTGGTCTTCAAGTCTAGACCTGCATCTCACAAGTCAAGTAACTGTTTTTTCATCAATAGGCTTTTTTTTTTTTAGAACAGTTTTAGATTTAGTGAAAACAAATGCACAGATAGTATAGGGCGTTCTCATATTACCTCCCCTCCCCCCCAAATACACACTCCCAGCTTCCCCTATGATTAGCACCTGACATTGGTGTGGTACGTTTGTTACAGTGAACGGACCCAAGTCAATACATTATTATTAACCAAAGTCCATTGTTCGTTCAGATTTCCTTAGTTTTTTACCCACTGTTCTTTTTCTATTTCAGAATCCCATCCAGGAGGCCGTATTATTTAGCTGTCGTGTCTCCTTAGACAACTCTTGGCTATGACAGTCTCTCGGACTTTTCTTGTTTTTCTTGACCTTGGCAGTTTTGAGGAATACCAGTCAGATATATTATAGGATGTCCCTCTTTTGGAGTTTGATGTTTTTCTCATGATTGGATTGGGGTCATGGGTTTGGGAGAAGAAAATCAACAGAGGTAAGGCGCCATTTTAATCACATCGTATCAAGGGTACACACTATCAAAATGGCTTATTGCTATTGATGTTGACCTTGATCACCTGGTCCGGGCAGTGTCTGTCAGGTTTCTCCATGAGTTACTCCTTCCCCCACCCCCGCACTGTCGTCTTTGGAACCAGGTCACGATGTGTAGCCTCCCCTTAAGGAAGGGAGTGTTACGCTCCCCTTCCTTGAGGAATAATTAAGTTAGTATTTCAATTTCAATTTCAATTATTAATTAAATAATTAATTTGGAATTCTTATGCATGGGAAATTTGGCTCTTCCCCTCCGTTTATTAATTTGTTCAATTATTTGTTTATATCAGTATGTGCTCAGGGATATTTATTTTATACCCTGGGTGGTTATCCAATACTATTTCATTTTTAAAACAATTTTTTGGGGCAGATCGTTTCAGCTTTGACCATTGAGCACTTTCAGTTGGCTTCTATGCCCCCTTGACACATGCCCATCAATGTGCCTCCTTAGAATCAGCCAGTGCTTACTTGGGGCGCCTGGGTGGCTCAGTCGGTTAGGCATCCAACTTCAACGCAGGTCATGATGTCATGGTCCGTGAGTTCGATCCCATGGTTCGTGAGTTCGAGGCCCACGTCAGACTCTGTGCTGACAGTTCAGAGCCTGGAGCCTGCTTCAGATTCTGCGTCTTCCTCTCTTTCTGCCCCTCCCCTGCTCATACTCTGTCTCTCTCGCTCTCAAAAATAAACATTTTTTTTAAAAAAGAATTCTACATGTATTTTTGATACCAGGTCTTTATCAGATATGTGTTTTATAAAGATTTGCTCCCCACTTGCGGTTTATCTTTTCATTTTTTTAATAGACTCTTTTCCAGAGCAGAAGTTTTTAACTTGAATAACGACAAGCTCGATCAGTATTTCTTTTAGGGATTGTATTTTCTTTACTTTTATTTATTTTGATAGAGAGAGAGAGAAAGGGAGACAGCAAGCATGGGAGAGGGGCAGAGAAAGAGGGAGAGAGAGAATCCCTCGACATGGAGCCTGACAAGGGACTCGCACCCACGATCCATGAGATCATGATCTGAGCTGAAACCAAGAGTTGGACACTTAACCAACTAAGCCACTCAGACACCCCAGGGATTGTACTTTCGGTGCTATATCTAAAAACTTCTTGCTAAAGCTAAGACCACCTAGATTTTCTTCTATGCTATCTTCCAGAAGTTGTACTTTTCAGAATTTTCATATAGATCTGTGGTCCATTTTGGGGTTAAGTTTTGTGAAAGGTGTAGAGTCTGTATTTAAATTAATTTTTTTTTTTTTGCATATGGAAAATGGTTCCAAGCACCATTTGTTGAAAAGATTATTCCATTTTTTTCTCCATTTAATCGCCTTTGCTTTTTTATAAAAGATCTGTTGACTAGATGTATGTGGGTCTATTTCTGGGCTCTCTATTCTGTTCCATTGATCTAAGTGTCTTTTCTTTTTCCAGTATCATGCTGTCTGGATTACTGGAGGTTTATAGGAAGCCTTAAAGTGGGGTAGTGTCGGTCTAACTTTGTTTTCCATTTTCAATATTGTGGTGGCTATTTTTAAAAAAAAATTTTTTGAATGTTTATTTATTTTTGAGAGAGGCAGAGACAGAGTGTGAATAGGGGAGGGGCAGAGAGAGGGAGACACAGAACCCGAAACAGGCTCCAGGCTCTGAGCTATCAGCCCAGAGCCCGACACGGGGCTCAAACTCACAAACCATGAGATCGTGACCTGAGCCGTAGTCGGACGCCCTGTGGTGGCTATTTTGAGTCGTCGGCTTTTTCGTATAAACTTCAGAATCAGTTTGCCTATGTCCACAAAACAGTGTGCTGGAATTTCGATTGGGATTGTGTCAAATAGCTCGAGTTGGGAAGAACGGACATCTTAACAAAACTGAGTTTTCTAACAGGTAATGTTTTTAATCAGCTTTACATGGGCGTAACTGACATATAATAAGCTGTGCATATACTACGAGTACAATTTGGCAAATTTTGATGTATGTATGCATTCCTAAATCCATCACCATGATCAATGAGCAAATTTGTCATCCCCCCCAAGTTTCCTCATGTCTGTCTATAATCCTTCCCTTCTGACCTCCTGTCCCCAGACAAAGATATTGTTTATGTTGCTATAGACGAGTTTGCATTTCCTATGGTTTGATATAACTGGAGCCATACAGCATATATTCTCTTTAGTCTTATTTATTTCTTTAATTCAGCATCCTTAGTATGAGATTCAGAAATCCTATAGCATGTATCCATAGTTTATTCTTTTCTACTGCTGAACAGTATTCAATTGTGCATATATACCACAATTTGTTTTCCCTTTCATCTATTTTTAAAGTTTTTAATGTTTATTTATTTTTGATAGAGAGAGAGAGAGATACAGAGTGCCAGAGGAAGAGGGGAAGAGAAGAAGGGAGACAGAGAATCCAACGAAGGCTCCAGATTCTGAGCTGTCAGCACAGAGCCCAACGTGTGGCTCGAGCCCATGAACCGTGAGATCATGACCTGAGCAAAGTTGGGCGCTCAACTGACCGAGCCACCCCGGCACCCGTGCTCATTCATGTATTGATGGACATTGGGTAGCTTGCAGCTTTCAGCTCTTACAAATAAAGCTGCTATGAACATTTGTGGACAAGTCTTGATATGGACATAGGCTTCCATTTTCCTCAGGTAGAATGACTGGACCATCTGATAAACAGAAGTTGACCTTTTTCAGAAACTGCTCCTTCGTGCTCACGAACGCGTTCATTTCTTATAACCCGATTCTGAGGAACATCGTGAGATGTTAAAAATCAGCATCTTCAAGCTGTTCTGCAATTAGAAGAAGGAAGTGGCAGGATACCAGTTGGAAACGCTGGTCTGAGAAGTTGAGAAAGTTCAGGCCCAAGTCAGACGTGCCTTCCACGCAAGTCTTTTCTGCTCTTGGCTGGGAAGGTCTGGTATTAGGTTCTGAAATGGAAAGGTTTGCTCTCTCTCACATGGTTCAGCCCCCTGCCTTCATGCCACAGATTCATCATTTTGTTAAGTCTCTAGGGTTATCAGATTTGCTCTATTCTAAGTTCAATGCCATGCCATTGAAAGTGTTGCTCCAAACAGTGCTTTTGTGAAACTCGGCAAATCTTTCTCTGTCTTTCTAAAGATGTTGGGACTTCTGCGAGTTATGTTCTCTTTGAGGAGAAAAAAGATGCCTTCGCTCTTCTTGCGTACGGCTCCTTCTGTTGAGTTCTGGGTGTCTTAGCCCCTCTTTCTTGAGCCATTGCTTTTTTTTTTCTCCCCCCCCCCTTTCCCCTCTGTCCTTTGGACTGAAGGTTTTTATTCAGCGCTTCTCCTTACCCCTGTGAATCTCATTCACAATAGTTCCCTGATGACGGGTACACATTTTGAGGTCAGTGACACTTCTGTTTCTTTTTTGTTTAAAATGATTTTTATTTATTTATTTTTTTAATCTAGAGAATGTTTCAGTTTCTTTCCAATAAGAGGAATTTTTTTTTAAGTTTAGTTATTTATTTCTGAGAGAGACAGAGACAGCACAAGTTAGGGGGGAGGGCAGAGAGAGAGAGGGAGAGAGGGAGAATCCCAAGCAGGCTCCGTGCTGTCAGCACAGAGCCCGACGTGGGGCTTCAACCCACGAAACTGAGAGATTATCACCTGAGCAGAAACCAAGAGTCAGATACTTAACCAACTCGGCCACCCAGGACGGGAAAATCTGGAAATGGGGTTCCCTGTGTCAGCATCAGTACTCAAGTACTTATGAAATCAGCACAGGTAGAGACGGGCTCTGGAGCGAGTGCCGTGTGTGATGGGAGTCCTCCCTTCCTCCTTTTAGTCCCGCCTCCCCCTTCTCTCCCTCTCTTTCTTTCTGAAACAACATCATTCATTTCTTTTAATCCCCTTTCTGGGGCTGAGTATGGGGCTTTGGAGAACTTTGGGGTAGGAATTGGAAAACTCTACCTAAACGGCCAGACAATAGATATTTTAGTCTTTGTCAGTCATTAGGGAGGTACTTGTATAGCCATTTAAAATGCAACTATTTCAAAATGTGAAAGAACAAAAAAACATTCTTAGCTCTTGGACCAGAAACCAACAGGCCGCTGGCTGGATCTGGCTCCTATAGTTTGCTGACCTTTGCTCTAGCAAATTGGATAAGATCTCTCGATTCTCAAGGAGTCGGAGGAGTTCTCCACAAACATAGAACAGCAAAGAACGGTCTGGAAAATCGACATCCAAATACAGACTGAGCTCACATCAAATCCACCTCTGTCAAATGCCACCTGCCCAAATCGACCTAAAATAAGTTTCTCTGCAGGTGAAGAAGCTACGAATTACTTCCCCACCAATGTGGGCCTGATATGCACAATGGGAAGGTGGTGGCTCACTAACCAGTCCTCAAATTTCCTCCTAGTTCAGAAAATTCTCCAGCCTCACCTTTCTCCAGTGTGATCGATCCTTGCATTCTGGTGAACCGGTTCAGGTGCGGCCTTTCTTCATCCTCTTCATCCCAATGGCCACATCTTAACCATGAGCCCTCTGTGGCGAGAGGGCACTCCCCACCCCCACATTCCCCTACCCACTCTCGCTTGTGCCAAAGTCAACCCAGTGCCTTCTGAATGGAGGGATTGCCAGAGTATAACCCAGAGACCATGACGAGCAAGAAAGTTGATTTCAGATAACATATTATGGTAGGCAGACATCAAAGACATCTCATGATTCCCACCTCCTGGTATCCACACCCTTGGATACCCCCCTCCTCCTCAAGTGTGGCCTAGACCTAATGACTTGCTTCCAAGGTGATGGGTTAGCGCTTTCAAGATGTGGTTGGTTTCAAAAGTCTGTTTTGTTGGCCCTCCCTCTCTTACTCTCTGGCTTGCTCAATTTAATAAAGTCAGCTACCAAGTTGTGGGTTGCCCTATGGAGAGGTCCATGTGGCAAGGAACTGAGGGTGGCTTCTGGCCATCAGCCAGCAAGGAACTGAGATCCCCAGTCTGACCACCTGTGAGGGCCTGAATCCTGCCAACAACCATTGAGCGAACTTGGAAGCAGATCCTTCCCCAGTCCAGCCCTGAGACAACAGCGGCCCAACCAACATATTGATTGCAGTCCCCTGGGAGACTTCAAGCCAAAGGACCCCCGCTAAGCTGTGCCTGAACTCCAGATGCACAGAAATTGCAAGATGATGAGAGTTGTTCCAAATCACTAAGCTCTGAGGTATTTTGTTACGCAGCAATATGTGACTCATACATAGATGGACTAAGATTTTCCTCCGAGCAATCCCATATTTATTATAATATATGGGGGGGGCTTGGGTTTAATAAGCATTTAATTTTCTTTTTAAATGTACTTAAGTAAAAAAGAATGAGTACAGGTGACAATTAGATGTGGCAACATATGTCAAAAATGGCAAAAGTTACTGACGTTTAGGAAGTGCTGCTTTAGCCAATGGCCTTGAATTTATCAGTACCAATAATGAGTCGACACTTAAGACCCTCACACCCTGCTCTCCTCTCCATCATAGATGCTTTGTGCTGGCAAAGCAAGATGAAATTTAGGACAGGTTAGGACCTAAATGGGATAAAAATAGAATACATATAATGTCTGGGTTCATGGATTTAATATCTTAAGAGGAGCATCAGAGTTCACTTTCATGAAGCAATTTATACATACGTTGTGTTCTGTACATGAGACTAAAGAGAGAGGCACCTGGGTGGCTCAGTTGGTTGAGCATCTGACTCTTGATTTCAGCTCAGCAATGATCTCATAGTTTGTGGAATCCAGCCCCATACTAGTCTCTGTGCTGAAAGCATGGAGCCTACCCGGGATTCTGTCTCCCTCTCTCTCTCTCTCTCTTTTTCTCTGCCCCTCCCCCACTTGCATTCTGTCTCTCTCAAAATTAAAAAAAACAAAACAAAACAACTCTTCTTGAGTGGGGGAGGAGCAGAGGGAGAGGGAGAGAGAGAATCTCAAGCAGGCTCCGTGTTGGCCAAGAGCTTGATGTAGGGCTCGAACCCACAAACTGAGATCATGACCTGAGCCAAAATCAAGAGTTGGGTGCTTAACTGACTGAGCCACACACCCCCCAAAATAAACTTTTAAAAAAAGAATAGAGAGACCATGCAAATGAAGTGGGACTCAGATAAATGTTCAGCGTTCTGGGATGATCTGGGCCATGAAGAGGAGTTAACAGGATTGGAAAAGTCTAGAGAGACTTTGAGGGAGATTCCTTTCAGCCCCGGAGAGTGGGTCAACTTCATACTCATCAGCGTGTGCTATAAATAAGGTGCTGTGCTAGGCACACCTCGCATTTGCGGGTGATTGTAGAGGAAAAAAAAAATCCTGCTTTGTCTGGGACTGAGAAGGTTTGGGGGATGTGGGGTTTCTGGCGTAAACCTCCAGAAAGCCCCAGAAAACCAGGGTGGTTGGTGGTCCTGTGCAGTGGTCTCTTTCTTCTGGAGCTTTGAGGCAAGAAGGCCACGGGCAAGAATTGTAAGAGCTGTTGTATTAGGCTAAACAATGGCCCCCAAGGATGTCCACTTAATCTCCAGAACCTTCCTTACATGGCAGGAGTGACTTTGCAGTAGGACTTAGTTATTAAGAGTCTGGAAGTGGTGGGGGTTGGGGAGAGGTTACTCTGGATTCTCGAGGTAGACTCAATCTAATCACCAGGGTCCTCCTCAGAGGAATGCAGAGGAATCAGAGTGAGAGGAAAAGGGAACTTGACAAGGAAACAGAAGACAGAAGGATGCATGTTATAGACGAAGGAAGGGGCCCCAAGCCAGGGAATGTTGGGCACCACTAGAAGCCGAAAAGGGCCAGGAAACAGATTCTCCCCTGGAGCCTCCAGAAACAACCAGCCCCTGCCAACACCTTGACTTTAATCCAATGAAACTGCTTCCAGACTTCTGACCTCCCACACTGTGAGAAAATAAATGTGTGTTAAGCCACTAAGTTTGTGGTGATGTGTTACAGAGAAAATGGAAAACCAATATGGGCATGCATCAGGAAAAGGGCAAGGTGCCATGGGCTCCCTGTAATGACAGCTCCCCCGAGTGGCTTTATTTGATGTCAACTCCACGGGCCATGGGGTGGCCAGATCAATCCATTTCTGGGTTTGTCTGTGAGTGTGTTTCCTGCTGAAATTGGCATTCGGATGGGTGCATTCAGTGAAACAGAGGGCCTTCTGCCTGTGAGCGGGCCTCCTCTGATCTGTTTCGGGTCTGAAAAAGAGCAAAACACCGAGGGAGATGATCCCTTCCCTTTCTGCCTGCCTGACTGAGCTGGGGCCTTGTGGACTGGGACTACCATTGGCTCTCAGGCCCCCAGACTCGGACTGAGTCACAACCCCCATCTCTTCCGGGTCTCCAGCTTACGGACAGATGGTCGGACTGCGGACTGCTCGGCCTCCATTATCGTGTGCAATTCCTCGCAATAAGCCATTTAATAAATCAATACATCTCTGTCTTTCTCTCTAAGCATTATTTTATATTATTATATAATATACAATAGGCATCATTTACATAATGTACGAACATATATATTTGTATATTGTGCTCGTGTATATAACTATATATACATAGCTTCTCTGAAGAATCCTGACTAATGCACCACCACCCCGGCCTAGAACACGTCCGAAAGAAAAGCAGAGCGGTTAAATACTTATTTCCAGTGTGGGAAAAACTCACACATATAAAAAGAATCCATTTTAGTGTGTGGGGAAAATTAAGAGAATTTTCATCTCCCTTCATTCTCTTCACATTTCTATTTTTGGGCATTTATACAAAGTAGATAATGCAGGCCTCCGTGTACATAATTTGTAAACAAAGAAACAGATAGCGATGGGCGTGCGTGTTCATGCATTTTCTTCACCGTGGACGTGTGGTGAAAAGTTTGATGGTGACTGATCTCGAGAGGTGGACTTGGGTTCGCTCAGAGCCACCCCACTTACAGCCTGTCGGATTTGGAGGAGGTTGCAGAACCGCTCCCACCCTCCCCATGCCCATCCGTGAAATGGGATGCCGATCGTGATGCCGATGAGCTCACAAAGTTGGGGGAGCGTTAAAATCGATACTCCCCGGGGAAGAGCTGAGCCTGGGACAAGGTAAGGAAGACGCGCCCTCTCAGGGTTGCAAAAGCGCAGGCTGGGCCCCTGACACCCCGTGCCCGAGGGCCTCTCTCGCCTCACCGTGCCCCACGTGGAGTCCCTGGCATGTAGCTGGCACGCAGAAGAGGCTCTGTCACCAGTGGCTGCCGGCATTGACGTCCACCCTGTCAGCCCGGGCCCACACTGGGAACCCCCAACCATGACCCCGTCCCAGCAAGAGGCACATGGCGAGAGTCCCACACCCCTGATCCCTGGGACTGAGAGAGGAGCATGGTTGGTCTTTGGGGAGTAAAGGCTCAACTTCCGCCAAGCCCCGCTCCGGAGGCCGGCTCTCCCCACATCAGGCACACTCTTAAACATCTGTCTGTAGTGTGATTTATTCTCTTTTAAAATGAGGTTTTCAAACAACTCACTATCTTAATTTTAGCAGTTCAGCTCCTTTGTATGCTAACAATACCAAACATGCAAATGAGCTACCACTTTGCTTTCTAGCAAAAATGTTTCTGTGCAAACACTTGATTTTATAACGCACTTTGCAGCTTTCTCCTATAATTAGTTGTTAAATCTATATTTGACTTTGTCTAAATGGTTGCATTGCAAGGCTGTTTTTCTTGCCTCTCCCTTTGGCTAGTTCATCTTACCCCTGCCCATGTCTCTCCTCGAATGAGGGGACGGTTTCCTGGCTAACTTTTAGACTGAAGGCAAAACCCAGAAAACATGCGGGGAGTCAGGGTGCAGGTCACCCGGAGGCCCCAGAAGGCTGCAGGTTGGGTCAGGTTCACACCATGGGTATCTCGTCCTTTTTGGACCAGCCGGTTAACCACGGTGCGTTCTTCTCATGGCAAGAGCAGAAGTACAAGAGGGCAAGGTTAACCACGCAGGTCAGATCCAGCCTCTGCCGGCATCATGTTTTCTAGCATCTGAAACCAAAGGATGCCAAGTGTATTTCCTCCTACGATGAGCTCAAAATAAGTCACACGCCCAGTTCAATAGCAGTAGGTAGGGAAGTGTATTCCTCCGACGGCAATGAGGGTGGGGAAGAGAATGGACATTGTTGAACAATAATCTGGTCTTCCGTAGGTACCGAAAGAACCCCGCAGGAGAATCTGAGAGCTAGCAGGGTTGTTCATTCACGCGGTAAAGTTTCAGGGAGGGCCTGCTTTACACTGGTCACTGCAGATGTGCTAGAGTTTATAGGAGTTTAAACAAAAGACGGCGGGAACCCACCTTACGGTCTAGACAAAAGAAGTCACGGAGGCCAACCCCGATTGTATATTCAATTTTGGAGTCCTCATCAAGGGAAAGAAGGCAAAGGCACGGACACAACTCGGGCATGAAAGCAATGTTTAGTTAGAATAAGAAATCATGCCAAAGATGCTAACCTTTAAAAAGCTAACAGATTTGGGGGCACCCGGGTGGCTCAGTCCGTTGAGCGTCTGACTCCTGGTTTCAGCTCAGGTCATGATCTCATGGTTTGTGAGTTCGAGCTCCCACATCAGACTCCATGCTGACAGTGCAGAGCCTGCTCGGGATTCTCTCTCTCTCCTTTTCTCTGCCTCTCTCTCTCTCTCTTTTTTTTCTCTCTCTCTCTGACAATAAATAAGCTTTTAAAACAGCTGACAAATTTTTTAAAAACCCACAACATCCAGAAAAATAATCGTATTTTAATTAATTAATTGCCGGAACCCCTCTATAATACTTTTTGCCTGCGATTTTGGCCGTTCAGTCTTTGCCTCTTTCCATGATGACAGCTTTGTAATCTTTTCTGTAGAAAGAATAGAAATATAATTCAGGCTTTGGTCTAGCAGGGTTGGATCAAAATAATAAAACACGATACTTGGGATGCATAAAACGTGCACCTTCAGAGAGAGCTGTACTTCCTGAAGGATACAGGTTTGTACTCTCCAAATACAATAGTCCTGACAAATTATATTTCATGGGACTCTCATATAAATCATGGTGGGTTGAACGCAGAATTGTTCCGAGCCTAGTTTCTGCCTCCCTGATTTGGAAACCTGTTTCGTCTCTCCTATTCTCTCCTCCCAGTTCTGGGGCCAGGTACCACAGGACACATTCCCCACTCAAGACAGTGTTTGCCTGCTCATTCACGTCACAACTCAGTGACTTGACCCAGGGGGCAGAGGCAATATTCCCAAGCCCACACTTAACGCTGGAGCCGTAAGCAGTAACTTACTATCCATGGACATTGTGAGCCACACAAATATATCTCACTGACCACAAGCTAAGAGTATCCCCAACTCTTGGTCCTCTTGACCAGCTCCTGGAAATGTCTGTAGCCGCGTGGCTAAGTGTCACAGAAGAGAAACCGGAGTGGAGAGACGATAGTCTTCCCCGACTGAAGTTAAGACACCTGTTTGCAAATTTTACAGAAGCACTTTGTCTCAGTCCGTTCGGGCTGCTATAACAAAGTAGGATGAATCGGGTGGCTTGTCAATAGCATACTTTTATCTCTCACAGCTCTGGAGGCTGGGAAGTCCAAGATCAAAGTGTCAGCAGATTCCGTGTCTGTTGACACCCACCTCCCAGAGGCCATCTTCTAGTGTAACCGCATATGGCGGGAGCTTCCTCAGGCCTCTTTTGGAAGGATACTGATCCCATTCAAAGCTTTCATCGATTGATACCATCCCCTTGGGGGGCAGAGCTTACCATATAAACTTCGGGGAGACACAAACATTCAATCTACAGCACCTGTGACAACCTAAACCCACTGTTAAGTCCCCTCTCCCGACCCTGGCAGGAACCCGTGCTAGTGAGGGACCCTGATATTCAAGCTCCAGCAACTTCATGATGATCCAACCCCCTTGAGATCTCTCAGTACAGACTGCCACCCTAAGGTAGCCTCACACCCAGGTGGCATGGCTCCGGGAAGGAACCACTTCCATAGTGGGTACCAGGAACCACAAGAAAGTATCCAAAGCCTTCTTTCCCTTTATGGATTGTATCCTAAACTAAGTGACATATCCTGAGTCCCTATCCTCTGTCTATCTGTCTCTCTCCGCTTCTAACCACTAACCTCCTAATTTATTCTCCCTTTGGCTTCCATTCGCCCTCTAGATTTGGCTGCGCCATCCAAGGGCTCATGGAGGAAAGACCGCCCAGCTTGGAGCCCCAGGACCTGCCCCAGACGGAGCTCTCCCAGGGACTTTGGGAAGTTCTTCCCAGGTGAGACACTACAGGTTCCCAGCATATGAAAAAACGCTCAAGCTTGCAGGTAATCAGGAAAATGCGCTTTGAGAACCACAGTGAGCTATCATCTTGGTCTCGTAAGATTGACAGAAATTGAAAAGATTGGTAGTCCCAACGGTTGGCATAGTTTCTGGTAAATGGGTGCCATTACACAATATTTTTGTATTTCCCCTATTGGACTATCTGGCAAAATTTGTAATGTGCATACCCACCGAACTATGAATGTTCCCAAGAGTATTTTACAGAAATATACTGCAGTCTGGTCAAAGATACAATATGAGGACTTTTTAAAATTGCAACATTAGAATAATGAAAAATTGGAGGCAGCATAAATATCCATTGATTGGGAAACAGGTTGCATACATTACAGTTTATCCGTCCTATGAAACAGTCGGCAACTATTTTTTTTAAATGATGGTTCTGACATAGAAATATCCCCAGAAGATATTAATATGTGAGAAAATCGAGTCAAAGAACCATGCGTATGATGTGGTCCCATTTTTTCATGGACTAAAAAAATTTGAACACATCAAATAACCTCTTGGGGTCTCAGTCTCCTCCTTTGGAGAGAATTCCTCCTACCTCTCAGGGGCTGGTAACTTAAAAGTGGCTTTGGATGTAAAAGAATCCTATAAACTGTAAAGTTCTATATAACTCACCATTTAAAATGTATCATATAAGAGGGAAAAATCAGTTGTGGGCATCCTATAGGTATTTCTCTAATTCCTGACGTCTCCTAGTGTCTATGAAAGAGGTTTTTTTTTTTTTTTAATTTTTTTTAACGTTTATTTATTTTTGAGACAGGGAGAGACAGAGCATGAACAGGGGAGGGTCAGAGAGAGAGGAAGACACAGAATCTGAAACAGGCTCCAGGCTCTGAGCAGTCAGCAGAGAGCCTGACTCGGGGCTCGAACTCACAGACCGCGAGATCATGACCTGAGCCGAAGTCGGCCGCTCAACCGACTGAGCCACCCAGGCGCCCCATATGAAAGAGTTTTTACAAAATAAATTGTTCTGCGCTCCGTGGGGGGCTGACTGACATGGGACACAGGTGCCTTAGAGCATACTTAGCGACGTGCTGGGCACACAGTAGGCATTCAAAGCATACTTGTGGAATGAAGGACTCAAAACACACACTAGAACAAGGAACGCCAGGGCAGACTGGGTTAACCCACAAGACGGTGCTGGTCTTGGAGGTCTGGTTCATGCCAGAATCACGGTCGTGACTCCAGAACCATGAGGTTCACTTTGACGGAGTCCTGCACCATTATATACGTGCTCATCAGGGTGAAATATTAAAAGAAAATAACAGAATACCAAAACGGAATGTGCACGAATGTACACTATGATTACAACGAGGAAATAACAATATTTTTAGACAAGAATCCTGAGAGGCAAACAGAAAATTGGAAACAGTAGGTTTGCTTAGTGAGGTGATATTAGGAGTAAAAAAAAAATTTTTTTTTTAATTCTAGGAAGGTTATAATGTTTTGGACATAATCTACTCACTTAAATTTCCTTTCAAGCTTCATAGCTGTGCATTAGCAAAGGAACAGACGTTCATCATAGACAGTGAAGAAACTCGGGAAAAATTGGGAGGACAAGAGAAATTCACCCCCAGAGCTGTGCCCAAACACCAAGCGTGGTTAACAGGTTGTGTCTCTCACTGAGGTCTTACTACATTGTTTTTTATATTTTCGGGGCAGATATTTTACATATTTGAGTCTTATACGTACCATCCCCGCCCCCCCACCATGTGACCCCCAAATGCTGAAGAGTTTGTTTTGGATCCCTTGAATACTGGTTCAGTCACTTACCTACTCTACTGTATATCTAGGGCAAAGTTCTTACTCTCTCTGACCTTCAGGGTTTTCATTTGTAAAATGAGGATATCCTTAAGGCATGCTTTATAAGTGAATGTCTTCATGTGAATTTATACTTCAATTCGACACATAACGGAGACTAGAAGGAGTGATTTTGGAATAAAGAATAAATGAATCAAGGAGGGGAACTAGATCTGGTCCGGGAGATCAGGGAAGGCTTCCCAGAGGAAGTGGCATTTCTGGGATCTGAAGGCTGAGCAGGAGTTTACCAGCCAAAGAAAAGGACAGGAGACTAGGGGGAGGATGAGAGAAGAGAGGGGTCATTCTAGCTAAAGGGAACAGCTTATGTACAAATGCATATTGGGAGTCAGAGACAGAAGGGACTCAAAAGGAGGTCAGGGAGAAATGGGACCAGGGAACAAAGGGTGGTGTAATACAGAGAGACCAGGGAAGTCAACAAGGGCCAGATGAGGCAGGGCCCTGAAGCCCACTGGGCTTGGCCCTAGAGAACACGGTGGGACCATAAGAAGGTTTTAAGGAAAGAAAGATCTGGGCAGACTTGTATATTTAGCACTCCACCTACAGTATGGGGCAAGAACTGGGGAGTATGGGCAGAGTGGAAATGGGGAGACCTCATCAGAACCTATTGTCCCGGGAGCCCCTGGGTGGCTCAGTCAGTTGAGCGTCCGACTTTTGATTTCAACTCAGGTCGTGATCTCACGGTTCGTGAGTTTGATCCCCGCATCAGGCTCCGCGCTGACAGTGTGGAGCCTGCTTGGGATTCTCTCTCTCCTTCTCTCTCTGCCCCTCTCCCTCCTCTTTCCTTCTCTCAATTAATAAATAAACTTGAAAGAAGAAGAAGAAGAAGAAGAAGAAGAAGAGGAAGACGAAGAAGAAGAAGCTATTTTCCTGATCGTGACAAGAATGGCCCAAGCCACGTGTCTGCCCTCCACGAGTCAGTAGACACCTGAACTTATTTTGTGGCTGCTTGCTGCCTGGCTCTTGGCTTCTAGCGTGTCTCAAGATGCGCCTCGTTCAGCCTACCATGGAGTGTGCAGTGTCCCATGAGCTGGATTGAGAGATTCCGGGTTTCCGGGATCTGGGATTCCGGAATTCCGGGTTTCCGGGATTCCGGGATTCCGAGTTTCTGCCAAACCTGAGAAAGGTAGAAACGCTACTGTGGACAAGAGAAGGTTGACTGCAGACTTGCAGCAAGTGCCCTAGGTTTATATTCCAGACCACCAGCCACTATAATTATACATTAGCGGGCCTCCGAAAGGCACAGTATCGATGCTCGCAGCCAGGGTCCCTGTTATAAAGGCCCTGCTCTTGGTTGTTATTAACTATACTGTACGAAGCCTCATAAACACCTTTTTACACATACAGTGCAACCTTTCAATACAACAATCAAATGCTTTTCAACAAATTACAGTCTCCTAGAAAAGGGACCCCTTGATTGCTTCCCAGAAAGAGGTGGAAGGAAACTTTAGACAGAAGTCGTTCGAAGCCTGATGTTGAGAACCGTGTTTGCTTTGGGCTGGAAACGCTAGCCTGGAGTTCAGGCCTTGCACAGCTCTGGGGAAATCAGTGCCAATTAACCCAAGCCTGGCCAGAGAAGAAATGAGACCACAGGAATCATCTAACCAACCCGATCTACTTTAACGGATGAGCATAATGAGAGGAGACAAGAGCGGCCACTGTCTCGGGTCACGGGGGATCTCAGAGGGGGAACCGGGGCAGGGATTTCAGACCCCACTGCTGACATCCTCCCTGGGCACAGCTGACCGGTGGTGTTCAGATCCGTCCTTGAGTTAACTCTGTTAGTTCAGAATCTGGCATCTTGTAATTAGAATGTTGAGTCTTTGTCCCCAGGACCTTCTCCTGTCTGTAAGACTTTCTCTGACACCCCCAGTTGAGCAAATTTTTCTCCTCTTATAAAAATGGATCTTTAGATTTCATTGACCAGTAAAATTTACAGACCCGGGGTTGCAAACTCTTTATTTTGCCAACTGAGGACATCGGAGAAAACAAGCTGAAAGGACAGGGACCCGGGAATACATGCAATTTGCAATCACCAATTTTTGTACTCTGAAAATGCATTATCGTTGACAGAGAAGGAAATAAAAAGGAAAGACAGGAAGAGAGAGGTAAACACAGAAACTACATTAGCACGTACGTGGGGTGGGTGGGGGTGCCGTTTGCCTGCAAAAGGGCAAGAAGAGAATTTCCTGAGAAAGATGGAAATATTCTCTATCAAGATTGAGGCGGTGGTGATAAGAATATATCCATTTGTAGCGGGGCCCGGGTGGCTCCGTCGGTTGGACGGCCGGCTCTTGGTTTCGCCTCAGCTCGTGGTCTCACGGTTTGTGAGTTCAAGCCCTGTGTCAGGCTCCGCACTGACGGTGCAAAACCTGCGTGGGATTCTGTCTCTCTCTCTCTCTCTCAAAATAAATAAATAAACTTAAAAACAAAGAATATACCCATTCGTCAAAAATCCTTGCTGTTCATTCGATGTTCTTTCTGATGCAAAAGCAAAAACAAGACAAACATAAAGGGGAAAAAACCCGTATTCTGATCAGACGTATCCTTCTTGGACCCAGAGTTGTCTCAGAGTCTGGAGCTGGGCTGAAGACCATGGAGGAGGATGAATGCAAGGATGGTTCCCTAATGTAGCTTCACCCCTGGGCCCGCCCCACCCATATTCCACCCAAGACAGTGCTGTGCCAGCAGGCGTTTCCACTCGGAGTCCCTGACAGAAACCAACTGAGGGCCGAACCAAGAAATTCCTCTCTCTTTGCTTCGGGAAGGCCTTGGCAAAGAGGCATGACCACTTTTGGCTGCCGTGTCCTCGCCTGAGCGTTGAGAAAATGGGACTCCCTAAAGCATGTCCTGAGAACTCGGGCCCTGACAAGGTCAAGACGAGCCACGCAGAGCCATCAGGGCTGGCCGTTTCAGCTCCAACATTGCTCCTGGGCTTGCAAAACAACGCGAAGCTTCAAGGGAGGTGACGGAGTGCTGACTTACGCCTCAGAGAGACCTGCGAGTGGCTTCCGGCCCTGCCATGTGCGGGGTGTGTGACGTGGGAAAAGGAACTTCGTCTTGATGAGGCACCGTGCCTTCCGCTGCAAAATGGGGATCACAGCAGCCACCTTTATGGAGATCCCGCCAGGATGGGAGAAGGGTCACGTAGGCAGAAAGTTGTCGGCTCAGTGTCGGGCACCTAGTGGGTTCGGATACGGAGCTAGATATTATTATAACTTCTAGATATTTCCTTGTGCTTCCTGGCAGCCAGCAGGAATAGGAGAAATGGCACAAGGTCGGACGCCGTTCTTGGAAGCTCGGTTTCCTTGACTCGAGAGCGGGGAGGGTAAAATGAGGCGATACGTGTGGGATGCTGACCTCCATGCCTGGCACATAGTAGGCGCCCACCAAGTGATAGCCACGGCCGTAACTGCGTCAATAGATACGGCTTGGGCCAAATGTGGCTGTGGGGGGGTCACCCGGGACAGCCGTCATGTCACTGGGTCACCGTCGTGTCGGTCAACACACATTTGCCTGAAGTTTTTCCAAGGGTTAAACGGGGATGACTGGAGCCCTAAGGCCAAGACAGGCTGTAAACTCAGACTTTTGGTTTTTTAGTCCTTCTGTTGGCAGGAACCCTGGTCTGCTGGTTTGCGGCCGCGCTCCCATGCCAGGAGAAGCGTCAAGCAGGTAACAGGTGCTCAGCAAATATTCGTTGAATGAGTGAAAGAACGAGGTCCCAAATAAAGGCATGAATGAGAGTCGTGTATCTGACGCCTTTTGAGGTCTTACTCTGCCAAGGATTGGTCTCTCTATGCACCCGACTAAAGCAGGGAAGCAGATGTAACATTGTAGAGAGATTCTCAAGCGAATGGCCGCAGTTTCCAATTCGGGCCCAGCCTTGCTTTCCTTAGAGATCGAGTCCCTCTGGTTTGGGTTTTTGGCGGACGGACAGCAGTCCGTGCTGTCTCTCTGTGATCCCCGGCTTGCTTCACACGGATCATGTCCCAGGATCAGTGTTCTCCAAATGATGGAAAAGGGGGTTACAACCTGGTTAACAGTGCCCCACCCCCCGCGCTTAAACCAGAACGTAAAATTAAGCTCACGATGATTTGCAAAAACAGGCTTGCAACATCGCAGGAAAACAAACCGAAGCCAAACAACTGACAAAAATCAAAATCAAAACTAGCGAGCATTTCTGGCGTTCCAGGACTCTTTCTTATTTACACTTGGGTTTTAAAACTCCACGAGACAACAGGAATACTCTAATTGGGGCCTGGGAGGAGGTACAGAAGGGCCCGTCGCTAGTAAAACCGAAAGCATTTATTTATTATTTAATTTGTTTGCCCAGGAGACTTCGCTCCTGATGCAACATCTGGTTTTCATTGTAGCCCAACTTTTACCTAATTGTACAGCTGGGGAGATTAAGGCACGAGGGGTCACAGGCCGAGCCCAGCCAGGACCCAGCCCCCTATGAGAGCTTTGCTCCTCGCTTCAGGGTAGAGACCACACTCCTTGCCCCTGGTCCTCCGGTGGAGACCTATAAATAAGAAAGGAATTAGTCTTTCAAGTCCCCACTCTCCCTCCTTCTGATTCTCATTAATGGTGGGGCTGGGGGGTGGAGGCGGAGGAGGGGTCCGGGGCGATGGACCCTGCAGGCGGAAGGGGCAGCGGCCACAGAGCTTCCAGACCACAGGCAAGGAAGGGGTGGGGGTGCAGCACGGACGGAAGCCGCTCTTCCGGGGGTCCTTTGTCAAAGGCGGCCCCTCCGAGCCAAAGTGGCTGGCACCGGGCAGGCGGAATCCGTTTCTCAGCCCCGAGAGTAATAAACAAGAAATAGATTTCAGTGTAACATCAAGAGGCTGGAATGGAAAAAGAATAAACTCGACCCGGAGTGGAAACTGCCACCAAGGCGCAAAAGGAACCTTCTTTCCTGAATTGGACTTCCGTCTTTACCACTTCCACTGTGACCTTGGGCCGGTGGCTTAAACTCTCTGAGCCTCTGCGCCCTGATCTCACGGAATTCTTATGATTAAATGAGATAATCTGTGGAAAGTATGTACTAGAAATAGATGATGCTTAGTAAGCACTTAGAGAAAGGTACTAAAACCAGTCTAAAAACATCACTCAAGACAGCACACTTTATTCTCCGCGCCTTTAAAGAAGTGAGGTCACCCTCAGGGTTACCTGGAGAGTGTCGGGCAATAAACAAGGGCTGAACAAGGTTCAGAGGGCTGGTTTGAGCCTCACACCATGCCAGCCGTGGGGAAGGGAAGGAGTTGGTGACACAGGCTCATGAAGATATATAATAACGATCAAGGAGTTTAAAATCCGTCTAGTGAGACAGAAAGTGTACTCACGGACCCATCCAGTAATAATCCGGGGCTGAGTGCTTGCTATACAGCCCAAAGAAAAGCAACCCAAACCACACTCAGAAATCAGTCAGGGCTCAGGGCGCCTGGGTGGCTCGGTCAGTTAAGTGTGGGACTTCAGCTCAGGTCATGATCTCGCAGTTCGTGAGCCCGCATCGGGCTCTGTGTTGACAGCTAGGAGCCTGGAGCCTGCTCCGGATTCTGTGTCTCCCTCTCTCTCTCTGTCCCTCCCAGCTCTTTCTCTCAAGAATATATAAATATTAAAAAAAAAAGTTAAAATAAAAAAGAATCAGTCAGGGATCTGATTGTGGGGGGGGGGCGGGAATCACTTCAAGGAGGAAGTCAGACTGGATCTGGTTGGTTTTTTTGTTTTTGTTTTTGTTTTAATGTTAATTTTGGAGAGAGAGAGAGAGAGAGAGAGAGAACCCCAGGTGGGGGGTGGGGAGTGCAGAGAGAAAGGGAGACAGAGGATCTGAAGAAGGCTCTGTGCTGACAGCAGAGACCCGATGCAGGGTTTGAATCCATGAGCCCTGAGATCATGACCTGAGCTTAACTGACTGAGCCACTCAGGTGCCCCAGACTGGATCTGATTTTGAAGGATGGGTAGGAGTCAGAGAGGCAGTGGGGCCCCAACAGAGCTTGTCCCAGCATAAACAATAGCATAGTGATGGATTTGGGCGAACTTGGGCCAGAGATGGTGTCGATGAGGGCAGCCTGAATGGAGAAATTGTAGGCCGATGGGGCACAGAGAGCAGAGGGCTATATTTTGGGTGGTCCTGAAATTCAGGCCAATGTGTGTATCTCCTAGGGCAAGAGGCTGCTAGCTATGGGCTACTAGGCCAAGAAGGGGGTGGGGATTCAAGAGTATTTGAGGAATCTGACACACACAGGCAACATGGACAGGATAAAGACTTAACACTGGATGCACGTGAGGTCTTCTGGTATTCCCGCCTCACTAACTCCCAGCTCATGAGTCTCTGAGTCAGGGGATTTCGCTTCTTGATGGGCCTAAAATCACGTTTCCTTTGTCTGCATTTCTTACACGCCCCACCAGCCTTGGTTGGGGTGCACCGCGATGTAGCCATCCTGGCATCGTGGCATCTAGGCCAGGTGTAACCTAGATTCCATGTGGCCCAAGGCAGCTCTGAGGGCCCCACCTGGTTCATTCACCAAAGTGAGAAAATGCAAAGTGAGAAAATCAGACGGGGAACCAGATCCCCCCTTCAGCTGACACGCACTTCTCCTGTTTAGATTACAGATTTGAGCACGGAAGGACAAGACGAAGCCTGGGAGGGAGACGTTCATTCCGGACCCTCAGAGAAAGTATATATAAAGAGCCTGAATACTTTATGTGTCAGGGCCTCCCATTCTTCAGGCTTTGGGATAACTTTGCGTTTCTTGTTCAGATGCTTTCTGGATTGGCGGAATAGAAAACGCACCCAATTTGGAGGGGAGCAGACACCGCTTAGGATCCTTATTCTACTACTGGGCAGGTCACCGAACTTCTCTGCCTCTCATTTTCCTTGTCTATAAGATGAAAAAGCTTCGTTTCAAGTGTCACATTGAATCATGAGTGCTAAGGCACCTTGAAAAAGGATTCCTGAGTGTATGATGAGTGTCTGTTCTATGCTGAGCATTGTGCAAGTAGCTCGGGGGGAGGGGAGATGAAGTTGAAGAATTAAGACACGCTGATGGCACATTTCCCAAAGCACACTCTACACAGAACCAAGTCAAGAGATATCACCTGAACACATGGGTCCTATGGGCACATAATGTGTGACGTGCCAGATAAACCGAATTCCTCACTGCAAGCCTTCTCAAAACATGTGATAGGTCATGTATACTGGGGATATTGAAGGGAGGTAAAGTGTTTCTCCTTTCTCTCAGGGTGCTTGCAAAGTATGACGGAAAGGGGATACTCACTTGCTGTCCTGGGCGGTGAGATGCTTCTGAGTTGGAGCCACTGACCTTGCCCAGAGCAGCAGCAAAGGAAACCTCTGTCTTTGCTGACAGGCCTCGGTTTCCAATCCTTGTTAACCTAGTGACATTTATATCGAGTGACATACAAATATTTCAAATAAAAATAAATGTTAATTCAATTTAACTTGTAAAAAAGGAAGCCATATGATACTTTTTTTTTTCCAAATCATGATTTTTTAAAAATTTGATATGCAGCAGGAAGGGTGAAAATGGCATTTGAAACTTGATGGTATAGGGAAAGAAATTTCTGAGTGGGTCTTTCTTATTTTTTATTTCCTGTTTGTATCTTAACCCTGCCTCCCACCTGTGCAAACCCACCACTCTTACCAGGAACGGTCAACATAACCATCAGCGACATTTTCAGTCCATCTTGATCCAAAGGCAAGTCAACCATCAATGGGATCACACGGACCAGTTCTCCTCTTCCAATAAGTTATGCTGCAGGTTTAGCTGAAGGTTTCACTTCTAAGTCCAGCTCCCAAGTCCTGGGAGCTTGATCTAATTTGCCATTAATCCACCTGGTTCCTACATCACTGTGTAAGAGAAAAATCAGCATCTCTGGGTGGCCAAGATTGAGACTGGGATTTCTCCCCCTTCCCCATCTTAAACAATGACCAAGGGTAAGGGCGAGTTCCAGCCTTAAATATTTGATGACGTTCAGCTCCAAGAGGGGAAAGGTTGAGCCATTTTCAACCTTGTTCCCAGAAGGGCAATGGGCATTATTAAACACATCCATTACGGTGGACGTACGAGGTGTGAGTTTCATGACCCTGGAAGAGAAGGCCTCTGAGACTTCTAGGAGACCAATGTCTGGAAGTCTTACTGGGGTCATCTGGTCTTGTCCCTTCTTCATATCTTTCAGCTCACTTGAAAGTAGTCTAGAGAATTAAGATAAATGCACAGAGAATATATTTCCACTGCCCTTTACAAATGGAGTACCTTGAAGCAAGACCTTACCCAATCAAAAACATCCTCACCAGCCAGCACATCTTAAGAAGTCAGCATTGAAGATGGTTCCTAAGAAAGCAAATCTGTGTACAGGTTGAACTCTCTTCCCATTAGAATGAGGAAGAAGTTTCTCGTCTACTAGGATCTTGTCTCACTCTCAGCTCATGCTTGCTCCCTGCCCTTTTGCCTAAATCCTGTATCTCAGCCTCTTAAACATGACTTGGCCACATAGCAGGCTCTTACCAAGTACTGGCTGATTCTTTGGGACTATCAACCACATGTTTCAGATGGAAGTGATGCTGGTTTAAGAGTATCGTACATGTTTGTTTCAAGCAATAGAACTCAGCCAGGAGGAACAAACTAAGGAACCATCTCGTTCGTTTGCAAACCATTTTCTCCATTACATACTCCATCACATTAATATATTACCTACCTTCACCTCTCAATGTTGTTTAAAAATTTTCCAGAAACACGTGTACACATGTATTACACACACACACACACACACACACACACACACACACACCATCCTGTTTGTTTGCCTGTGCAAACAAAACTAAAGAATTTAGTTCTCTGATGCTGACTCTTAGACCAGACAGGAGAAGCATAACGTGTAGGTACTAGGGTCTGATCATAGAAGGTGAAAGAAATCTGTACTCTTAACTTTGAGGATTCACCCTGCGTAGGGAAAAGTGTCAAGCATTGTAGAAAGAGAAAATGCTAAATCTGCCCTTCAGATAATACATCTCTGCTTAGGGAAGTGGAGATTGGGGGGCAAACACATTGAATCACTCCTTCTTTCATTATTTTTGACATTGATTTGTCATTAGGAAAATTTATTAGGCTCCAGATTAAATTGATTTGAAGAATCATTAATTCATGGGATGAAGCCAGAGCCATTTGGCCTGCCCATGCTAAAATGAGGCAGTATTGATAAAACAAAGGGGAAAATATCAGAGCTGTTTAAAATCCACTTTTTCCTACCTGGAGGAATATTTTGGACATTATTTCATGGGAGGATATTCTAATAGTCAACCTCAGTCAACTTTTTTTTGCCAGAAAAAGATGTTTCTAATACGTAAATCAGAGGGATAGATGGGTCTTAATTTCAGAGAGGTTATTAAAGAAAAAGAAATCTACCAATTTACCTATTTGCTCAAAATAGGGATTAAAACGCAGGTCTCCCAGAGAACCAGAATCCAACTCATCTACACCCCAGCGCTGCCCCTTCCCAGATAACCTCCCCCTTCCCCACCATAATGACTTGCAGTGAAGTCGGGGGTAACTACCTCGTTTAAAGAAGCTTATCATAATGTAAGGCAGGACTATTGTTTGCCTGATTCCCTCTCCGACCCCTTAAAAATGACTCTGGAATATGTGTAGCTGAGGAACATATCATAAAGCACACGTTTCCCTACCTCTTCTCTTCTGCTGTATTTTCAAAACAAAAATAAGAATACTATCCACCACGCCAATCATTGTATTAATCAGGACTACTGTTTGCAAATGATGAAAAAGACTTAAGAAGGGAGTTTTTTGGTTCACGTGGCAGAACAGTCCAGGGTGTAATGGGCTTGGACACGGCTGGAAGCAGGTGGTCAGATGATGTCTTCAGAACACTGTTCCCTGCCCCCCCTGCCCCCGCCGCTCCTCTCTCACTCCCTTCCCCTTCCTACTACTCTCCATCCCTCCTTCCCTCCCTCCCTCCCTCCATTTCTTGGCTCAGGCAGTCTCTCCCCATGTGCAAACCTGCATTAACTCTGAATTTGCATCCCCTTTATAACTAGCAGTCTCCATGGAGAATGGCTTCTCTATTCCAAGAGTCCCAACAAAAATCCATGAATTGAGTCTCTTTGTCTTGGGAGGGAACCTTTAATGTCTCCTTTACTCACTCATCGATTCAATTCTCTTCTCGTCCATCCGCCCATCTCTATCCCACCGTTTATCCATGTGCTCCATTTGGGGGCTCAGACAGAGCCCTTGCCTTCAACCAACCTGCCCTTTGGAGCTAATCCGTTCTTGCTGTCACTCAGAGAACACAGCCCACAAGCACAGCTGTTGCGAGCACCCATCCTTGGGGCATCATGAAAATGGACATGGCCACTTATTACTTCTCTGGACATTCCTCAACATGGCTTCCCAGCCACATGCAGAAAGGCCTGGAAGACAGGCATTGGCTGTAAGAAAGGGTGAAGAGGTTGGAGAGCCAAGTTTACAATCAACTTTACCACTCTTTGGCACAACGACACTTGGAATCCTCTGGAGCACAGAGAAGCAGCCAAGGGAGAGTGCAGTGTAGCCCTGGAGTGTTGCATGGGGCACCGGAGCTGTGTGAGGGGAAGGCCCAAAGAAGAGTGGGAGACAAAATGTCTGGAGAGCAAATAGGAAGAACTACTACTTCCCACACTCACATACACACACTTTGGAATTTAACTACGCTGAAGACTCACCCCAGGCTTCACTGAAGCTCTGCCTGCATTTCAGTGTATGCGAGTGTGTGTCTTGTGTATTCTTCCAGAAGTTGGGAGACTCTGGGAGAAGAAGCCAAGAGAGGCCCAGGCTGAAGGTATGCAAACAAGAGTGCAGTCTCTGAGTGATTACAGGATGTCTGTCCCACAACTTATGCCTCCTCCTTTTTTTAAAGTTAATTTATTTATTTTGAGAGAGAGAGAGAGAGAGAGAGAGAGACAGCATGCACATACATGCACATGAGTGAGTGGGACAGGGGCAGAGAGAGAGAGAGAGAGAGAGAGAGAGAGGAAGAAAGAGAGAATCCCAAGCAGGATCCATGCTGTCAGCACAGAGCCGAACAAGGGGCTCGATTCGAATTGTAAGATCATGACCTGAGCCAAAATCAAGAGTCGGATGCTTAAATAACCGAGCCACCCAGGCGCCACGCAAATCTACCTCTTCCTTGAAGCCTCACTGGGTCCTTCCAGCCTCTTGAGAGCTATACTAGCCTGGATGCCTTAGCACCGGATCTGGCCTCTCTTCAGTGTTCTTTAACTACATTTGGGGGATTTGTTTAGGGGAAGGTCTAACACGGAGGGCACTCACTGAATCTTTCCATCAGCGTATCCTTGAGACTTCTGACTCAGGAAAGATTCACAGAACCGCAGACACCATCACAAGCGCACACGACTCCAGAACTTTCGCACCACCTTTCACACTGACTACATTGTTAGCAGATATCTGCATACGTTGAAAATCCCCAGCCATCAGGCATTGGCGGGGCACCGCATTGAATGAACTTTATTGTACCTTTTCCTGTTTAATCCACCAGGCAATCGTGCAAGAATAAATATGATTATTCTCACTTGACAAAGTATCCGGAAAGGTTAAACAACTTGCCCAAGGTCACCTATCTCATGAGTAGCAAAGCCAAGTTCAGACCTGATCACTCTGCTCTCTCCAAAAATATTAACTCAGAGCTTTTGACATAGGGCACTGAGGAAATACTTGGCTGAATGGATGGATGGATGGATGGATGGATGAGTTATGGAATTAATAAACAATTTCACCACGCGTGTACCACTTCAGTGTCTCCTATTGTGCTCCTGATTGACGCATAGGTAATTTCAGAGGATTAGAAATTAGGGAACTCATGACTCTAGCCAACTGTCCCATCCCATTCTGTCTCTTAGGAGCAATTGACGCACTGAGTCCTGGACGTAGATCCGAGGCTGAGCCTCATGGATCTCAGTCGGGCTCATTAATGCCATCGCGGTTCAAAGACAGTCAATACTCTAGCCGCTGCCTCCGATCAGACTGCATGGAAAAAAAGGAATGCAGCTTCTTCCTGTGTTTTGCCCAAGCACAGTATGTTGTGTGGGTAATTTCTGGTCTGGCCAGTAAAAACCTCCGGGAGCCTTCCTTTAGGTCTTTAATTATGAACTGTAGGGGACACCACAAAATAAATACTTAAAATGTCTAGACAACCAGTCATCAGAGTAGGATAATTAACTTCAAACATTCTAAATTGTTGGAGGAGTCGTTATTCACCTTCTGTAGTTCCTTTCTATATCCTTCCCCGGCCAATATGTTTGTAGCAGCGAGGCTGGGGGACCGGCTGAAATCTTCTCCTGATACAAAGCAGCCTCTTTTCCCCAGCTCTTAAATGACAAGTCACAAAATGGCCAGAGAACATACAATAAAGGAACATAAACTGAGACCATTAGTTTTTCCAAGGAAGGAAAAATCTCACCACTTTTTAATTATATCGAAACGCAAGACAGCACCGAGACAGATTTGGAGAAGAGGAATTACTATTTTATTTATTTGGTCTATTTTATGTATTTCTGTCTTAAGTTTTTTATTACTAAAAAAAAAAAAATCAATCAAACCTTCTTGATTCTTGATTAATGCTTGGTAAATTTGCCTTCTGACATCTAAACTGTGCTTAGGTTGCCGCTGAACTTGGGGTGTTTCTCCCCCTACCCATTCTCACCTCCCACAGACTTCCTCCAAGGAAGCATTTTTAGCATTGAGCACACATTAATTTTTGTCACAATCCAAAAGCAAAACACTCCACGAAAGAGATATGGATTGCACGGTGAGAACTTGCGGTGAATGTGTCTCAGGCTCCTGCCCTCACTTTGGGGGGGGGGGGACGGTGGGGGGTCTTGGTGTTGTTAATCAAATCCAAACCCTGAACTCCAACAGCCTGGCTTTGAGCACTGAGTAGATGCTAAAACTGCGAGCCATGTGAGTTCAGAGTTGGGCCTGGCTCCGAGACCGAGAAAACGGTTCGAAACGTCAACGGCTTCCTCTTGCACACTCCTTCCCATCTTCCTGCTAGCAGGTAATCTTTTCTAAGACACCAAATGATTAATAAGAATTCTCATTGTTTGATTCCAATGTCATTTTCCTTTAAGTGAAAGAAATGCCATGTCGACTGTTGTTGAGCGAAGATTTTATATCACATTTATAATGACCATATTTAATTGCTACAGCTCTAATTAAAGGTGATATCCGATTGCATGCATGTACTTTTTAAAAACCATAATTGTCTTGTACAAGCCACTGAATAGATTTAAGAATCTTCAATAACAAAATTACATTAATAGCATATGCTATTAAATATGATTGATGGCAAAATTGGACCCCTCCTGGTTCTCTACCACACAAAAGCACACACTGCTTTTGAAGATGGTGCCTGGAGTGTCAACAAGAAAGCCAGGGAAAATAGACTGGTGCCACCAAGGCCTGCCTCTCCCTAAAGAAAAAGCAACATTTTGGTAAGAATAAAAGGTGCCTCTAGCACTTGAGCTCCATGCCAGTTGGGTTGGTGAAAATTTGCCGGACTGGCTCTGTGCAATGACCCTGCTCCCAGTCAGGGCTGGAGGAGCTCATGACAGAAGGGTGCTTGGAGGTGGGCAGCATTTTTGAGAAGGTCCCCTGCACATTTCCATCTCCGATGAGAGCCGTCATCTCTAGGAGAAAACACGCAAGCCAGCAGCAAGACCGCACTCAAGTTGCACAATTCAGTAAGTATGGAGAGTCGGTTGTGTATATGCTCCAGACCCTCCACAGCCCAGACCCTCAAGAGCCCTCATCGAGCTAGAAATTCCAGTCACAGAAGAGGCAAAAATAACAGGAGAGAAAGAAGGGAGATGCCACATTCCAAGATCAATGACGTGAACCAGAACCAAAGTAATAAAGAATTACAACAGAGAAGACAGAAGGGGACCAAATGTCTGTGGCTGATTTTTTTTCCCATTGGATCTTTATCATAATCCTCTGAGGGTAGAGATGAGGAAATTGAGGCTCTGAGACAGTAAGTAACCTTGGTCCTTTGGACCCCAGATCCCACAGTCTTTCAACTATAGCACATGCTGCCCCTCACAGGATAAAAGTGTGGGTACATGTCAAATGACCTATTGTGCCTCAGATTGAATATGCTGTTTGGCCCCTTTGTTGCAATTTCTGGGCCTGTAGAGAGAACTCCTTGTCGGGAAGGGAGCGGTAGCTTAGCCAGTTTGATCTAACACTTCAGGAAAGCTTTGTTGATGGGCAACTGGGATCAAGGCTTGATGCTCATGAAGCATCACTCAGAGTCTAGTGGAAGGCAACATGGAGGCATGAAATGGTCCCAGAGACAGCACTGAACCTTCTGCTGTGATGAGAGTATGTTGTTTCTCTTGCTCTCCTTCTGTTTGGGCCTGGGTGGGAGGATAGAACACAAGTGAAATGCCTGAGCCCCGGATCCACCTACAGGACAGCCACTCTTAGTGCAAGGAACGACAGCAACTGCCATTAATTGGAGACAATAGTTCTCAACACGTGGCAGGTACAGAACTAGTTTTACAGACCTAATCTCACTGCCTTCTTTGGGAAGTAGGGACTATTGCTGTCATTATCTTTTGACAGGTAAAAAATCAAGGTCCCAGAAAGTTAAGAAACTTGTATCGGGTCTCATAGCCGGGGTCATCATTTGAACCCAGGACTGGCTGATTTTGAAGATTTTGCCCCTAACCAACAGAGCTGTATGGTCTCACTAGAGCAAAATGGCTGAAACTTCTGGAAGAATGACCCTTTTATCCAGCCTGGCAGGTGGATGGACTTTGCCCGAAGGGCCTAGTCGGTTAACCTGAAACTAGCCTCATAAATGTTTATTGATACAAGCTCATTAATTTTCATTGTATTGGTTCTAAGATGGCTGGGGAGAAAGAGCTCTCAGGGCGAGTTTTCCAATTCTCCCTTCTAGCTGCTCAGGTGGAAAAGACTAGAACCACCTTCTTGCCGCCACCACCAACATGATATTTAAGGCCCTGGCTTAATGCCCATCTGTTAGAGGCATGCGTCTCAACCTCCATCACACGCAGACGGTGACAATATAAACTCGAGCACAGATGAGATTTCTTGGTCAATTAGGCCTCCAGCTACTAGACAGTAAAACCACATCACTGATGGGCAGCGACGAGGAGGGTAAGAAAACCCTGACTCGTGGTATATTTTTTACCAGCTTTATTGAGGTATAATTGACAAATAAAAATCATGTGTGTTTAGGTTGTACAGTGTGATTTTTTTTTGAGGTGTGCAACATGATGATTTAACACGTGTATGTATTTAATATGTATAGGTTGTGAGACAATGACCACGATCGAGTTAATTAACACGTCCATCACCTCATACGGTTACATCTTTCGTGGTGAGAACACCAAAGCTTTACTCTCTTAGCAAATTTCAAGGATACGATACAGAATTATTAACTGTAACCACCACGCTGTGCACTAGCTGCCCAGAACGTGGTCATCTTTTCTCTGAAAGTCTGTACCCCTTTGACCAACACATCCCCTTTCCCCCACCTCTCCACCCCAGGCAACCATCATTCTACTCTCTGGTTCTATGGGTTTGACTTCTTTAGACTCCACCCATAAGTGAAAACGGACGGTATTTGTCTCTTTCAAGACAATGGCCAAGACATGGAAAATATATTTTGTTTCACTAGTAATAAACTAAATGGAAAATTTTAAGAGAATATATCATTGTTATCGGTAAAATGAGCAGACATTTAAAAGAAATATAAATTACACGTCGACCAAGAGGAACAAACCACTGATACATGCAGTAACGAAGATGAATCTCAAATGCATTATGCTAAATGAAAGAAGTTCAGAAGGCTACACGATTTTATTTATTTGACAATCTGGAAAAAGCAAAACTATAGGGACACAGGACAGGGGTATAGGATAGGGGGAAGAGTTGGCTACATGGGAATATGGGAGAATGTTCTAGCCAACTATACCGTGCTTGTGATGTTGATTTCTCAACTACAAACATTTGTCAAAATGTGGGGAATTGGACATGGAAACTGCTGAATTTTTTGTAGGTAAATTGCAACTTTAATTTTAAAGTGGAAAAAATAATATAATCTCAATTTTGTAAAAAAAAATATTCTGGCAAGTGATACACAGAATTTTAATCATCCTTATATCTGGTGGCAGGTAATAGGTGTTCTTTACTTTCCTTTTTGATCTCCTTCAGTTGTAGAAAATTCTTTAGCGTAGTTGTACCTTGTTTTGTTTATAGAGTCTAGAAAAATTAAATTGTCTTCATGTTCATTAAAAGGAAGAAAGATAGTGCCCAGTGTTAATGAGTTGTTAATAAAATAAGCACCCTTACACACCACTAAGAAAAGTTTATATTAATGATGTAGCGATATGTCTCAAAGGCATCATGATATGTATTATTTATAGCAGGGAAAGTGAAAGTGTTGTTTGCTCATGGATATTCATTGAGTTGTTGATAATAAACTCTGAAGAAGTCTAAATGTCTAAGGACAGGAGATTGGTTAAATAAATTATGATATGTCCATTCAGTAGTGATTATAACCAGGCACATTACTTTCTATTATAATGTAGACGATTTGATGTGGAAAGATGTTCAATGACAAAATATATATATTACATAAATGTGCATAAAAGTCTCCAGTTCCGGGGCACCTGGGTGGCTCAGTCGGTTAAGTGTCCACCTTCGGCTCAGGTCATGATCTCACAGCTTATGGGTTCGAGTCCCACGTCGGGCTCTGTGCTGATAGCTCAGAGCTTAGGATCTGTGTCTCGTCTCTCTCTGCCCCTCTCCTCCCCTCTCAAAAAACTAAATAAACATTAAAAAAAATTAAAAAGGGGAAAAAAGTCTCTAGTTCCATATTTTCAAATGCTAACAGTTATTATGTCTAGAACATCATGTTCTTTCAGCACATCATTTTTTGCATTTTTCCAACTAAATGATACGTTCTCAAGTATAGACAAGTACATTGTTATTATATCATATTATTGAATTTTATTTTCATCTCTTTTTCTTCATGCTTATTAAGGCTTTTTTGTTTTCCAATTCTATATTGTCTTGTAGGACTATTCTTTTCCCAATGATAATAATAATAATAATAATAATAATAATAAAAACTCTCCCTGGTGTTCTTTTCATTGCTTGATTTTTAACATTTCTATATTACTTCATTTCAGTTTCTTTAATCCAGTTTAACTCTTGCTGCCCTTTCATAGATGAGTTTAACTATTATGATTTACAATGTTTGGACCTATTTCCATCAATTTACTAAATCTTCTGTTTATAATGCGTCTTGTTTGTCCCTCCCCTCCTGTTTGCCTGTTTTCTGTTGCATTAATAGATGCTATTTCCAGTTATTCTTTTTCCTCTTTCATGAGAGAGTTTAGAATTTACCAATTACTTCTTGCTTGCTTTTTTAGTGGCTCCCCTTTAAAGATAATTTAGTGAGATATAAGATTCTGTGTTGACCATTATATTCCTCAGCACTTTGAAGATCTCGTTTCATGACTTGTCCTGGAGCCATGAAAAAGTTTATTAACACTTTTTATTTGGAGATCCTTGTGAGATTCGCATGCAATCATTAGTAATAGCACAGAGAGATTTCATGTACCTCGATTTCAGGCTCCCCCAGTGGTAAGTCTTGCAAATGGCAGTACAATCTCACCGCCCAGGGTATTGACGTGTATATCAAAATGCTGGCCGTTTCCCGACACCTCAGGGATCCCTCATGGTACCCTTTTTTTGCAGGCACATCCACTTCCGCCCCACTCCCCTTTATAACTCCTCGTAAACACCAATCTGTTCTCCACTGTGCTACAGAAACGAAGTGCTTTGGTAGGTAGCCTTTTGACGTTGGCTTTTTTTCCTTCCGTGCAATTCTCTAGAGATTCGTGCAAGTGCTATGTGGATCGATAATTCCCTTTCAGTCGCTGAGTGATATTCCTTGGCATGGAGATAGACCATTCCCCTGCTGAAGGGCCTCTGGGTGGCTTCCGCTTTGGGGCTGTTATCAGACAACTGCTAAGGACATGCATGTGCATGTTTTAGGTGAATCCGTCTCCATTTCTCTGAGATAAAAGGTGAGAAGTGTCGTAGTTTGGTTTTTATCCATCAACTTAACAATTTAGATGGCCTACTCTTTAAGAACTAAGGCCGTTCTCCAAATTTAGAAAATTCTCAGTCCTCATCATTTCTAATATTGATTCTTCCCTATGTGCTCCGTGGTCTTTCTCCCCCTTCTGGAACGACAGAGCCTCTCAATGGACCAAGTGTTGAACTGCTAGGGCATCGGTGAGCTTGTTGCATTCTTCAATTCTATGCCATCAGGTTTTTAATGATTATTTCTAGTCCAAGATTATCCTGTCCATTCGGAGTTGATTAATTTTCAGAATTGCTTCCTTCAAATCTCCTCCTTCCCCTATTTTATTTATGCCTGTTCTGTTTCATAATGCATTTAACTTCTTATGTGAAGGGCACGCATTTATTTACCTTGTCAGGGGTTCTAAGGGCACTTATTTTATTTTTTTTTTTTAATTTTTTTTTTTTTTCAACGTTTATTTATTTTTGGGACAGAGAGAGACAGAGCATGAACGGGGGAGGGGCAGAGAGAGAGAGGGAGACACAGAATCGGAAACAGGCTCCAGGCTCTGAGCCATCAGCCCAGAGCCTGACGCGGGGCTCGAACTCACAGACTGCGAGATCGTGACCTGGCTGAAGTCGGACGCTTAACCGACTGCGCCACCCAGGCGCCCCAGGGCACTTATTTTAAAGTCGTTTTTAGGTGTTTCAATTTTTTTTAATTTCATCTTGAATAAATTACTTTCCCAAGTATTGGTTTTCTTGTCTACCAATTTTCCACATGCATTAGGAATTTTAGTCTGCGGGCTCATTTTTTTTTTTCAATATATGAAGTTTATTGTCAAATTGGTTTCCATACAACACCCAGTGCTCATCCCAAAAGGTGCCCTCCTCGATACCCATCACCCACCCTCCCCTCCCTCCCACCCCCCATCAACCCTGTTTGTTCTAAGTTTTTAAGAGTCTCTTATGCTTTGGCTCTCTTCCACTCTGACCTCTTTTTTTTTTCCTTCTTCTCCCCCATGGTCTTCTGTTAAGTTTCTCAGGATCCACATAGGAGTGAAACTATATGGTATCTGTCTTTCTCTGTATGGCTTATTTCACTTAGCATCACACTCTCCAGTTCCATCCACGTTGCTACAAAGGGCCATATTTCATTCTTTCTCGTTGCCACGTAGTACTCCATTGTGTATATAAACCACAATTTCTTTATCCATTCGTCAGTTGATGGACATTTAGGCTCTTTCCATAATTTGGCTATTGTTGAGAGTGCTGCTATGAACATTGGGGTACAAGTGCCCCTATGCATCAGTACTCCTGTATCCCTTGGGTAAATTCCTAGCAGTGCTATTGCTGGGTCATAGGGTGGGTCTATTTTTAATTTTTTGAGGAACCTCCACACTGTTTTCCAGAGTGGCTGCACCAATTTGCATTCCCACCAACAGTGCAAGAGGGTTCCCTGCGGGCTCATTTTGAATGTCAGTCTCTGATGTTGATTTTTCACGTTTGCCTCAGTCTGTGAGTCAGTCAGCCTTTCTCTCTCTCTCTCTCTCTGTGCAGATATTTCGTATTTATTTCCCGCCAGGCCCCCAGAACTCTGAGGTGCCCCGGTCCAAGCTGGGGGGATGTTCCTTACATTATCTGCGGTAATGGAGCAGTTTTCTCTCACGCCCTCAAAGACTGATGCTTTTGTGAATGTTAATAAAAATGAGTTATAGAAACGCCATTACTTGCTACTCTGTCTTGACCATATCGAATGGCTAGAAAAGTTATAAATGCTTACTCCCAGTTTTTGTATTTATCTAGTCATGTACCAGTAACGAACAGTCCACAGGCTGGCTGGTCTCAGCTGGGGCACCAGACCACACCTTGGGTTATGGCCCTTGGCCGAAGAACATTGGGGATTTTAAGATCCAGTCGTGGGCTGGGCTGCCATCTTGGCCTGGGAACGTGCATGTGCTTCCATCTACCTTTACAGATGATCAGCTTTTGGAAATCGCAGCCCTACAAGAAGACACTGGGTTTCTTTGTCAGTCTCCTTTTACAGGAGGGAACATCCTCTCTGAGCCCCTAATTTCAAGAAATGAAGCTGATTTGGGGGCTCAGCTACACAGAAGTCATAATGAATACCTGCCAGGCCAGTGCGTTTAGCCCTGCTCATGTCTCTGCGCTTCTGTTCTGGTTCTAGTCTATGGACATGCAAATGCCGTTTGGCAGAATAGTTACATCTTTTCAATTTTCTTGTTTTATTTGTGTTTACGGTAGCAGATAATAAACAACTGCCTTCTAATGTCATCTTTCTTCCTGCTTAAGACAGATCCCCAGTAGGGTATCTGTGTACTGCTCTCCTGCTCAGGGTTGAGCTCTTTAAGAAAGTCTAGCTCCAGTCCCAGGTATGGAAAGGGATAGTGATTGACTTAAGTTGGTCACGTGACACAGTCTAGCCAATGAGATGGGAAGAGAAATCTGGAGGTTTCTGGGAAAGCTTTCCTCTTCCAAACTGAATCGTAAGAAGACGCATGCCATCTCATTTTCTCTATAAGTCAACCTGAAGACAAAGCCAGTATACCGAGGAGTTCAGAGCTGAAAAATGAAAGGCCCTTGGTGATTCAGAAGCCACCTTCTTTCATTATCTTCATGATCTGGTATGAAGAATCTGCCTACCTCTTGAGCTGATTCGAGTTGGGGTTTTTCCATTCCTTGCCGTTGAAGGCATCCTAACCCATACACCTGTTATCTCTGTGGGCTTAGAATAAGAAGTCGGTGGGGCGCCTGGGTGGCGCAGTCGGTTAAGCGTCCGACTTCAGCCAGGTCACGATCTCGCGGTCCGTGAGTTCGAGCCCCGCGTCGGGCTCTGGGCTGATGGCTCAGAGCCTGGAGCCTGTTTCCGATTCTGTGTCTCCCTCTCTCTCTGCCCCTCCCCCGTTCATGCTCTGTCTCTCTCTGTCCCAAAAATAAATAAACGTTGAAAAAAAAAATTAAAAAAAAAAAAAAAGAATAAGAAGTCGGTGTGTAGTGTGAATTTATACCACTATCCATCCTAGCTTTAAATCATTCTCATTGCTTTAAAAATTTTTTTTTAATTTTTTTTTTATTTCAGAGAGAGAGAGACAGAACGTGAGCAGGATTGCGGCAGAGAGAGAGAAGAAGACACAGAAGCAGGCTCCAGGCTCTGAGCTGTCAGCACAGAGCCTGACACGGGGCTCAAACCCACAAACAGTGAGACCATGACCTCAGCCAAAGTCGGACGCTTAACGACTGAGCCACCCACGCACCCCAATAATTCTCTTTTCTTACATAGCTTTTAGGAGAACTTACGGTGATACTCACAAGCATAGGAAATAACTCAAAATCAGCTTTAAAAATATTCAAATACTGGGGCACCTGAGTGGCTCAGTCGGTTAGGCCACCTCGGCTCACATCATGATCTCACGGTTTGTGAGTTTGAGTCCTGCGTCAGGCTCTTTGCTGACAGCTCAGAGCCTGGAGCCTGCTTCAGATTCTGTGTCTCTGCCCCTCCCCCACTCACACTATGTATCTCTGTCTCTCTGTCTCTCAAAACTGAATAGACATTAAAAATTTTTTTAAAAAATTTCAACTTCTTTAGGAGTATTGGTTAATGAATTGATAAGAATTTTCTAGTCTGTCTATTGAATGTGATTGGCCCATGGAAACTTCTGAAGTGTCCTCCATTAGAGCCAACATTTATTCAGTGCCTGTTAAGTACCAAACCCCACAACAGGAGTCACAGGAGTTATTCAAGAAGGTAAAGATGGGTCCTTTCCCTGTAAGGACTCCAACAAGAGAGACAAGACTTCTAATAACAATATGCAAGAGAATGATCTGTCCACATGAGGAAGACATGTAACAGATTATGTGGGGGGTCAGGAAAAAGAACAAGCAGAGTTATGTAAACGTTCTCAATGAATGTTTGTTTACATTGATCGCTTGGCTACCAAATTCCTGCTCTATTGATCAAGGCCAAATCCCATCCTTGCCCATACTCGAATGATGTAAATACTGAGCTAAGGTAAAACAGATTGCTGCAGATTTCCTCAATGTAATCAGATAAATCGAAGAGTTATTTCCAACTAAAGTCGCTAGTTAGCATGTCTTTGAATGCAAGCGAAGCAGTTATCAAATTTGAAGAAATATTCCTTGGGGTGGTGTTTTCATTAAATGTGTAACTTTGTCAGAGCGCCACGGCATTACGGATTTTTTTTACAGCCAAGTGGTGAGAAAAGTACCTTTGGAATAGTTACTCACTGACAACATGTAACGTGAAAATTGCGCGCGTTCTCAAATCTTTACACATTTCTCTGACTGATCATTGGTTCCTTAGAATGCTGGAGATTTTGTGTGAAGCATGCCTGCAGGCTACATATGTTAAAAGTTAACAGGGAAATGTGTACCAGAAATCAAATGTAAGACGGTCTTAGATCCACTCTTGAGCGTGCCTGCTGCTTGACCTGAGCGATGAATGGTTTCTATAGAATTGAATGTGGATCAGTAACCAAGTGTTTGCATGGGGCAGAAATACTTGCAGAGCTGACCCATTCTATGCGTGTTTGTGAAAATAAAGGCCTCTGTTCTCATTTTACCCATGCTGACTGCAGAGGAGTTTGGCTCTTTTTTATGCGGTTGTTGTAGGAAACTTCTCTTTTATTCTTTGCAAATTGGAGTAGAATTGAAAAATAAGCATGTAGAAAGGTACACAAGGGATGGATGGCCACATGGTACGCGGGAAGAAATGGATTTCAGGTCAGATATCTTTACAGCAAAGAGATTTCCAACCCCCGGCCAATAGTCATTTGATTTTGAGTAGCTGTCACTACATCAGAAAACGGACAGTACGCGAAGCATCCTTCTGAAGCCGCATAATGGCAACCGAGCTGTGAGCTACTTCTCTGATCAATTACCTTTGTTTGCTCAGCAAACCCAACGTGTACCTTCCGCGCTCTCAACACGAACGCCAAGACTGGAAGCAACTGGAGAGAACAAATAAGGAAAATTGAGTCTGAAAACCCACATGGGCCAAGATATAGAAAAAAAACAAAATGATTCTTTAAAGAATTGATAATCTGGCAGGAGTGGCGGTCTTTAGAGCCATGCCACAGCGTGCTTAATTTGGGGCTAGCCTATGAAATGAAAAGTGTGTTTACCCTGTGTTCCAGGAATTCACTTCTCCATATCTACCCTAGAAAAATGCGTGTGGCCAAAAACGTGCACAGGATGTGTATTGCAAGAGACAAAAAAAGGGGGGGGGCATGAGTCAAGTGTCCATCAACACAAGGATGGTTAAATAAGCCATGATTCATATACAGCAGTTAAATATAATGAAGTGAATCTGTACTTACCAACACGGGGTCTCCTTCAAGACACAAGGATGAGTGGGAAAAAATAATGTCAGAGTAATATATACAGCTGAAGGGTCTGTATGCTAAGTCAATGGATCATAAAACAATACTATTTGTTTTTTCTACATGCAAATCACAGAAGACTTGGAAGTTCACATCCTTAACCGGTTAACAGTGTCTATGTCTGTGGAGGTACGAGGAGGCCAGGATTGAAGGGAAGGGGACTTCAAGGGGCATTATACCTTTATTTGTAAAGTTTTGATCTTACATATCGTATATTTTTATAGATGTTGTACACATGACTTATAAAATTAAGACAGCTAAAAAATGGAAAACAATGGGCAGATAATAAATCAAATATAAAATCGACAAACAAATGGAAAACAAACCAAAGCTTTGCATGGTTCAGGTTTAAACCTGTCCAATGTATAGGTAGGATTTACTCAATATTCTTTGAGGTTCTACCGTCTTGAGCTGATATCATGATTCTGAACATTGAAGATTCTTAGAATGAGGGAGAAGTAATAGAGTGAAAGCCTCTTCCCACTCCCCCTCTTATGCCTGCACAGGGTCAAAGTCAAGGTATTCTATAGCAATTAGGGTGGCCACACTGAGCTCTGTTCTTCAGTACCTCTTGGCTTTGAGCCACCACTGTGTTGTATCATCACTAAACTCGAATCTCCTAGGTCAACAATGAATTCTTGAAGCATCCATCAATGTTTCAGATGGAACAGAGACTATGCACAGGCCAAGCCAGCAGATGTCAAGGAATGGTGGATAGACCAGAGGTCCCTGGGCTAAACTAGGAATTTTCCAGTCCCCGCCATGGGATATCTTGACAGTAGATGACAAACGCACTGGCTGGAGACCCAAGTAAAATATGGGATGGTCAGGAGGTTTTGAGAAGGGGGAGCTCTCTTTCCTCTAAAGTTTCCGAAACTATTGGTGGCCATGTTGCCTCTGCAAGGGAAGGGATATCGGAAAATAAAGCCAAATACGGCAAAAAAAAATAAGACATGGTAAAGAAGAAAACAATTTTGATAACGCTGATCCTCTCTTCTGCATCCAACCATACTTTAAGGTAGAAACACCTTTTTGGTTCTGTGAGCCAATAATTTCCCCCTGTGCCCCCTGATAAGCCTTGTCTAATATTTCCATCCTACTGAGGCCAGCTCAGCAATCGCTGAGGGCAAGTGACATGGAAACTGCAAGGTGAAACCACAGTGGCTTTGTCTTGATTTAGCAGTGGGCACGGACCAAGTTTTTGATCTCCAGGGAATGGAAGCATAAGGGACTTCTATAAAGAAGAGGCAGTTGTCAGAGTCGGGCTGTTCAGAGAGGGGGCTTTCTGAACAGATCTGGGGAAGGTCAATTTCAGTATCGCCAGCCCATCTAAGGTACAGGGAAATCCAACCCAGACAGATTCCGGAGACCCAAAGTACCTGACTGTCTCTAGTAGGTTTACATTGAATCCAAGAGGAATTGTGTTCCTACCTCCACAACTTCGGTTCACCTCCCTTGCTTCATTAAAGCCTTCTTTTCCCTTTGGACACAACATGCTCTAGTTTTGAAAAGTTGTTCGTACACTACGGGGTGTTTGATGCTTACAGCCGGTCTGGAAAAGAGGCTGGTAGGAAATGGGAACCTCCCTTTGGCAAATGAATAAACGTAGACTCAACGGTTTTCTTAAGGTCCGAATTAAAACCCTCCCTTGGCAACTTTCTGCATTGCATGGCAGGGACACGCATGTTCCTAGTGTTCCTGGCTTTTTCTGGTGTGGTTCCGACTATTCCCCTGCCCCCCTCCCAAACCCAGTCTCTGGTTCCCCTGCCCCCCTCCCAAACCCAGTCTCACCACACCTCTTTCTCCAGTCTCCCTGAAGAAGCAGCTCCTCTTCTTGAACCAGCACCCACTGACTGACCATTTTGGTGCCGTGCACTCCCATCTGACTCTTTCTCACTTTCCAGGTCTCAACTCAAATGTCTTCTGTTGCCTGCACTTCTTTTCTTCCTCAGTTTCGCTATTAAGGCTTTCCAGTGATTGTTCCGATAAGGCCCACCCAGACCAGAGTGTCAAGAATAACCTCCTTTAGTGAAAGCCAACAGTAGATAGCAGCCACATCTACCACGTGCCCTCACAGCAGCGCCTAGATTGGCATTTAATTGAACAACTGGGTACCAAAGCCTAGCCGAGTTGACACTGACCATCACAACTGGGGACTTGTCAACTGTTTTTCCCCTACCATGGGAAAGGAGGTTCCATGAGGAGAGAGGTCTTGTCTCTGACGTGCACCGTTGGATCCCTGGCACCGCGTGGCATAAATGAGTGAGTGACAGACAGTCATTATCCTCTTGATAGGCCAGAGAAGCCCAGGTGACATCTCAGAGTGGCCACAAGATGGCATCTGCAGGAGGGGTCCTGAGTGGGTGTCTACAGCTCCCTAACTCAACAGGAGCTGAGGGGTGGTGTCAGAAGCCTAGCCAACTACCCTGTGGGCCCTTCTCTACCCTCAGTGACTAAAGTTGCACCTCTGCCCCTCTGCCTTTGGACCCCTCAGCCTTGCTCAAGTCCCGAGACAACATCGGAATTTCTCAAAAAGGCTGCCAGGGTCGAGTCCTGAAAGCAGGCTTTGAAGACATCAAGCTATTGGCCCGGGTTCACGTGGAAGTGAAATCATGTAAGGCCGTTCCTTAGGTGGAGCCGAGAGTGGCCGTTCTTTCCAACTGAGGCATCTAACAAACCCTTGGGTAATAACTGGTTCCTGTGGGCAGAGAGCTCCTTGACCTTCATGGTGGCAGTGGCAGCCTGAGCTGCTCGGGGGGACCTTCTCCCCAGTGTGAGGGGGAGTCAACGGAAGAATATGCCCACCCGAGGCAGGTATGAGCGTCTTCGTTATTTGTGATACACTCAGGCAACTAGTAAGACTTCTTTACATATTATACATCTTGCCCAATAGACCATAACACCTTGACAAGGGATACCTGGACTGTTGTGTTGAACATTCTATCCTAGCTGGGACCGTGCTTGGCCATAGTAGGCACTCTACATTTGAAGAAGGAAGGAAGGAAGGGAGGGAGGAAGGGAGGAAGGGAGGAAGGGAAGGCGAAAAGAAAGGCAAGAAGGAATCCCATTACTCTTCACTGAACACACCTTAGAAGCTTAGGGGTCCCTGAAATCTGGGCTCTGCAGAGGTCAGAGGGGTAGGTAGCAAGCAGACTAGCTTTGGGTCCCCACATCTTTGGATGCTTTTTCCTCTGTTACTGGGTCAGCATGTTGCCATGGGCTACAGCACGATCAGAAACACCAAAAACTAACTGAGCACTAAGCTAGACTAGTGAGTTCACAGTGAATCTGGACACTGCGGTCTTCCTGGTCTTTCTCCTGGGGGGGGGGGGGTCAGAGAAACTGACGTGTTCAAATGTGTAACATTTACTTCTATGAATAAGAACAATCATATGCCTTGATAGAAACCAAATATTGGAATCAGGGTCATGGAAGAGGCAGGCAGCTTTATATCTGCTATGATCCCTGATTTATATCTGATTTTTGTTTTCGTGGCAAAACGAGGAGATTCTCGCGGACACTTTCAAATGGCAAATGCTCCTTTTGCAATCTCAGAATCTTCAGTTTAGCCAAAATGGCAAGTTAAGCCTCATTCTAAGGTCCTCAGCGAAGTGCGTCAGCCTGGCAACGTATCTTCACATGTCTGGGGTCAACCAACAGAGTAAAATACATTTTATCGATGTGGTTAACAAACGTCCAACAGAGTGTTTTGAGATACCCTGATACTCCTACAAGTAAAACAGGCTGAACATCACTGGCTAGAGGATCTCCAGAGGTCTCTCTGCCCCTAAATTGCTCTGAGTCTGAGTCCATGTTTATTGAGCACATACTGTGTGCTAGTCCCCAGAGGCAAAGGTGATTATGACGCCAACAGTCCCTTTCACACGGAGCATTTTTCAGAACTCCCGCTGAAAGCTGTGCTCATCTATGATCTTCTCTCATCCTCCCAAGCCAATGTGCGATGCCCGGGCTATTATTCTCTGGTTTTACAAGTGGGGAAACTGAGGCTTAGAGAAGGTAGAGGCTTTTCCAAGGACAACAGCTTGGAAGTGGCACGCGGGGTTCAAACCCACACCTGTCCACTCTCGAGTGCTCGCCCTGAAGCCTCTGGTAGCATTTTCGGAGTTGGCCAAAACCCCGGCTCGGGACGCAACTGGACCTGAGCCCTTCCTCGTCCGGGACGGGGATGGGGTGGCACGCCAGCCCCCGAGGAAGGTGGCCGCGAGACGCCTGCAGGCCCTTGCTCCTCTGGTTGGCTCTGATAGGGCATCTCTCCTGCCGGCTTGGGCCAGCCCCACCCCCAGGCTGCTGGCCTGACTGCTAGGTTCCCTCCACGGGGAAGAAGAAAGCCTCCCATTAGCAGGGGCTGCGGCTTGGTGCATCCCTGGGACGAGAAGCATCTGTTGCTGCTCCCATTGTTCCAGCTGAGAGCACGCTAATTGTCCTCTCCAAAGTTGGACCGCAGTCTCTTGCCAGAGGGAAATTATGGACCCTTTTTCAGCAGGCAAGCGTCCCTTCCGCAGCTGTCAGCTGAACGGCCCCAGGAGGAACGGGGTGGGGGGTGGGGGGTGGGGGGGGGAGGTTTATCTGCATCCTGATCCACACAGGGAAGGAAAGTGACAACGGCCCTGAGAAGAAGCAGGGCACCCACCAGAGGGACACCACCCCCAAAAACACAGATAACAACGCTACTCGAATGGAGGCGGCCTGATGGAGGGAAAAGCGTAAATACGCTTGTGAGTCAAAGTCAGCTGAGCGCAAACCCCGGCTTGGCCACTCGTTAGCTTTGACCTCGAGCAAGTCACTGCTACTTATTTGCCTTTCACCGAACTGGGAGAAGGACCCAAACCAATAAAGAGCTATCAAATATCCAGCAGAGATTTGGGCCTTAGCAGGTGCTCAATAAACGCGGTTTGTTATTATTATTTCTCCTACTATTTTTGTCATTAAATATACCTCTAGGTAGTCGCTCACACGTGGGGCGACAGCCCGCATATGAAATGCCCCCCAAGTAAGGAGGGAACAGGGGTGGACAGGGACAGGATGGTAACATCGTGCATGTACATGCAAAACAATATTTTAAGCCACCTACTGTGTTCCAGGTACCGTGTTGGCTGTGGATCATCTAAACGCCAACAGAAAGATCTGGGTCTCCTGGGAAGTCCCAAAGGATGGGTGTCCGGAACTGGGGCTGGACAGCGTTCCAGAAGTTCTGGGAGTCCTACCAGTTAACTGATGTCTAATCACACAACTGCACACCATACCGGAAGGCCCCTAGACCTCCTCTGAGCTGCCTTGCCGTGCGTCAGAGGAGAAACGAGGCCTCGAGGAGACACTGTAGATACTCAGCAGTTATTTCTTGAGCTCCTACCTGATGCCAGGAAGCATACTGGTGCTAGTCACAGAGTAGAGAGCAAAACAGAAAAATGTCACTTTACACATCATAGAGCTTCAAGTCTAACAGAGGAAGCAGCTATCTGTCAAATATTCCCGCAAATACGTCATGTCAGACTGCGGTGAGTGCTGTAATGGCAAAGGATGGGATGTTAACCTGAGCGCAACCAGAGGCCCCAGTCGAGTCTGGACGTGAGGGGAGGTAAGGCTCACCTAAGGAAAGACAAGGTCTGAGGACGAGTCAATAAAAGGACATGGAACAGGGGCGCCCGGGTGGCTCAGTCGGTTGAGCGTCTGACTTCGGCTCAGGTCACGATCTCACGGTCCGTGAGTTCGAGCCCCGCGTCGGGCTCTGTGCCGACAGCTCGGAGCCTGGAGCCTGCTTCGGATTCTGTGTCTCGCTCTCTCTCTGCCCCTCCCCTGCTCATTCTCAGTCTCTCTCTGTCTCAAAAATAAATAAAAACATTAATTTTTTTTTTTTTAAAAAGGACATGGACCCGCGTCCTCTAGCCGAAGGAAGGCACGAGCACAGGCCTGGGGAGAGCAGAGAGCAAGTTCTGCTTCTTTAGAGGATCCCAAAGTAGGCCAGCGTCGCCAGAACTTGGAGACGAAGGAGTGGGGGGTGGGGGAAGGATGAATAATAGAACAGACAATAAATAATAGAAGGACATCTTAGCCCTGGTCATCTAGAAAATGGCCTCTGGCAAGGATTGGGAGGCAGCGCTGTCCTGGGGGTGTGGGAGCCCAGGGCCGTGTGAGGGTGAGGTCCAGGGGCAGAAGGGGTGCAACGCAGTAGCTGTTAGAGTGCACGAGCTACACTTTGTAATGCACCGCAAAGGGGCACAGCCGGCTGCCCCCTCCCACTGGCTTCAAGCCCCTTCGTGGCCACTCAGAGAGCCAGATCTCCCTCCCCAGGATGCAGTGTTTTGTGCTAATCTGCAAGAGGAGGAAGGAAGGACCCAGCACACTGGGGCACAGAGAGAGCAGAGAGGAGGCACGGGAGAGAATCTGAGGAGGCCATCCAAGCCCCAATCCGAGGCGGAATCACGCAGAGAACGGAGTCCAGAGATAGAAGGAGACGAGCATTGACCCCTCCTGGTTGCTGTAGCTGCTGGTATTTACTCATGTCCGATTCTCCTTTCTTCCAAATGGCTGGCTACCGTTCCCAAACCCCCACCTCTTGCATCCAGGTGGGAACACGTGACAGATTCTGGCCAATGGAATGTAGGGACAGATAACGCGTATCCATCACCTCCAGACCCAGCCGGAAAACTTCCCGTAGACTCTCCCACCTGCTTTCTCTCTGCGGCTCTGGGACCAGAAGCCGAGTTCCCCAAGGCCGTAGAAGACCGCCTGGAAGAACCAAGGGGTGGGAAAGCCTGGATCCTCCAGTCAACCCCTAGGAGACAGTTATCCTGGAGAACTGCCTCACCAGAAACACCCCCATTGGACTTTTTGTAAGTGAGAAAAGACCCTTAAACTATCTTAAGGCCCTGAGATTAGGGGTTGTTGGTTACAGGAGGTGCCATCACTCTGCCCTAACTGATACCTGAGGCTGTGATGTTCTACAAACTACTGTGCTAAGCTGTCCCAGGTAAACCTCATAACAACACGGAAAGAAGAAATTTTTATTCCCAGGTAACAGATGAATAAAGTGAGATTCAGAGAGGTGGTCACTTGCTCAAGATCACACAGCTGGTCAGAGGAGAGCTCAGATATAAACCTAGCCCCGCCATACTTCTTCCACTGAGCCATTCCGCCTCCTCTCTTAGAGTGTAGAAAAAAGCACACGCATCCTACGGGGGGGCCTGTCCCAGCCTTGACCGGGCTGGCCCATCCACGCAGCATGGGTCCAGCTGCTGGTTGACCCTCGTTCGTGCTCCAGGGAAATCTGGAGTCAACTACCAGGGAGGGAGACTCCAGAGAAATCAGCAGGAATGACTCAGTCACCCAGAGTTTCCTCCTGTGTGCCTTGTGGACAGAGCGCTGGAGAGATCGGGAGGGGCTTTGTAAGTAGCAACCAAAGGGGTTAAAGGAAAAAGAAAGAAAAAAAAAAAACACAAAACACCACTTAACCACAGTCAATGAAATTAGATAAAATTATCTGCTGGTCTTTATGTAAAGACCTAATGTTGCCCTCTGCCATAAAGGCTCTATATGGCTTGCAAGATACAGTAAAATTAATTTTATATTGGGCTGCCAGACACTGTTAGAGTAGCATGTTTATATAAGCAGCCCCAGAGCGTCAGACATTGAGCTGTAAAGGCCTGTGTCTCAGTGAGTGGCTTAGCAAAGAGAAACTCAAATCCCTGCATTGTCCCTGGGGCAAAGCGTCAGCAATCTTTATGGCCGCACGCCCTGTTGGGTGTTTTTCCTTACACGGCGCCCCCTCCCCAACCCCGACAACACCTGGCAGGGCCCCCGAACAAAAATGGTGCGAACCGTCTCTGGGAGTTTGCTCCGCGGCCAGTTGGAAGGGAATTGGAAAGGACTGCCTTTATTTAAAAACTCAGTGGCGATGGTACCTATACAGAGAGATACAGGTTGGCCTTTCTCCAGCTTCTGAAGAAAAGGAGCCAGGCCCGTTGCAGGAAGAAGAAAATAAGCTGAGGCAGGCCTGATGGGAAAAAAACTGGGACATTATTTGAAGCAATGGCTCCCTGTCCAACGAAGGTGATGTACGGTTGTTGAGGGGAAGTCATGTCCTTTTGCCTGGTTCCTTGGGGTCTAGATGGGATCATGGAATATTACCAATAGAACAGGCCCTCTTTCCCCTTCCCGCACCGTCCCTCTTTCCCCTTCTTTCACTTGCCTGCAGTAAGGCACAGTCACTTGGAAATCACACATTAGAGATGACAGAGCCACAATGCGGAAGGAGCCTGGGTCCTTGCATCACCGCTTGGAGGTAAGCTAACTGCCTATAGGAAGATCCATTTTGGACATGATGTGGGTGAGAAATAAACTTCTATGACATTGAAGTCATTCTATCTGGGGGATTTTGTTGTTGTTGTTGTTGTTGTTTTTAGAGCAGCTAGTACTATTCCAAAAGAGTGCCATTCAGCCCTAAGACTGGGGAATAGTACCTTTTTTTTTTTACACTCATTAGTATGCAACGGATATGTTGCTGCTTTCCCTACTCTGCCCATTGGAAATATCATTAATTGATTACAGCAATTTCTTACCAGTGTTTATGTGACCTCGGAATCCTTAAGATTGTGGCTGTTACAAATGATTGAAGCTGGCACTCAAAATGCCATCTATGCACTATACCAGCCTTACTAGAAGCTTCTTGAGATAAGGTTTGAGATATCCATCATTTAACTTAGCACATCGCCAACATACAGCGGCAGCTCAAAAGTGTTCGTTGAATGAATAATAGGTGTTCTACAAAGAAGATCTTATTCTAATATATTTGCAACCTTTCTTAGACACAAGAGCTACCAAAAACCCCAGATTGTCAGAATAATTCAACCCAGGTACTCAGGTATTAAGGCTCTTGGTACTCTTGGAGTAGCCATGCCAAGATGGTATATCTGTATTTACTGATAATCTCTCACGTTGCATTCTACCCTACCTGCACAGAAGAAGCGATCTAAACTGTTCAGATCTGCTAGGAGACCCAGTATTGGGAGAGGGGAGGTGGAAACGTCCCACTATGGTGTAGATGATGTCCTTGGTTATCCTCCAAGAATATAGGTGCTTGGCAGTCGTGATGGCCATCCCTTTCTTTTGTGTGACACCAACTTCAGCAGCAGGACCCCTGCACTCATTTCACTTGGTCATTCAATCTATTTCAGTGAAGAAATTTACCCATTTAAAAGGCGACTAGAGGGGCGCCTGGGTGGCGCAGTCGGTTAAGCGTCCGACTTCAGCCAGGTCACGATCTCGCGGTCCGGGAGTTCGAGCCCCGCGTCAGGCTCTGGGCTGATGGCTCAGAGCCTGGAGCCTGTTTCCGATTCTGTGTCTCCCTCTCTCTCTGCTCCTCCCCCGTTCATGCTCTGTCTCTCTCTGTCCCAAAAATAAATAAACGTTGAAAAAAAAAAAAAAAAAAAAAAAAAAAGGCGACTAGAGAATCTTAGGTGGGATGTGACTTAAAAAATCACAAAATAGGGGCGCCTGGGTGGCGCAGTCGGTTAAGCGTCCGACTTCAGCCAGGTCACGATCTCACGGTCCGTGAGTTCGAGCCCCGCGTCAGGCTCTGGGCTGATGGCTCGGAGCCTGGAGCCTGTTTCCGATTCTGTGTCTCCCTCTCTCTCTGCCCCTCCCCCGTTCATGCTCTGTCTCTCTCTGTCCCAAAAATAAATAAACGTTGAAAAAAAAATTAAAAAAAAAATCACAAAATAGTAGAGACAAGCTCAAGTCAAGAACCCAGGACTCAAAACTTCATCGATCCATCCACCCATTCACTCAGCTAATGTTCATTAAGCACTTATTTGCAGCACCATTAGCCTCTGGGTGTTGCTTAACACACCCTCATGCTATTCTTCCACAGCATGGACACAGATGTCTCCCTCCTGCCTGGTGTATTGTAAAGTATACCCCTTCCCTCCCATAATCCGCCGGCGCGTGACGGGCAAAATTGTGGGAGGAGAGTCACATGGCAAGAAAGCATTGAACCTTGCTCTCGGAAATATCCACCGCCTGGAATTTAACTGGAGGTAACAGAGAGATGGTCTACATTCAAGAATTGGACAGTCTTCGATGGGTCCCCAAGGATCTGGAAGCCTTCTCCCTCAGTGCCTTAGCCTGGGCTTCAGATTTACAAATTGAGAAACGAAGCTTTCAGTTCAGAGCCTGGATCCATAAACACCACAATCCAGCTTTACTGGCTATAAGCCATCACAGCATCTGGGATAAACCTGGGACAATCCCACACAGAGCTAGCCTGCTTCCTCATCACTGCCACTGACATTGGGACCCTCAGATTCAGAAGGTAACTTCCATGTCAGGGCATTTCCATCAAAGCAAGGAGTCAAAGAGGACAGCCTCACCAGAGGCCTTCAGCGGGGGGGCCGAAGATGACCGATGGTGGCCCAATCCTTCATCCCTGCTGGTAGACACAAATATGTGTCAATTCTCCCGGAAAGAGCATGTTGGCCTCATGAGGTGAAAAATTGTCAGAGCGGAGTAAGATTTTTGAGATCGTGGAGCACGCAACAGTCTTAAAAAGGATATTAAGAAGTCCTTGGAAAACTTGGCTTTTACGGTTCTCCAAGACTGTTCATCTAACCGTGTTTACCCCTCCCCTCAGGGGGTTCGCCACTCTACCCTTCATAAACTCTCAAGCATGCCATTCGTATCCCAGCATCCCCGGCATTGCATAAACAATCTGAAACGGATCTCCCCTTTCTATCTGTGTAAGCAAGCCCTGCCAAACTCAAGTTTGGCACACAGCCACTCCTTTCCCCCCAACTTTCTGTGGCCTGGGAAGAGGGGGCCTGCAACCACACCATTTATCCTGTCTCCCAGTGTTTCTCATTATTTTATGTGTGTTTACCCATTTCTCCTCTGAGATAAGCCTTGTGCAGAAGAGGCAATATATCTTAGACTCTTCTGCCCATAAACGAAGCACTCAATTTTTTAAGAAATTAAATGCTGTTGTTGCCGTTACTGATTTTCAGGCCAGGGAGGAGGCCACTGGCCTCGCATAATAGATGCTGCATTCTGAAGAGATTATCCCAGTTTGGGATCTAAGTGGATTTGCCATCTGCTACAGACAGTTTTAAGTAGACAGGTCCCCCACGCAGGGAAGACTTTGAACCGTGGGATGAACCATGGGATCAAGGGGACCCTGCCCTGTAGGACCGGTGATTAGATATGGGGACACCTTTGAAAATGACGGAGCCTGAGAGACAGCGAAGGAACTCAGTGTCCCCCTTTCTCAGTCACTTTTCGAGGTCCTGGAGGAGGGACCACACACACGTGGGTCCCCAAACCAGAGGCCGGGCTCCATGAATCGAACATGGAGAGCTGTCAGGAAGGAAGCATTGATTACACCAGTGGTGGCACACGTGCCTGCTGTCCCCACCAACTGGTGAAAGGCCCTGAATCAATTGCCCCAGCTCTCTCACCCCCCTCCCCAAGCTGGCTGAGGGCCAGGCAGACCTCCAACATTAAAACCGGCAAATGAGATCTGAGCCTTGACACCGCCCCCCTCCCCAACCTTTTTTCCGCCCTCGGAGAGGATTTCAACAGCACCATATGTTGAAAAGGCCCAAGCACAATCCTATTACCATTGAAGGAGGCATTAAATAATTACATTAATTTACCTAAATATGGAAAAAAATCTTTACAAATCAGGGACACTTGGCAGATTTTCCGGCTGCACATTTTTCCCTTGGCACGGTGCACTGTCCTGTTGGGTTCCTATTGCTACTTGGAGTGTTTCCTTTAATTGCAGGGCACATGGCTTCCCTTGTTCTGTTTAATTTTCTCGAAGCTGGTTCCATATTCTGGCTACAAACATTATAGGAAAAAAAAAATGCCCACAAAAGTATGGATTGTGCTGAAGTGTACCCTAAGGGAGAATGCGTAAAAATAGTAATTTCATGTATATGAAACCTTCCGCGGGGCGGCCTTTCACTAGATTGCTTTATGAAAAAAAAAAAAAAAAAGCTGAAGGGATGGAAAGTGGGAGCTTGGAGACTGAAAGAAAGGAGGAAAACTGGGAAGGAGACAAAGGTTATGTAGTGAAGCTGGAGGCGGGCCTTCCAAGTTCCGCGCAGAGGATGACACCGAATTGGAAGCTTCTTTGATGAGCTTTGCCTGGCAACGCGTCTCTTCTTTGGCCCATATTTTCACTGCCAGCGTTCATTGTGTCTGAATCCTGCACCTCCATAAATTGCCGCGAAGGCTGACGCGAAGATGATGTCCACACAGCCTGCCCTCCTTGAGGCAGCGTGACCTCACAGGAAGGCCTGAGTGACTGTCACCCATACAAGCCAACTGCAGATGCCGAGGAAAGCGAGGTCCCTGTTAGTCTGACCCAAAGATGGCCTGGGATTCCCTTCCTTGGCATCAGGTCTTCCAGAAGTTGCTTCTCAAAGGCTCTGTGAAGGGCCAGACTCTTGTCTTGTGTTTCTAGTCCATTGCCAACACACACACACGTGCACACACACACACACACACACACACACACACATATATAGCATCACAAAATTTCGATGTTGCAATAAAGTCAAATTGCTGGAAAATTTTCCAAACACTTCCTCATTGTGCATGGGTATCACGGCCCGGCCCATAATAGCTCTATTCTAAACCACAGTGAGGAGAGTTGCCACGGAAATGGTCCCTTCTGAGAGAGGGGACCCGTTGGCTTTGGAGGTAAATGGCAGCCATCACATCCTTTCTCCAGAAGGAGCTATAAAAGGAGAAGCTGGGGCCCCTGAAGATGAACCTTCTGAAGCTGGCTACTGACCCTGGGGCACTGTCTCTGAGACCTGGAGGAAAACCAGCCCTCAGACCGGCCAGGGTAGCTGTAGAAACCTCAGCACTCTTTTTTTAAAGGTGATGTGTACCTTTCTAAAAGGTGATTATATATGGTTAAGACTATAGCGGAGGGTCACCTGGGTGGCTCAGTCAGTTAAGCGTCCGACTCTTGGTTTCGGCTCAGGTCACGATCTCACGGTTTGTGAGTTCGAGCCTCACATCAGGCTCTGGGCTGACAGTGCAGCACCTGCTTGGGGTTCTCTCTTTCCTTCTCTCTCCGCCCCTTTCTCAAAAATAAATAAATAAACTTAAAAAAAAGAGAGAGAGACTATAGGTGAAAGGCATTAGAGGAAGCAAAGAAGGGTGATTTTTTGAAAATATAATTTGTTGTCAAATTGGTTTCCATACAATACCCAGTGCTCATCCCAGCAAGTGCCCTATTCCATGCCCAAGAAGGGTGATGTTTTTAAGTTTCTACTCCCCCCCACCAAAGGTGGTTCAAGCCCTACCTCACAGCACAGTCACTGTTCTGAAGTCGGGATGTGGCAGGGCCTCTGACGCCGGACATGATAAAAGATGTCACTTTCCTCACTCCACCAGTGCTCCCGTGCGTCTCCAGCCCATCGCATGGATGATTTCTCTCTTCCCTGCCCGGTGCCATTCCCTCCCCAATCTGTCAGCGTTCACCTCACAGCCTGTGGCCTTGTTAGGAACGCACAGTCTCGGGCCCCACCGCCCCAAACCTATTACTTCAGATTCCACGTGGGCCACAGGTCAACAACACCCTCAAGTGGTTTCCATCCACATCCGGCTCTCGAAGCTGTAACGATGACACATCACGTGCATTTAGCTCTACCTTCTGGCACGTGGGAGCTGGCATACTCAGGGAGGACAGAAAGTTGAAGGACAGGAAATCAATAAGGTAAAGCACCCGGCTAGCAAGTCAGGAAGCTGCACCGCCCCCCCCCCCCACCATAGACCTGAACGCTGAACGGGCACGGAGGGGAAGTCACCGGCATCCCAGAAGAGTCCTCTGACGGGAGCAAGGGTATTTTACAAAGGCCGTGGGCTTCGGTAACCCTGGGGAAATGAATATACAACCTCTCCCCCTCTTTCCCCCTCTCTCTGCTCTCTGTGATAGGTTGGATCCTGTATCTCCCTCTCCCCAAAAGGTATGTCCTAACCTCCCGGTATCTCAGAATGTGACCTTATTTGGAGACAAGATTATTGCATTTGCAATTAGTTAAGATAAAGTCACCCTGGAGGAGGGTGGGTCCTTAATCGATCAGGACTGATGTCCTTGTAAAAACAGGAAGACACAGGGGAAGCTGGGTGGCTCAGTCAGTTAAGCAACTGACTTCGGCTCAGGTCATGATCTCATGGTTTGTGGGTTCGAGCCCCGTGTCGGGCGCTGTGCTTGACAGCTCAGAGCCTGGAGCCTGCTTCGGATTCTGTGTCTCCCTCTCTCTCTGCCCCTCCCTTGCTCATTCTCTGTCTCTTAAAAATAAATAAACTTAAGGAAGAAGAAAACAAAACAAAACAGGAAGACAGACGGGGAGAAGAGGACCATGCGATGACGGAGCCAGAGATTGGCGTGATACACCTTCAAGCCATGGGTTGCTGGAAAACACCGGAAGGTAGAAGAGGCAAGCAAGGATTCTTCCCTATAGATTTCAGAGGGGACGAGCCCTTGCACTTTGATTTCTTCGGTCTTCCAGCCTCCTGAACTAAGAAAGAATAAGTTTCTCTTTTTTGAAGCCACTCTGTGGTCCTGAGCCCAGTTGGAGGCACGAGGATAAGGAAACCTGGCTAGAGCAGTTACTAGGAGGGTGGGAAAAACTGGAGACTGGATCTAGAGAAACAAAGAGTATCCAAAAGACAGGGGCCATCAGTATAGATTGGTAGAAAGATAATTAGGTTAAAAGAAAGAAAAAAAAAAAAAAACAGAAAAATTCTCTTTTCCAAGAGTCACCTGGCTCCTGGTGGCTCCCTTCTCGGGCTGCATGAAAGAAACCTCTCTGTATTTGTGAGCAGGAGGCCAGCACACAGAAGGGACAGAGCATTGAGAATGAGATCCCCGGTGATAAAACATAGAGGTGTAATTTAAGCCCTTGATCCAGCAATACCTGAAGCCTCTCTCCTCTTTCACCTGAGCTACTCTCTCCAAAGACCTAAATGCCAGAGAATGGTAATATATTTTACTTAATTTCATGGTTCTGATCAATGTAGGCATCCGTATCAAGTCCTGGCTAATCTCGATATCTTTCCGGAGGTAAAGAAAGTGACACCTTCCGGACAGGAAATCTGTTAGGAGCCAATGCGTATGAAAGGAAGCTTTCCATAAACCAAACATCTCGTTTCTTACAAATCTTTTTAATGCAAAATCAGAAACAAGCTAGCTGCCCAACAAGAGGGGATTAGTCAAATAAACTTTCTACATGCATTCAATCAAATTCTATTCAGGCAAAAATTATGACATGGACTGGTAGTTTTTTAAATGTCATCTACAGAACCCCAAGCCTTCCTCAGAACCCTTCACTGATGGAAGGGTGTGATTTGAGCATACCCAACTACTAATATCATAATCCTGATTTAACCAGGGCATTTTGCTTTGATCTGTTTTTATCTGTTTGGCTTCCAGATGGGATTTTCACTGAATGAAGGGTTCCAGGCAACACTCCTAAGTATGTCACTTGGGTTGAAGATACCCATTGTTTCCCTTTCATCCACATGGGTAGCAATGAAAGAGGAACAAGACAGAAGGGTCTGGATTTTATGATGAGATGTGAGAATGATTGTCGCAAACTGGTAATTTGGAGCTCATGTCAAACTGACCCATTGGGTTCAAAGGCCAAGTGCAGAGAGGCAAGACTCCAGCCTGGGAACCGGGAGGGCTGGGTTCTTAGCCCCACTGTGTCACCAGCAGGTGATATGCATGGGTAGACTCCCTCTGGGCTATAGTTTCCTTCTCTTTAAAGGACTCGGGGAGCCGGGGGGGGTCAGTCGGTTAAGAGACTGACTCTTGTTTTGGCTCAGGTCATGATCTCACAGTTCATGAGATTGAGCCTCATGTCAGTCTCTGCACTGACAGTGTGAAGCCTGCTTGAGATTCTCTCTCTCTCTCTCTCTCTCTCTCCCTCCCCTGCTCAGGTGTACTTTCTCTCTCTCTCTGTCTCTCTCTCAAAATAAATAAATAAACACTAAGAAAAAAAGGTCAAGAGTTCCACTTAGATGGTCTCTTAAGACCATCATGGACACAACAGTGTCCTTCCGTACTACAAAAAAAAATCTGTGTTGTCAAAAACCCTTCTGTGATGTCAAGAAATTTCCCCAAATACCCACACTCATCCAGTCTACACCTCCATTCCTGACTGCAGCTATCCTTATGTATTTGTAGCTCCTTTCTAAGAAATGAACCAGATATATGGGTGGAAATAGACTGTGACAGGCATATTTTATTTAATCGTCTCAAAAATCTTATGAACTAGGTTTCATCATTCCATATTCATTTTGTAGGGGAAGAAATTGAAGCTCAGAGAGGGAAAGCAGTTTTCCTAAGGTCATACAGACAGTACACATTCAGAAGCAGGAACTGAAGTCCTCAGGAGCTTTTGGTATTAGTGACTAGGTATTACAGATGCAAAGACCGACAGAGACATCTTCCAGACCTGAGAATTATCAGATCTGCATATTTAAATACCTATAGGTAGGGATGATATGGAATAATATATATACTTATATGAATTTTTATATATTTAATATATACATTTATATGAATTTTTATATATTTATAAAAATATAAGGCATAAATATACATGTAATATTTAAGTATTTAAAAATATGTTTAAAATACATATATATTTATGTGCTTCATAAATATATATTTTCATATCATATATATAGAAAGAGATATCTACCTATATATCTCATATATATCTGTATCTCCATAGATATGTCTATAGATATGTATCTATAGACATCCATATCATCTATATAGAGAGAAAAAGATTTATTATCTATCTATCTATCATCTAACTACCATCTATGTATGAGAGAGTAGACAGTTTTTATCCATTTTCATAGGATAGTAGTCCTGGAAAGGTGGTAAACTCTAGAGTCACAAGCTTGTTCATTCCTTATAGAACCAAAGTTCAGGGGCGCCTGGGTGGCTCAGTCGGTTAAGTGACCGACTTCAGCTCAGGTCATGATCTCGCAGTCCGTGAGTTTCAGCCCCGAGTCGGGCTCTGTGCTGACAGCTCAGAGCCTGGAACCTGCTTCGGATTCTGTGTGTGTGTGTGTGTGTGTGTGTGTCTCTCCCTGCCCCTCCCCTGCTCATGCTCTCTCTCTCTCAATAATAAATAAACATTAAAAAAAAAATTAAAAAAGAACCGAAGTTCAGCAGGGACGATGGAACCAAAGTCACCCAGTTAGTGGACCTCCCATCCGATCTCCAACTAAATCCCCACATTTTAAATCAAAAATCTTAATACTTTAATTGTCAGCCTCACACTATACCCTGACGTGACTTACTATACGTTGTGAGGTCTTCAAAAGGGTAAAATAAACCAAAAAAACACATTTTTTTTTAAAGCCTGTCCTTAGAAAAGCCTGTCTCTGAACTCCTGCTCCCCTAATGAACTCATCCGATTTACCAGATGTACAAAAGTGAAACAAATCTGACGCGCAGTTACTCTTCCATCTTTCTTGGCGGGAGCCTCTGGAACAGCGGGGAGGACAGTCCCCCAGCCCGCCGTGGTGTTACGGATCACAACGGAAGCATATTGTCATCAGATTAATTTTCCAACGCTCCTACCCCAACCACAAAATCCTGAGAGAATGAGTGTCAAATACAGTTAATAATTGCATAATTATGACATCTGTTACTCTCCAGCACCTCTTAGTGGAAAATTAACTGAAGAAATAGCAGGTTCAAAGATGTGTTAACACTCTGATAGCAGATTTAATTGAAATATGACGGGGGAGGATAATGGAGATTAAATTAAGCTCTCAGATAATCATCTGACACAAAGATAATTGAGCCAGCCTCTGCCACGTTGATGAACGCTTCAGAGATGCTGTGCGGGGTGGCATTTCGAGTATCTTATCCTTCAGGCAAAATGGAATTCTTCTCCCTCCCCCCTCCCCGCCTTCTTCTCTCTCTCTTGTCATTCAACATTTGTATCCTCCAAATCGATAATGTGAACAGCAGCATAATTGGAAATAAAAGATGATCTGAAATCCACAGGAAATTAGGTTGAGGGGTGTGGAGGAAATACAGTCGCATCCTGGATACAGAGCGGGTTTTTCTGAGTCCTCTGCAAGAGGGATGGGGTCCCCACCCTGCAGTCTCACTGCGAGTGTTTTTCCAAGGCCTCTGTCCTCAGTAGAGAGAACTTCCCGTGTGTGAGAAAGGCAGGGGGCCGTAAAAACCACAAGAATTGGGGGCGCCTGGGTGGCTCAGTTGGTGAAGCATTTAAGTCTCCGACTTCGGCTCAGGCCATGAACTTGCAGTTTGTGGGTTCGAGCCCCGGGTAGGGTTCTGTGCTGACAGCTCAGAGCCTGGAGCTGCTTCAGATTCTGTGTCTCCCTCTCTCTCTGCCCCTACTGTGCTCTCGCCTCTGTCTCTGTCTTTGTCTCTCTCTCAAAAGTAAATATTAAAGAAATTTAAAAAAATGAAGAAGAAAGAGTCGCATGCTCCTCTGACTGAGCCAGCCAGGCGCCCTCCCCCCAGAGGTTGCCTGTTAGTTAGGTTGAGGGGCGCCTGGGTGGCTCAGTCGGTTGAGCACCTGACTTTGGCTAGAGTCATGATCTCACGGCTTGTGAGTTCGAGCCCCGCGTCCGACTCTGTGCTGACAGCTCAGAGCCCGGAACCTGCTTCGGATTCTGTGTCTCCCTCTCTCTCTGCCCCTCCCGAACTCATGCTCTGTCTCAACAATAAACATTAAAAAAAAAAAAAAAAAAAATAGATGAGGCCACAGTCACTTGTGTTTTCTCTCTCCTTGCCCAGGGAACATTGTGGATGCTTCCCTAGGGCAGACTCAGGATGTAGTGAGTGATGAAGAACTGCCCCCCATGCCGGAGGGCATGGGGTAACCCTAGAGGGCAGCCAGCTCATGATGGTTAGTAGCGAATGTCCTGCGGTGGGGGGAGGGTAACATGCGGTGAGCAGCCGGAAGCAGGAAGTGGGGAACATACTTCCAGTTGCTGTCATTGAACGGGTCAGCCTCTGACAGTCCTAGAGAGTAGGTATTCCCCGTATCTCCCCTTCCTCTAACTCAGGTAACACGGCTCTCAAAGGACTGTGACTGTTAAGCCGTGAAGAGAAAATGAGATGGCCGCTGACTCTACCTGCACCCCAGCGACTCAGAGTTTCAGGTTTTGGACTTTTTTTTTAATGTTTTTTAAATTTATTTTGAGAGAGAGAAAGAGAGAGAGTGAGTTGGGGAGGGGTAGAAAGAGGGAGACAGAGAATCCCAAGCAGGCTCTACGCTGTCAGAGCAGTCGGTTAAGCATCTGACTTCGGCTCAGGTCATGATCTCACGGTTTGTGAGTTCGAGTCCTGTGTTGGGCTCTGTGTGGACAGTTCAGAGCCTGAAGCCTGCTTTCGATTCTGTGTCTCCCTCTCTCTTTGCCCCTCCCCTGCTTTCTCTCTCTCTCTCTCAAAAATAAAATTTAAAAACAACAACAAAAAAACATAGGTCACTTAACCAATTGAGCCACCCAGATGCCCCTCAGGTTTTGGATTTTACACCAGTGTGATTTATCTGCTTTACCAATGTGGATCCAAGTTCATGTGGCTACACCCCCTTTAAGAGGACATTTAAGTGTCTCCATTACATTTCTCTCCTATCCTCCTCTTCTCTGGCATCACCCCACCCATGAATACCACCGCGACCCCCCCCCCCCCAAGAATTTCCCAGTCCTGGCCACTCCCAAAGCAGTGACATAACTCAGAGGCTCCCCCTTGAGGCCACTACGCCAGTCCTCCTGGAAGTGGGCGGCCTGGCAGGCAACCACGAGGGAAAAATGGGGCTCTACACCGAAAGTAGGGTGGGGATATCTTGCTGTCACTGCAGCCAAGGCTGAAGCATGCAGTGCCTGCCAAGACTAGAAGGAGGGGTTCGGGACAGACCCTCTTCCTCCAAGTGTTCCCACATCCTGTAGTTGAGATCTTGTCGTTGGCAGGAAGTCCTTCAAGGGACAGTGGAGGCTGATAGCCAAGGCATTTCCTCCAGATTTGGTGGGAATATGCCCTCTCCAGATAGGCATCTTCACCCACACGATGCCCCCCAGACAGCTGGGGTAGGGTCTGAGGTCCAGGGCTTCACGGATGGCAAAGGTCCCCTTTGACTCTCCGTCCTTCTCTTTCAAATTTCACTGTATTTTATTTTATGGGGCTCATTTCTCCTCCCTATTATTAGTCTCGGGCAGGACCTAAGATTCTGAAAAATTACTATAATGTTTAAACCTGGGGAGATCGATAGGGTTCTCTGTTCTCATCTCTTCCGTGCCAAAAGAGTTCCATAAGTAAATGTTTCCAACTGCCGGATTTCAGCAGTAAATTTCATCCCACGCAACCCCCCGCTAATCTATGATGGCAAAGTTTGGAAGATGGCTTTGTCCCATCTGTTCTATAACTTCTGTCCTAAATTGTTAATTTATTGAAGCGTCAAAGAGCAAGGCATCTCGTGAGAAGGCAACTGAAGGGATTGTTTTAATCACCCTCTCGCAGCCAGGTAATATGGCCCCAGAAATTCCTTCCAAAGAGAAGATTCTTGACCCTCCTCTGACCTCCCTTTTTATCTGCAAGATGGGTGTGTGGGGCCCATAAATCAAGGGAACCCACCTCCCCCTGCCTCGTCTGATGCTGTCACTGACACTGGATTGTTACAAAGAGGAGCCTCGCCTGGGGAAAAAGAGTAGAAAACCTTCACGTGTTCACAACGGTGACGAGTTTCGTGGCTTTCCACCCTCTGAAGAATTTCTTACAGTTCCTTTGAAAAGTTGGCTATTTTTCAAACTGTGTATCATTTTGTCTTCTGGGGCAAATTGCACAATCAGTGATATGTCTTGCTGAGTGTATAAACCCCTTTTGCATATTTCAAAATAGTATCTAATTAAAATGTCAAGGTTATAGCTCATGTGGCTGGAGTGGACAGGGCTCTACATCCTCCCGCAGCCTCTCAAAGTAACATTTAAAATATGTCCTATAATTAAGAGTAATTATAAATTCCAATTAAAAGAACCCCGCACAATTCTGAAGATATTTTTCTTTGATGTTTCTTGCTTTAATTTATGTGCTTGTTTTGCACCAAGTTGTCCCAGCTTCCTCGGATATGTTTCCAGACAGAAAAGGCTCCCAAACTTGCAGGGAGAAAAGCAGACCAGGTCTAGGAAAAGTAGTAAAGTTCATTAAAAAGGGTTATTGCATCTATAACTTCTAGACTCGGTGTTCATTGATTAGAGATTAAACATCATCCTTTGTACTACTCAGATTGGGATTTTTAATTAGGATGTCATTATTACACAGATATACTGAATGCCAAATTGATTTTTGAGACCTTTTGAAATAATAGCATTGCTTCTGCAAAATGAAAATCATAATAGATTATTGACTTCTTCAGGAGTTTTGATCCAAGGGCACCTCCCCAATGTCAACATTTTCAATATTTTTAGTTTCATGCAAAGAGACACTCATAATGAGGCTTATATTAAAAGTTTGCACATATTGACTGTGTGTTATTAATGCCGATGGCATCACATTGATTACCCTTGAATTATAAGAGCAGCAACACTGCTTGTTGCTGAATTGTTTACATACCACATAGCCTTTGTCTTTTGTTTTTGTTTAATTTAAGAAGTGTTTATATACACAATAAGTAGCATCCTGGATGCTCAAGATCAAAGGCTCACCAACTTTCTCAATCCCTCCCACTCTTTGAGTCTCAGTGGTGTTTTCAGGGCACTCCTCGTTCAAAAACAGTCCCATTTATTAAGGAATCAGTTCCAAACAACTTAATATGTATTTACGTCCTAATAACTGCATTGGCATATTAAGGAATACACAGAAACTCAAAGAAAAAATATATTTATTTGTTTCTCTAATACCCACAATTACTTACTAATGGGATGTCCGTGCCTGGTAGGTGCTGCACAACCTTCTGGGATCGGATTGGACCCCCCACCCTCATTTTCCGTTCCCCATCCATCCCGCCTTTTCAACCCAGTAACCGCCGAAAACCCCCATTCACAAAGATAGGATGCCATCCAAAGAAATGTAGTGCGATCTCATGTTAAATCTATGAACTACTAAAAGCTCCTGGTTCACGCAGTGCCCTACACGTTACTGTGTTTTCCTCTAAAATTTAAAATAACGGCCGGTGCCCCTGTGAATTCACTGTGGCACCCTGAGTGCCCCCACCACAGCTTGGGAACCATGGCACTAGACCTAACGTTTCTTGACATCATAGGATCTATGTTGCCCATCTTTATATTCGTGCCTCACACAGTAACTCAATAGGCATTGTTTACAGAACAGTGTTTCTGTTAGCACTTTTTTTTGTTTCGATCATTTGAATTCAAAGTAAGACAATTTGAGAGTACCCCCAATACACCGCCAACCCGTGAGGAGGTATTTTCCTGCACAGTGGGCCTTCTGTAGCATAAATCGGTGGAAAGTCCTCTCTATCTGAGCTGTTTCACAGATACTGCTCTATGAAGAAAGGACATATTTCTGAGGCTTCAAGATTATGTCTACACGTAGGGAAATACCTAAAGAGTTCCCATCGACTGCTCATTCCCTAGGGCATTAAACATACACAGAGAAGTGGGCGTTTGGACTAAAGAATTCTTTGAACCCCCTGATCTTAACCCAACGTGGGTGGAGGTGCCTAGGTCCAGGAATGGAGGCTTCCTACCCACCCTTAACCTCCTTCTGAGCATGGTGGGTTTGGTCTATGGGTCCCACTGAAAGCATACATCTGAATGAATCTGAAGACCACCCAACGCACTAGTAGCTGAACAAGAATGCAATTCTGATACGACGTGAATGAACCTTGCAAACATCATCCTAAGTGAAAGGGATCAGACACAAAAGGCCACATATTGTATGACTTTATTTATGTGACCTATTTAGAACAAGTAAATTCATAGAGACAGAAAATAGAATCAGGATTACCAGGGTCTATGAGGAGGGAGTGTTGGAGAGTTATTGTGTAATGGGTCCAGAGGTTCTGTTTGGGGTGATAAAAATGTTCTGGAAATGGATAGCAGTGATAGTTTGCGGCTTTGTAAATATGCTTACTGCCATTGAATTGTACGCTTAAAAATGGTTAAAACTGTAACTTTTCTGTGACGTATGTTTTAATGCACACACCCACACAGCTTGGAGAACGTGATTTGCTTAAAAAGATGACACCAATAAATAAAGGTTAGAAATGCAAAAACTCTCAGACATGGTGTCTCTTAAACCATAAAATGCCCAGTTAGAACCAGGGTTGGCTAACTTTTTGTAAGAGGCCAGACTGTAAATATTTTTTTTTTTACTTTACAGATCATACAGTCTCTATTGCAACCACTCAACTCTGCCCTTAAATTGCAAAAGTAGCCACAGACAATATGTAAATGAATGGGCATGGCTGGTTTTCAGCAAACCTTTATTTATGGGTGTTGATTTGGAATTTTATATGATTTTCCATATCAAAATAATCATTCTTCTTTTGACTTTTGTTTTTTTGACCATTTAAAGTATAAAAACCATTCTTAGCTTTTGGGTCTTACCACATATGGCCCGTAAGCGGTTTTCTGATGCCTGAACCAGAACCCCAAATCAATGACGAGACAATATCTTACTGATAATGTGTGAAACACGTCCCAATTTTAGAGTTGGGGTGTTCTGTGGAACACCTATGGAAGGCCAGAAACGTCACCCTGGGGAAATGTGTTAGTTTGTGGCTCAACCAGAATGAGGCATTCTGTGGCCGAGTCGACCCTAGAGCTGGCCCTCATTTCCCCTTCCTGAAATTTTGTCCCAAGACCCACTGAGGCCTCTAAGGCCAGGACAATGCCCCATGGGACGAGGCAAGGAGAAAAATCCACTGGATTCACCACAGAATGTAAAGAATGCCTTTTAGCATCTCTTGTAGGGTTGTTTTCACTAAAGCAAAAGCCTTCAAGTAAAGAGACAAGAGCAAGCAATAAACAAACAAACAAACAAACAAACTTGTGGTGGGATTAGGAAAGGCATTTGTTGGGGAAGGTGCTGAGGGGACTCTCGAATGTTGCTAAAATAAAATGCTAGGCGTATGTCTCGTTAGTAATGGCAGACTTTCTGGAAGGGAATTTTAGGGGAAAGGGCAAGGGAACTTCCCAATACTACTCAAGTCATGTGATTCCGACAGCTCCCTCATTGCACATATGCCCAGGTTTGTTGGACGAGCAGAATCTAATTAAACAAATTTTACTGAGCACCTACTTTGGGTTGACCATTAAGCACTGGAGATACAAAGTTCTTGAGAATCTCATATCCTTAGGGTTTTTGTTATTGTTGTATGTTTGTTTGTTTAGGAGGAGGGGCTAGGAGAAGGGTAGCGGTGTATAAATACAAGAGTTCCTAGTGGTAAGAGCTCAGTTCTTATCATGACTGTTCCTGTGCCCTGGAATGTTCTCACACCAGCTTCTGTGGCTGGGAAATGGAATCTCTCATCAGAGGCTCCAACATCACACGCTGGGCAGTGGACAGATGGGCGCAGTAGACAGCCTTCTCTCTGTGTCCTTGCGTAAAGCCCTCTTTCCAACAGTCCAGAGTATTCTCCAGAAAGTGAGGGCTGTGAGGGGAAGAGCATTGTAGGCTTACATGCCTGGCTGCCCATCTTGAATTTTGGCTTCTCCTCTCATTTTTAACATCTCTTTGATTCTTAGATGTCTCTTCCCATCTTTGCACTGGAAGTTTCTACATCGACTCATGATACCATTGTGTCAACATATTGAACAGCAATCGGCTCTAAATAATTTAAATGTTTGGTTACAATGAAGATGGCCACAGCCTGCATGTCTATCTGAGCTCATTAGCTCTAACTTTATTTCCCATAAAATAGGAGGCCATTTGAGTAAAATGATAGTTGGAAAACATTTTTAAACAGAACCAGCAAATAAACATGGTCTTTATGAGTTGTAACTTAATCCCCAGCTGATGTCATGTTTCATGTTTCAACTGCCAGAAAATGCCTGACATCTATATATCAGGAAGATTTATGGAGACTTCAGGGAAAGAGCTAAGAGGATTCCTTAAACAAGGATAGTGTGTTGGTCTGGGGGTAATTTGGAGCCTCTGTTATCCATCGACTGAAATGTGCATAGTTGGGTAAATTATAGGAATATGCCTTTTCGCTCGATCTCTTTATGTTTAAAAATGCTTCAGGCTGGGGCAGTGAACGCATGGGAGGGGGAGAGAGAGAACGAGTGAGAGAGAGAGAGAGAGAGACGGAGAGAGCACAAGAGAGGGCTCAAAATATGGTTCTCTTTTATCCCTATTTGGTCATTGATGTTGCTCTGGCAATACTAGAGAGAAAAGATCCTGCATTGCAAACCTCAGAATCATGAACCACACACAGGCCCTCCCCATTCCCATGCTTCTCTTGGTGTAGACTTGCTGGGATGGCTTCAGGGGGTAACTGAGGATGTGGATGGAGCCTTGCCGATTTCCTATCGAGAAACTTCAGCAGTTACCCCACAGGGACCAAGCTTGCCAAACATAAACCACTCCCTGTATCATATAAGTCGGTGGCCAATTAACAGAAAAATGATTTTGAAACAGGCCCAGCAAAAATGACTCACTTGGTCGTAGCATACATTGTCCGTGGATTTATGTTCAAGCTCCCCCATACGGTCTACTCAGCCTGGCGGATGAGTTATGAGTAAGTCATGCTAGCTGATACAGCAAACAGCCCCGAACGTCAGTGGCTTAACACAGTGAAGGTTTATTTGTTGATATTATAGTCCGATTGGGTGTCCGGAGAGTGGCCTTCTCCATGGTGACTCGAGGACTCGGTGTTCTTCCATCTTGTGACTTTCCCCATCAGCAGAAGCTTGGAGAAATCCACTGGATACTCAACATTTGTCTGGGAAATGGGAAAGAGAGAGAGGGAAGTCAGGAGAAGTACGTGAGAGGTTTAAGGGAGCCTGAAGCAGACTCACTCAGTCACGGGGCTCGCCTTAGCTGCAAGGGATGCTGGGAAATGCTGACGACTAGCTTCCACCCTCCATTTTGATGTAGAAGCCACAGTGCTGCGCCGTGGCATGACTGCTGGGATTTTCTCGGAGACAAGAGGACTTGAAATAAATGACGACAAGAAAAGGGATTTTCTTCCATTTCTTACATCGTTGGCAAGGAGCTAAAATTCACTCAGTCCTCAGGCGAGCCCCATGACGGAGGTAGGACAAGCGTTGCTCTCCCTAGTTCTAAATGGGGCTCCGGGAGCTTGGGGGGCTCAGTCGATTGACCCTGACCCCACTCTTGATTTGGGCTCAGGTCATGATCTCTCGGTTGGTGAGAGATCGAGCTCTGCGTCGATAGAGAGGAGCCTGCCTGGGATTCTCTCTCTCTCCCCCCACCCTGCCCTGCTCATGCTCTCCCTTGCTCTCTCTCAAAATAAATAAATAAATAAACTTTAAATAAATAAATAAATAAATAGGAATCTGAGGGGGACAGGGACTTGCCTGTGCCCGAGTCACAAAATTAGTAAGTGACAATACTTGAATGAGAACCCAGGCATTCCAGTGTGAAATCGGCAGTTATTAGGACTGTGCAGAAACTGTAAGGGTTGATGGTACTTGGGAGGCATAGTTGGGCTACAGTCCGGGTGGGGTCCTCAAGAGAGCTGGGGGCTAGATGGAGTCTGTAGACAGTTTCTATCTACCTGTTGGTAAAGACTTACTCACCCGATAGTTGAAGGATGGGGCATAAAATTATTTCAGTTTCCTCCTTTGAGCCTAAACACAAGCCTAATCCAGAGATCCAATCCCTGTGTGCCATGGTCTTATTTTTTAATACTTTAAGAAATTAAAGCACAACTTTTCATGGAGTTATGTTAATATAAAAATATTAATGGTTACGACCGCAACCAGAAATGGCAATGTGATGAAAACATGCTACGACCTCCCATCGATAGCTCAGAATGAATGAAAACAAAAAATAGTTTACAGAGAACTGAAATATTCGAGAGGATTAAGGTTAGGATCGTTGTGTGTGTTAATTTCCACAGCTGGTGCAATTCTAATAAAATGTTTTCATCCTTCACGCCAAAGAAAGAGTAGAGCTCAAACCCCTTTGCTCTGGGTATGCACCTCCAAAGAAATGTTGCAAGGCTTCATAATCACGATTTCAAAGAGGTTTGTGGAAATGTTTCATTAATTCTTATAAAGAAATCTTTTCCTCTTAATTTTTTCATTAACTTCAGGCATTTACTTGCAATTACACTTGTTCAGTGAATACAATGACAGAAATTAATAATTCATAGCTTTTGTCAGGGAAAATTAAAAAAAAAGGACAGTTGTTCAATCAAATGCAACTTTAAATGCACAATCTTTATTTAAATAAGATTTTAAAAAATAAATAATGGGGACTGTTATTGTACTTCTTATAAACCTCCTCTTTTCCAAATTATATCTATGCTCTACCCAGTGACATGAAATCTTGGGTTGTTCAGAGCACATCATGAAAATAACAGGTTCAGATCTGATGTTCTGCAACGGGGAAACTTGACTCAAGCTCAGTATTTATGGCACTGCCTGGATCTTCTGGGGCCTTCTGGTTAGTGACAGAGAATCACTGCATAAGAAAGCTGAACGGGACCAAGAACATTGTGCCTCCCAAGGACCTCTCCTCTGATGACTGGGGAAATTAAAGCTCAGAAAAGAGAGAGTGAGCCTTTCAAGTTCACGCAGTGAGTTAACGGCACAAATGGGCCTCTCCAGACCCTTGGCCAAAGCTCTCCCAATCTGTGATACTGTCTGTCTTCAAGGTATCTTCCCACCAGGATCTGCCTAACGAGTAGCTACCTATGGATTTTGCTTTAGGTGTCCTGTGCTGACCAAACCTTTTGTCTCGGCTGCCTAGCTCATCTGAGATTCTACCATTTAAGATTGGTTACTTTGGATCGTGAGGATATTTTAAAATCATGTTTCCTTTGTTAAAATGGAAGTGCTCACAACTAGGTATAGACTTAGGTGGAAAGGAGCGATCTAGGCCAAGACTGGGCAGAAATAGCGGCCCCTGGGTGGCTCGATTGAGCATGCTCGATTGAGCAGTCGGTTGAGCATACGACTTCGGCGCAGGTCATGATCTTAGGTTCATGAGTTCAAGCCCCACATTGGGCTCTCTGCTGTCAGTGGGGAGCTTGCTTCAGATCCTCTGTCCCCCTTCCCCTGCCTCTCCCCAGCTTGTGCTCTCTCAAAATAAATAAATAAATAAATAAATAAATAAATAAATAAAAGATGGGGCAGAAAAAGGATAATAATGAGAGCAGAGACAAATTCTTCAATTAGGTCTAAAGATAGCAGAGAGATGGCTACTTGATGTGTCTCCTCTCTGCCCGCCCCCTCCCACCTATAAGCAAAAGACCCTGGTGGGCAAATCAACTCTATATTTTAGTCGTTCCGGCCAAAAAAAAAAAAAAAAATGACAATGGAGTCAGCCTTAAAAGCAAAGAAAACTCAGGCCCCAAGACACTTCCTGGAAATTGCTAGCCAATCTCCAGGAGGTTCTCTGGGAAAGGCAGGTCAGCACGATGGCTACGAATCAAATGTCCGCAGGTTTGAATCTTGACCACACCAGTTATAAGTTCCGTGCTTCTGGAAAATCACTACTAAGATCTCCGAGTTGTATTTTCTTTGTTTGTAGAGTGGAGGTGTATCGGCGAGCTATTGGGCTGTAACAAATTGCCCCCAAACTCAGGGGCTGAAAGCAGCAGCTATTTATTCTCACGTGCCCGGGGACGGTCTCCGGAGGCTTTGCTTCTCATTGCCGTCGGCGGGTTCATAGGGGTGGCTCTGCTACTCGCGTGTGTCTGTCATCATCTTTCTGGGGCCAGCAGCCTAGCGGGCTCTTCCTGCAGGTGATGGCAGAAATGCGACAGGAGGGAACACACGGGGCCTCTCTTATAAGACCCAGACTCAGAATCGGCACTGGCACTTCCAACTGTGTATCACTGGCCCCAACAAGGACGTGACCAAGCCCCAAATCAAGGGATAAATTCTGCCCCAAATGAGGCTATGGCAAGAGTGTGGAAAAAGCAAGGGATAAAGAATCGGGCCCCAGAATACAAGGCACCATAGGGGCTAATAAAATAACTCTCTCGCTGCATTGTTCTGACAATTAGTTAAGAACGTGCGTCTATACTACTCACAGCTGGCTGTGTCCTCTCAGAGAACGGCGGGGTCCATAGAGGTGGCTTTGGATATGGGCAGTTGTTAAAGAAGGTGTCTCCTGGAGGTGAGGAAAGGCGTGGTCTTCCCGAACCCGTCAATTTCCTGCTTCCCGTACAGTATTGACCCTCATCTCACACACAAAAAGAAGCAAATGGATTTGATTAGCAAATACTTTCATCTACATCCTAATTAAAGTCTCTGGGACTTCCTTGTTTGGGAAAATCCCATTTTAATGCTCAACACATCAGGTAGCCCAGAGAATTCCCTCTCCCGTCAGCTGCCCTGCCCCTCCCAAACTAGGGAGTGTATTTGTCATTTTTCCCCTTAGCCCCATCTATCTGATCTTAGACTGGTATCCCCGGGCTCTGGGCTGGGAGATTCGCCTCCTGTTTTTGATTCATACTGTGAATCACTCAATCCCAAAGCTCTTAAAAGAGAGGCAAAGGACAGCCCTCTGCGGTGGTCTGGTCCAGATGTCCTTCCGCTGTGGACCTGTCAACTCCTCACCAGGACTCCCAAGATGCAGAGTCCGTGCTCCCTGGTAGAGACCGAGGCCGCCAAACAAAAGTACAGCTGAGGAGGCAAGCGTTTGGCCATCTGAAAAGGCTGACCAGTTGGCACATTGTTGTCTCCAAATGAGCCGGCAGGAAATGGGGTTTCCTAAAACTTGGTTTTAAAGCACTTAGAACAGGAAATCATTCCCCATGCATGTTAGATCTCTCTAATGACTGACTAACTAGAAACAGGCTATCTTAATACTCTGCCCCGAGCCATTACAAATGGCTTTCTTTCCAGACTTCATTAGAATATTTACTGCAATTTGGATCGAAGACTTTTGACACTGCAGTCATAAAATTTACAGGGGACCTTTTTTTTTTTGTTTTTTTTTTTTCAGTCTGAGAAGAGATTTGGAAGAAGCGGGGAAACCCCTCAACTCCCCCAGCCACCGATCTCGTTCATTAGTGGTCTTCGTGTCTCGTGACCTCTAGTTAGGAAAATAAACATCCCTGCGGTAGTCCAACAAATTGCCTTCAGAAAAAAAAAAAAAAAAGAAAAGAAAAGCTGGATCTCTCTTTTGTCAACTCCTGCCTCTTTCATACATATGGGGCCAGAAAAAGAAAACGCACAATGCGTGCCGGTCCTTGGGGTAAGCGCTTGTTACGGTACATCGCGGACTCCTTGAAACCGTGTGGCCCGTGGGCGCGATCATGACCCCCATTTCGCCTCTGAGGAAACTGAGGCCCACACTTACCAAAAATCACACGGCTGGTGGGTGGCAGACCTGGGCCGGGAGCCATGTCCTGTTGAAACCCAGCTGCTCCCTTACCCACTTCGCTATTTGTCCCTGTGCTCGAAGCAGACCCTGTCAGCATGGACACAGGCTCCTCTGCTCGGTGCTTTGAACCTTTCACGCCTCTAGAGCCTTCCTCAAAGCCATCCGCCAGAGCTCCAACCAAATGGATATTAAAGCCTCCATCCGGAGAAAAGTCAGCGTGGGACAACGTGCCACACTGCAGTGGTACGACGCACAGCTGCAGGTGTCATTGCTGAGTGGTGACAGCCGCCGTGAGAAGAAAGAAGTGGGGGGGTTGGGGGGGTGGTGCACAGAGAGTCACATCCGCAGACGGAGGGCTGGGGAGAGACTCTGATTTTGATGAGGGGTTTCAAATATAGAGACCCAAGAGAACCCAGGGAGCGGGAAGCTATGCCAGGGTGCGGGAGGGATCTGGAGCAAGGGGACAGAAAGGACCAGAGCTCTGTGATGGGTTTGATGACCAGTCAGTGGCCCCAGCTATCTCGAATGGTGTACCTGCGGTCTAAGGTTGCAATGACCACTTTCTTCCAAGTTCTATACCTGGACTGCATTAGCACACCAGCCATCGTGCCTTTCCACCCTCAGCAGTGCTCCGTGGAATGAATACACAGTCTCTGTAACACTCTAGGTATTTACAGAAAGAGAAAGATGGTCACTCCTAAAGACAGTGTGCTTCCCCTCAGTAAGACATGAGGAGCACGTGACCTATCGCGTTTCTCCCTTTTTGCCTTGATTCCTAGGAAGCTCGGTGTTAAATTTAATGTTCAATTAAAACAACAAAGTGAGCCTTCAAGGCTTTTGAGTATTTCTAATGTTTAATTGTATATCTGCTTTTCATTGCAAGCAGCCTTTGGGAGCTAGGGTATAAGTAACACATGTGCAAAAAAATCATGTATGCCAAGAATATAATAAGTACGATTTACCTAAAAAATAATATTTATAAGCCACTCATTGGATGCCTAATTCCATTTATATGGAGGCCAATCATGTGGCCAGGCTGGGTCAGAAAAGGAGAAAGAAACATTCGAACGTTGTTATAGATTGATATGCTAATTCTCCCCCTGAACGAATGTATCCATGAATCACATCTCCCAGTACCCACATCTTTAGGGAGTTTCCTCTCACATGAACACGGGACTTAGTCATGTGACTTGCTCTCTCCAATGGAACATCAGCAAACGTGGCTGCAAGGAAAAGCCTGATAATAGGCTATAGGTACTGAGGCTTGCCCTCTTGAAATGTTGCTGCCACCAGGTGAGACAGCCAGGTCCAGCCTCATCGAAGATAATAGACCGTATGGAGAGAGAGACGCCAACGATCATAACTTTCCCGATTGAACCCAGCCCCACACTGGTCCTCGAGCTTCACCCAGCCTCATGAGTGAGCCCAGGCAAACAGGAAAAGGGGCCATCCAAGAACCATGGGGATTAATAAATCTTTATCCCAGGCCTCTACATTTTAGAGCGGCTCGTTACACCACAATCGGTAACTGTTAGAGATGTTCAAAGACTTCTTTCAAGGACAAAATTCTAGAGAATCGCTATGAAGTGTGTGGGTCCAATACGCACTTGGCACATGGCTGAGAACATCGGGACCTCCTTGGAGGACCAGGAAGTAGGAAACATCGAGAAGAACACACATTTTGGAGAACCTACTGCATGCGAGATATCTCTCTTTGGCCAGGGGATGCGTGGCTAGAAACACATAACCACAATTCTCAAAGAACTTAGTGGATCATAAGGCTAAAGTAATTTAGACAGTCTGGGATTGGCAGAGGAACAGGTAGAGATATGAAAAGAAAAATAGAACAGAAAGTCTATAAATAGATCCTAATAAATATAAGCATGCAATATACCTCCAAAAGCAGCAACCTATATCAAAGGCATATAAAAAATAAAAAAGGATTTTTCCATGCACAGTACTAGAATAATAAATTCTCTACTAGGAAAAAAAAACTCATATTAAGACCTCACGTCATTCTGAATAAGGACTAGAGTAACTCATAATCAATGTATTATGTTCATGCGGAGTTTCACAAATGCGAAGACCTTTTCATTTTTTTTGGGGGGGGGGAGTTGGTTTACCAGTAAATCACTGACAATGTGAAAGATTTATATCCTTGACTACACGTATATTTAAAATTTGTTTATGAAAAAATCTAGGAAATGAAGTTGGATAGGTAATATATTTCATTTATGGGAAAAAATATACATGCCGATAGAAAAACGTCAAAAAGAAATATTTCACCATAGTTTTCTTTATTCCAGTCTGTGCTTTCCAAATTTTCCACGACGAGCCACGTTTTGCTTATGTTGTCAGAAAATAAAAACAAAATTTTTTAGAATTTCATTTTATTTAAAGAGGACAGGAAAAGTTCTTCCCCCCCTCAAAGAGTAAAAATAGTTAATACTTACAGTGCCAAGCATTGGATTAAGGAATTGGTGCTTATCATTGAATCCTCTCCACATTCCCCAGTTTACAGATGATACTATCAATGCTTTGAAACATGAAATGACTTGGCCAAGGTCATGCAGTTGGTGAACGGCTGAGTGAGCTTCTGCCTTTGCTGGTTCCTGTACTAAACCGTGACAGATGCCAAAAAAATCACCTTCAATCGCTGATTCCCATAAAATCACATAAAATTCGGGGCGCCTGGGTGGCGCAGTCGGTTAAGCGTCCGACTTCGGCCAGGTCACGATCTCGCGGTCCGTGAGTTCGAGCCCCGCGTCAGGCTCTGGGCTGATGGCTCAGAGCCTGGAGCCTGTTTCCGATTCTGTGTCTCCCTCTCTCTCTGCCCCTCCCCCGTTCATGCTCTGTCTCTCTCTGTCCCAAATATAAATAAACGTTGAAAAAAAAAAATCACATAAAATTCATACATCCATAGGTCTCCCCAGCTTTCACATAAAGGTTATTGATTTTTGTTTTATTTAGAATTATATAGAGCATTGGGGCACGTGGTGGCTCAGTTAAGTCTCTGCCTCTTGGTTTCGGCTCAGGTCATGATCTCGTTGTTCATGGGTTCAAACCCCACGTTGGGCTCTGTGCTGACAGCTCAGATCCTGAAGCCTGCTTTGGATACTGTGTCTTCCTCTTTCTCCGCCCCTCCCCTGATGGTTCTCTCTCTCTCTCTCTCTCAGAAATAAATAAACATTACAAAATTAATACAAAATAAAAAAAGAACACAAAGGTGCCAACTCTAGAGGTGCACAGGGAACAGGGACAAGTGACATTTGAAACCTTAAGATTGCGAGCCGCTCAAAGAAAAGGACTCTATCTTGTTCACAGTTATATCACTAATTAGCTTGTTGCTGGCCCGTGGTAGGCTCTCACTACATGCCTTTTTTTTTTAATTAAAAAAATATTTTTGGGTTTTCAACTATAGTCCTCATGTTCTACATTAGATCTTGAGATCTATTCCGATAGCTTTCAATTTATGCCCTTTTCCTAACCTCTCCCTATTTCCTCCACCCTCCCAAGCCCTGACAACCACTTTTCTCCTCTTCCTATGATTTTTAGTTTTGCTTTTTTTTCTGTAGATTTCACATATGAGTGACACCAGGCAGTACTTGCCTTCGTCTGGCTTATTTCACTTAGCATAATGCCCTCAAGTGGCGTCCAATGTCGTCAGAAGTAGCAGTAGTAAATGATATAATGCTGGAGGCCACCTCTTCAAGTAGAACCTTGCCTATAGAAAGCACTCAAGAAATGGAAACTATAATTATTGCATTAAGTGAAACATGTATCTTTCAAAGTTGTATAGGGACAGCGTTTTTGTTTTTGTTGTCGGAGCTTTGAGTTAGAAATAGAATCCGGGCTCCAAATCTCTTATTAAAATGTTAGCTTCTAAACTCCTCTCAAATCCTAGAGCATGTCTGGGGCATTTCTTATCTATTACTCAACAAGGTTTTGTGAGGCACATGAAGTTATCTAAGTGATATTTAAATGGTGATCTTTATTTGTGACTCATTTGTTGGAGTCATTACACAGTGGTTTAACAACCAAGCATGCTTCCTCTCCCGGGTAGGGGATTTCAAATCTTGATTGAATTTGCTGTGGATTATTTTGGTCTGAAGTTGAGTGAGCATTGGCTGGGTAACTCCAATTCCTGTTTGTCATTTTCTTCAGAAAGATTTGATTGCTTCTACCCATGTCCTTTTGATATCAGATTCGATAAGCACACCAAGCAAACAAGCAAAATCAAAATATCCAATAAATCCCCTTAATTCAGAGCCATGTTTAAAAAATCCAAAATCTATGCCTTCTGACCCAGTGGTGGATGATCCATTCCCAATACTGCCTCTTAATGAGCAAGCCAAACAGGAACTCTAGACGGTGGGGATCCAGGAGAGTCCAACCTTGGACGCACCTCTGTGGCAGAGCAGAAGCTCTCATTCTGAAACCCAGTATTTGTAGGCAGACATTTACTTTTTAGGGGAAAGTTCCTCATAAAACTTGTCGCACCCTTTACCACAACTTCCAGGCTCGCTCCTACAATCTAACAAAGCTCTGTGGCCTCCTTTTCAAAGCCAGGACAGCTCACAATATTCTACTTGTCTTTTCCCTCTTGTTGACCTTCCAGTGACAAGGGAAAGGTGCATTAATTACAGAGACCCAGTCCTTTTTGTAGGAGTCACGTATTTACCCCCTCGTATGACTTTCACTACATCCCACTCATTTCTACTGGGCACACTATCCACTCTTGGTTTGGACTCCAGTTTGGGCATAAGGAACAAACAAGATATCCTCTTAGGAATCCCATCCAACTACCGGTTTTTACGGGCTTCTCTTTTCTGTCCTTTCAAGAACACAAAGACTCATGTGTCTCCAAGTCATACATTTCCATACCCTAAAATTTCACCAAGATTCACAACCCAAGACCGCCCCGCTGATGAGAGAAATGAACCAACTACATTTATTTTTTTCCTTCCAGGATGAGAAGGGCACAGTGCCTTACTTGTTCTCAAGCTTGGCTTTGAAAAGAAATCCGTTCCCTTTGCCGACAAAAAAACAAATTTCAAGGGGGTTCCATTTCTCTAGTTGTTTACTCTTGCAGGAAATCTTGTTCCTGTGCATCTCATGTGTTTTATCCCAAACCCATCCTTCTAGGCTCCCAAGCCCCTCCTCCCCTGAAACACTTGCCAAAATCATCTAGAGCGCACATCTCTCTGACTTCTCAGAGCACTGAACATCTACTTTATTCACCTTGGTAATTGATAACATATTGTTTGGTACTTTTTTCTAATTTATCTCTCAAGTGAGTCACCTTATCCTGTTTCTCACATGAGTGTGCAGTTGCCTGAAGACCTGAGAGCAAGTCTTAAACTCCTCTGGTCTCCATGCATAACGCTTCCTCCCTAACCAACCCTAAACATGTAGTAGATACCCAGTTGGATTTCCATCATGGATGTTTTCATACATTTTACATATTTTCCAACAAGCATAACAGATAAGCAGATTTTTTTTTTTTGCAGCAATTAAAACCAGTGAAATGATCACATGAGCTCTTTGATGTAAAGACTCATCGAATCATTAGGACTGAAAATGCCTCATCACGGGGCACCTGGGTGGCTCAGTCAGTTGAGCGTCCGACTTTGGCTCAGGTCATGATCTTGCGGTTCATGAGTTCGAGCCCTACATCGGGCTCTGGGCTGACAGCTCAGAGCCTAGAGGCTGCTTCGGATCCTGTGTCTCCCTCTCTCTCTCTGCCCCTCCCCCCCCCCTCAGAAATAAACAAACATTTAAAAAGTATTTTTTAATAAAAAAAAAAAAAGAAAATGCCTCATTGGGTATAAATCCCCACCCAATCTTGAGTTCTTACTAACCTTGCCTCAGAAGTTATTGAAAGAAGCATTTTTCAATATGTTCAGCATAATCACCACCCCAAATTTAAACCAGTCCAAAAGAGAGAGAGAAAGAGAAGAAATGAGCTGTTCTCACGATCAATGACAATATACATTCCGCATATGTATTTAAAACATGCAGAGGACGCAGTAGGAACCCCATCTTCTGTTACTTGCTTCAAGTTAAATTCCAAGTAATTGGTCAGTGGGATTAAAAGCGCTAGGATAGTGAAATTTTAATGGCCTCACACCTGCCTTCCCGTAAAGCCAAGGCCTATTCCTGCTCTGTAACCTTTAAAGCTTACCACCAGCAATTTACTGATACAGCCAATTAGACAACAAAGGGGTCAAGATTTCAGAAGCCCTTTCAGCCACTCTGGGCCCACACCCTGAGGAGCTACGTATAGCGTGCTGAGATTCTCGCCATGAACATTTGTGACTCTCTTCCAGAATCTCTCTTCCGTGCTTCTCTCCGTGGGATTCCTCTCACTTTCTGAAAGTACGAGTTTCAGGACACATTGTCACCAAGAAGCGTGTTGCCAGACCATTGGGCCATCTCGCCTTTTCCCCTCCGCTTCCCATTTCTATCTGGTTACTTCTACAGGGCAAGCATCATCCCACCGAGATTCGTGTTGGCACGGGCCCACAGTTAACACAGATGCTCTGGTAACCTCTAGAGCTTGAGAGAAGCATGGTACTTAGGGCAACCTTGTCACTGACACGTGTTGGGTTAACAACTATATACAATAATGTTGACCTACCTTCATTCTTATTTTCAAAAACATCTTGATCCTTCTGGTTTCTTGCTCTGCTGACATGTTTTGTTATTAAAACCTGAGCTAGGAATGATCAAGTCCCCAAAATTCCTAGCAGGTAAGAAACACGAACTCTTAGATTAGTCACTCAAGTGCCTCTAATTTTCTCACGGAGCCGGACACTGAAGTTCCCAGATGGCAGGGAATTCCCTCGGCCCACATAGACAGCAGTCTCCTTTGGAGCCGGGAGAGGAATTATCTATGGACAAGAGAACGTCTGTTATTAGATCAGCGGACAAGCGGAAGACTTTCACGCGCACTGGAACCAGCACGACCTACTTTTCTGATATGAGACATTTTTCTGGCAAAAATGCCTGCCTCACATTCATTTCTTCTGGCACAGTTCACAACAGCTGTCCACTTTCCCCTGATTTCTCTTCGTCAAGAACACGGAAAAGTAAAGGAATAAGAACCTTGACATTTTGGTCAAGATCCTGGTTAAATCTTGAACCAAAATGGCCATCGATGATTTTGAAACAGATATTTCCAGGGCCTTTTGTGGGCTTTGAAATCAACATTTGTCAAGAATGCAAGCAATAGAGACGCATAATCTCATACCTCCTAATTAGATTTTACTTTTCCGGTCACTAGGAAGACCAAAATTAAAGTTCGTGACACTTTGCCTCGTATCAATTGGCTGGTTTAAATCAATGAGAAACATCTATGTAATATTTACGCCAAAAGTGACTCAAGCTTTCAAGACACCTTTGAGATGTGATAAATTGGAATTTGGTTTATTAATGTGCTCATTGGACAGCTTCGGTTTCTTTCTTTTCTTTTCTTTTCTTTTCTTTTCTTTTTTAAACAAAATGAAGTAATTAGTACCACTCTTATATTTAGATGTACTTTCTCTAGGGGCGCCTGGGTGGCTCGGTTGGGTAAGTGTCTGATACTTGGTCTCTGTTGAGCTCTTAATCTCATGGTCATGAGCTTAAGCCCCATGTTGGGCCCCATGCTGGACGTGAAGCCTACTTAAGAAAAAAAATATACTTCCTCACGTGGCCCTGTGGGGATGCAACCTTAAGCGCATACTCTAAAAAGGCAACACACTTAAAATGACATTGCGCATTAGTAAAAATGGAAGGCTGCATCCAAATCCCATATTACATCTCTTTTTTTCTGTTGTATAGGAAACCTACATCCCTTGACGATTTAGCTCTCAAAACTTCATATGACTGGGGCATCTGGCTGGCTCAGTAGAGCCCGTGCCTCTTGACAGGGTTGTGAGTTCAAGCCCCACGTTGGGTGCAAAGCCTACCAATAAATAAACAAACAAACAAATAAATAAATAAACGTCATAGAACTCAAAGCATAACATCCCCAAATATTTTCACATATAAAAGAGATCAGGGGTGCCTGGGTGGCTCAGTCGGTTAGGTGGCCGACTTCGGCTCGGGTCATGATCTCATGGTCCGTGAGTTCGAGCCCCGCGTCAGGCTCTGTGCTGACAGCTCAGAGCCTGGAGCCTGCTTCGGATTCTGTGTCTCCCTCTCCCTGACCCTCCCCCGTTCATGCTTTGTCTCTCTCTGTCTCAAAAATAAAAATACGCATTAAAACCCCCAAAATTAAAAGAGATCAGCAGAAGGGGAGTTAGACTGGTAAATTATCTTTTTGCGGATCGTGTTTGTTCGCTCTGTGAAAAAAACGAAGACTCCGTATCGGTTGCAGTTAAGCTGACTTCAGGGTTATGTGCCCCAGAAGAATTTTGAAGATTAACATTAAAAAAAAAAAAAAAAGATCTCTTACACCCCTTTTCAAAATTGCCTGGGAAAAGAAAATAAACACAGGTGACGTGCTGATCCAATTTCGCCACTCCATTGAGAACCATCGAAAATTATACTATACAGAAAAGTTTTCCAGAAAAAGAATTTTGAACAAATTTGAGCATTCAGGGGCGTATGAAAACAAGAGTCTCTGGTGCTGGCGCGGAATCCCTCCTAATCGGGATTTATTTGAGGTGTGTGAGGGTGAAAACGACAGACAGAAACCGCCTTTGGCCTAGAATCGGCAACAGCAGTGGGCACTTTGCCCTCCCCGAGGAGAATTCTTCCGCCCTAACGTCAACCACCCAGCACACACATCCCACCCCCGCACCCCGCCTCCGCAGGCTATCAAAACCATGAGAAGCAGCACCTTTGAAGATGGAAAGCCTCGATTCCCAAATTAGCCAAGCGGGGTCTCCTTGGGAGCAAGCCACTTCACTCAGCTTCCGTGATTCCACTTGCAAAATGCAGGTGGTAACAGCGGCTACCCCCACGCCCCTGAGTGGTTTTAAGGATCAATTCAGATAATCCCCGAAAAACATTTAGCAGAGGGCTTGGCACATGGTATGAACCCAATAAACACGGTTAACTATTGCAGCAGGAACGCTTCAAGTGTTGGTGGAATTGAATCCCACGGTAGGCCCGGGGGGGGGGGGGGCGGGGGGGGGGGTGGGCGGAGACAGAACTAGCAAGATGAGGGACGGTTCACCTTGTGGGGCACCAGGACGTTTGGCCTTCAGAGCGTTTTCACCTGAAATAGGTACATGTTTCACTCCAGGCAGGGGAAAGCCAGCCAGAAGTTAAGGGGTAATTTGCAGAAAACGGAACTGAGAGTGGAGGCTGAGAGGCAGCAGGGCCCAGTGGAAACTCTTGGGAACCAGAACGTTTGTGATTCACTTGCCATTCTACCCATTATTAATTGTATGGCGTCGGTCATTTGGTTCGTCACATCTGTGCCCTAATTCCTCATTCACGGAAGAATTATTAAAACTTATTCTTGGGGCGTCTGGGTGGCTCAGTGGGTTAAGCCTCTGACTCTTGACTTCCGCTCAGGTCATGATCTCTTGGTTCGTGGGATGGAGCTTCATTCAGGCTCTGTGCTGTCCCTGCTTGGGATTCTCTCTCCCTCTCTCTCTCTGACCCTCACCCACACACGTGCAGTCTCTCTCTCTCTCTCTCTCTCTCTCTCTCAAAATAAATAAGTATTTTTTAAAATACACCTTATTCGGGGCGCCTGGGTGGCACAGTCGGTTAAGCGTCGGACTTCAGCCAGGTCACGATCTCGCGGTCCGTGAGTTCGAGCCCCGCGTCAGGCTCTGGGCTGATGGCTCAGAGCCTGGAGCCTGTTTCCGATTCTGTGTCTCCCTCTCTCTCTGCCCCTCCCCCGTTCATGCTCTGTCTCTCTCTGTCCCAAAAATAAATAAAAACGTTGAAAAAAAATTTTTTTAAAAAAATAAAAAAAATAAAATAAAATACACCTTATTCTATGGCTTTGTCCCGATGTCCTGATGACATCGTGTAAAATGTGTCTAAACGTTGCACCTAAAGGTAGTCTACAAAGAGTAGCTGTTATTGTGAGGTGTGCTGCTCAGGTAGAAGGTACCAAAATGACGAGGCAAGCTGGGAGAAAGGTTTAGGGAATGCATCAGTAAAATGAATGTCTGTGAACAGTGACACCAAGCCCTGTGGCAGTCAGGGAGCAGGAGAGTGGGAAATGATGAAAAACTCCAGGAGAAGCATCTGGGAACCGCTAGCAGGAAGGAAAACTGACTTGAATGCTCTGAATGTGATAAATACCTTGACTATCATAGCTTCATGGAACATACGAGGCATTAGAGATTGTGGCAGAGTGGCTTGCCGTTTGCCATAGCTAATTCCGTTTCCCCTCTGCACATGGCCAGACTGCGGCCCCAGCCTCTCTCAATGGATCGGGTGGCCAGGAGATAAGTGCTACCCAAGGTGGCAGAGTGTGGGCAGGAGTGGTGAGCGCCATTTCCAGGCTTGGCTCGTTGAACTGCCCGAGTGATCTTCTACCTTTGTCTTCATACCCGGTGGTGGAAGCCCTTGGATGCCTTGTGGTAAAGATGGCCACCCTCCATCCGCCTGGGCCCCTGAATGGCTGCCCAGAGTAGCCTCCACCCCATTACCACTCCTACGCTTACATCAGTTGGACTTGATGTGAGTGAAAAATAAATGTGAATTATAAATATTGAGCCACTAAAACAGAGAGATAATAATTATTGGATAGGCCTCTAAGGTGTATTCAGACTTTTTCTCTAGCCTTCCCCCCTACCCCCCGCTAAAATTCAGTATGCGATCCAGCCTTTAGCTCATAGCAATATTTTGACTCTATTTAAAAAAAAAAAAAAATTTTTTTTTTACATGTATTTGTTTTTGAGAAACAGAGTGAGACAAAGCCTGAGCGGGGGAGGGGCAGAGAGAGAAAGAGACACAATCCGAAGCAGGCTCCAGCCTCTGAGCGGTCAGCACAGAGCCCGACGCGGGGCTCGAACCCCCAAACTGGGGGAACATGACCTGAGCCAAAGTCGGACGTTCAACCGACTGAGCCACCCAGGCGCCCCTATTTTTTCTTAAAATGTAAACAAGACAATTTGTTCTTTGTGTTTAATTAATTCTGTTTATGGAGGTAACTTCATCTTCAAGGAAATTCTGAGTAAGTGAACATCAAAGCAACTATATGGGGACACAGAAATTTAGAACATTAAAGGACCACCCTCAGTGAGACACGTTCATCCAAACGTCTCTATCCCAACTAAAATCTCAACACAAAGGGTAGCAAAAAACAACAAAAAACAACAACAAAAAAACCCCAAACAACCAAAAAAACCTAGCAAACAAATTTGTGAATCAGCACTTATACAATACTATCAAATACATTTTTAGGGTGGTTTCAGAAAATGAAAATCATTTCATTATTTTTTCTCATCGTTAAATGAATGCATTTTTTATTTTTTATTTTTTTTTATTATTTTGAGAGAAAGAGAGGGAGAGGGAATCCAAAGCAGGCTCCACACTGTCAGAACACAGCCTGACATGGGGTTCAATCTCATAAACCTTGCGATCGGGACCCGAGCCGACACTGAGTCAGATGCTTAACCGACTGAGCCACCCAGGTGCCCCAAGGAATACATCTTTTTAAAAATACTCAGCAAAAAAAGAAAGTTATAAAAATGAGAGCCCAGATTATCTAGAAGTTCCCCACGAAGAGGCAAACCCACCAGTGATAGACCAAGGAGGTTTTTTCCCATCACCCCCCACCGACTGGATAGCCTTATCTCTCTCTCTTCTGCCAAAGTGGTAAGAGAAAAGTAGCACATCCTTATGTCAATTTTTGTTTCCTCGATTATCTATGGGTGTAGGTTATGTGTATTTCCTTTGGTTTACTATACGTATTTCTTTTGCACTTTTTTTTTCTTTTGAAATGTGTATCTCATACTCGGCTTTTTAAAGTTGTAAACAGAATACGAATTCGAGTTGTCTAAATAAAAAATAAATTTGAAGCGGCTCCTGGGTGGTTCAGCCGGTTAAGTATCTGACTTCGGCTCAGGTCATGATCTCAGTTCGTGAGTTTGAGGCCCACATCCGGCTCCGCGCTGACAGTGACGGCCGGGTGGGGATTTTCTCTCTCTCTCTCTGCCCCACCCCCTCAAAATAAACAAATAAACTTAAAAAATAATGTTTTTTTTTTAAAGAAAATACATTTGAATATTCTCTGGATAGAGTCTAAATATATTTGAATATTTTGATATGTTGAAATAGGTTAGATACTCTTTGATGAGACTTCCTTGAGCTTGGGAAGATATTAATAGCTTTAATTTGCATAAGGATTGGAAATGTCATGCAGCTGGGTATTCTCCTACTTTAGGGACCTAGGCTCAGATACCACTTTCAACTCCGAACATACAAGATCTCAGTTGTTGATGTAGAATTGTTCCCAATTGGCAAAGAAGGGGACAACAGGTTTAAGTTTTTGTTAATTGGCCAACGCTGTGGATGTCAGACGCAGTTGATTTTTCATCCTTAATACTTTTAAATGACATTCAAAAAAAATTGTCCGTAATCCGGTGATAAGTAAAGCTGTCATTGTATCTTACTTGAAGATTTTCTGGTCTGGAACACAAGACAGGATAAAAATCAAAATAACAATCACTTCTTTATTTGTGTCTCTACTGCCTATGTCTCAGATTGCTTTGAGAGCTATCATCACAGTGGATTTAATATTAGTCTTACAGTCATGACAGCATATGTAGCATTGCTTTGCTGTCATACGTGGGGCAGGTCAGAACTTTCAGATATTACTTGAACTTTTCCAGAATTGCAGGGAATCCTAAAAATCAATGATATTTAAGATTCATCGTGTCCCTATTAGGCAGTAAATCGGGTTTTGCAGGCTTTATCTCATGGAATCACAACCATCCTATTTTACAGATGGGAAAAACAAAGCTCGGAAAGAAAAATAAAGTCCAAAGTGACACAGCAAGTGGATGGTGGCGCTGTGACTTCAACTCTGTCGGATTCCAGAACCTGATCTCTTGGGCAGCACTGAATGAACTCCATTGGGAACGCGGAAAATCAGTAGTGCTGAACCAGAACCAAAGCCTAGGGATCCACTCCAAACAGACGCTTGGAATTTTGCTATTTTCCAATTCTTCTTTAAAAAGCTTCTCCGGGCAGTTCCAAGGCCAAGGGGGGCTTGATTACAACAGGGAATCAATGAAAGATTGGTGTGGTTCGCTTGCTGGTCGAAGTTTTCCCCATCTGGGCAATTTTCACTTTCCCTCAAATCTGTAGCTATAGGATTATTGCAAACTCAGCATACAAACTGCTGATTTCGAAGCGTGCGTGTACAAAATTCTGACACTATCTGACCAAAACATCAATCGTACGCCCCCCCAAAAGGTTGAAGAACCCACTTCTTAATTTTTGTACAAGGAGAGCTTCAAATAGCATCGAGGTGGTTCTTAGGATAGAAAGTTTCAGGAAAAAGATACCCTGCACCATAGATGGGCAGGTGAAAGTTGTCTGATCTTTTAAGCCTGATGCCTAAAACATCCATTTGTGTCATAAAAATAAGTGTAGACATTCCTGAAAAGCGTTGGCAGGAAACTCTCCCACATTTAATGAATCCTGAAAACACTGTCCCCACTGCAGGCCGGTGATTGGATTTTTGTTTTCCCACTCCCAAGTTTAGACACCGGAAGCGGTGCTTTCTTCTTTTCCTTTTTCCTCTTTCCTCGGGAGACATCAGCACACTGCCTGATTGTTCTTCATGTAGACCCTCTTCTGATGGAGATGTATTCTGGAAGATGTAGGCGAGTCCTTTCCAGAGGCGGTAAAATGCCTCTCACAGTCCCTTAATTGAATTTAAAGTCGGAACTGGAAGGCAACCTAGAAATAATTGAAATGCAACACCTCTTTTTTTTTCGAAACAGGTGAGGAGACGACGGTCCGCGGGGTGGGCTAAAAACTTGCCCAAATCACACAGCTCTTCGCGGAGAAGCCATGGCTCAACTCAGATCCGAATCTGCCTTTGGATGTTCTTCTCCCCAGTCTCCATAGCACCGCGACCGCCCAGCTTCTTGGCAGTGTCTCCATGACATCAGTGTCTGGAAAGAAGGATGGGGAGGTGGAGAGGTCAAGTCTTCGGAGATCTAGCTACGCAGAGAGATCACCAGTGGTGCCATTCCCACTTCTGTGGTTCAAGAACAGACAGGTCTTGACCGGTGGAGAGGGAAGGCTCAGGGCAACCCGAGCACACCTCCAAGGCAACAATAGAAGCCAGCTCAGGCAGGACACATCCACAGGGCGCCCCCGAGCCTCTGAGGTCTTGTACCCAAAATGAGCATAAAATGGAAGGGAGGTGGGAGGCAATTTCTGGTCATTTTTCTGAACGGCAACATTAGGGGCGATTGGAACCACGATGGGGGAAGAGTCCATGCTTTTGTTACTCCCCCCCCCCACCCCCGCTCTTTTCGAGGGGTCAAAAGCCAACAATCTGACACTTATCAAAGTGTCAGCCCAGAGGGGAAGTCTCCTTGGAGGACACACAAGCTCACCCAGCATGTATCAGACACTGAGATTCAACACCACGCTTTCTTTCTCTTCTTTCCAGCAGCCTCTGTTGCTCGTGGCAGATTTAATGGTGTGATTTACAACACTGAGAGACCTTTGTCAGGGCCAGTAAAATGACAAACAATAAATATATGGAGCAGTATGTTAACAGCCCGCCACACAATACCTTGTCAGTTACAGCTTGATAGCGATACATTTTAATTTTGTCTTTCATAAAAATCTTGGCATGTATGCCTCATTTGAACACAGGCTTCCAAGTCAAGTGTCTCATCCAAGCATGCAGTTTATCACCCTCTATATTTTCTGTCCTTTTCATTTAATGTCATTCCTATGGCAACAGACATCGCCCTGGAAATCATTTTCAAAACAGCTTATTTGTTGAAAGGGACGGGGTGAGGCTAAAATATGTGTTTGGCTGGGAAGAATGTCAGAGTGTGAATATGGCTTAGTTACATTAATCATATTCTTTGAGGACTTTGTGTAATCAGATACTTGAAGGAGGCGTATTGTGGGGTGGCTTTGACATCCTCACCCCACCCCCAGCGTTTTATGGTTTTGCATTTCATAAGGACAAAAACAAGGAAAGCAAACTTACAGTGCACTTGACGCAGAGGGATATGCACTTGTTTCTAATGCAACCCAGTATATCCTTTTGGGGGCTGGGGTTGATGGGTGGGTTATAACTCTAGTGTTAATGCTGAACTGCCATTACTCTGAAGCTGATTATAGAAACCCATTTATTCAACACGTCTTTATTAAGCATCTACTATGTAACAGGCATTGTGCTGGGAAAACAGGAGTGGGTAAAACGATGTCTCTGTTCCCATGAAGGGAGCAGGGTAAGAGCTTAGACTCTAATGGGGAAGAGAGATGGTAAACAGGTTAAGAGATACATTGGCTGGGGCGCCTGGGTGGCTCAGTCGGTTGAGCGTCCGACTTCGGCTCAGGTCATGATCTCGCGGTCTGTGAGTTCAAGCCCCGTGTCCGGCTCTGTGCTGACAGCTCAGAGCCCGGAGCCTGCTTCGGATTCTGTGTCTCCCTCTCTCTCTGCCCCTCCCCTGCTCATGCTCTGTCTCTGTCTCAAAAATAAATAAAAACGTTAAAAAAAATTTTTTAAAAAGAAAAAAATTAATAAATACATTGGCTAGGGGTGCCTGGGTGGCTCAGTCCGTTAAGCTTCCGACTTCATCTCAGATCATGATCTCACGGTCTGCGAGTTCGAGCCCCGTGTCGGGCTCTGTGCAGACAGCTCAGAGCCTGGAGACCACTTTGGATTCCGTGTCTCCCTCTCTCTTTTCCCTTCCCCCACTCACACTCCGTCTGACAGTCTCTGAAAAAATGAATAAACCTTAAAAGAAAAAATAAAGTAAGAAATACATTGGCTAAGTAGCGTTCTCTGGAAAGAGCATCTGAGATGAGGATTGTTGTGAGGGTGATTTATCGAAGACTCCGTAAGCAAGTCTCACAGGGGATGTGTAAAGAGGTGCGGACGGTGGAAGAGGGCAGGACAGGAAGCTCGCAAAGCTGATTGTAGCCTCAGCCTAATCCCAGGGCAGCCCTGAAGTGTGAATGGCCCCCAGAGCTCACCCAGCTCGAGGCACTGCTTTTCGACTCGCTAAGGAGTGAGTCATTGGTTGCAAGCCATCTTGCTGGATCCGCGTGCCCCATTCCAGCCTCCTAGGCATCCCTGGGCTGGGTGGCTCCTGTTGGCCAAGAGCAATTCTAGGGACAAGTATGCAGTGAAAAGGAAGGAAGGGGAAGGGGCATGCCAGCCAGGCAAGGAGACCTGGTCAGGGTCTGTAACTTCTACTACATGCATAAATCCCAATCTGTTAAGGTAGTAGTAATGCCATGAATAAAATAAAAGAGGATGGTCAGTGGTGGATGGATAGGTCATGAAACGCCTCCCTGTAGAGACGACATCTAAGCTGATACGTGAACGACAAGTGGAAACCAGCAGCGTGAAGTTCTAGACGCTCTCTTTCTGGGCAGATGACACAGCAAGGCCAAATAACGTGTGAGGTTTTTTTTTTATTTATTTATTTTTTTTTTTTAATTTTTTTTTTTTTACGTTTATTTTTGAGACAGAGAGAGACAGAGCATGAACGGGGGAGGGTCAGAGCGAGAGGGAGACACAGAATCCGAAGCAGACTCCAGGCTCTGAGGTGTCAGCACAGAGCCCGACGTGGGGCTCGATTTCACGGACCGCGAGATCATAACCTGAGCCGAAGTCGGACTCTTAACCGACTGAGCCACCCAGGCGCCCCACGAGTTTTTTTTTTTAAAGGCGGACAAGTTTAGGATAATGAGAAGCAGAAAGAATTCAGGTAGATGAAGTGCCATCACGAAAGGATGGTATGGTAGAGGATCAAAGCCAAAGAGACAGGCAGGGGTCGCTCGGACGAATCGGGTGTTACGCAGGCCATACCAAGGGGTTTGGATTTTTTTCTAAGCTCAGGGGCGGGTCCACTACACAATTAAGTCAACCAGGATCAGACGTCCCAATCTAGAAATTAAACAAGTAGCTCACATTCAGCCCCTCCTCGCACTGTGCTAGATACTCTGAGATCCACAAGTAATGGGCACATACAGTCCACACGGGCCTCTGTCTATTTCCCCTCAGTGACAGCTCTTGCGAGGGGGAGAGATTGCCAGAGGAGGCAGTGCTACATGAACGTGAACATCCGGTGACATGCTGGCACAACCCATTTGGTTGTTGATTTACACGGAGCCCTCGAGAGCTTCCTTAATTTTTGTCACGGGGCGACGCGTAGTTTTCACGGAAATCTGAAGATTTTTCGCCATGCATTATCCTTATATCTGATGTTTCAGGGACACATTTTCCCCCAGATGAGAACTTAGTCCATTTCCCAGAGAGGCAACATGCCCTACGGTAGATAATCGTAGAACCCGGATACCTATATTGTGATATGCAGACCATCAGCACGGGCATTCTGCTTAGAAATGCCAACCACGGGCCCCAACCAAGACCTTCTGAACCAGACTCTGCGTTTTTGTTTAAAGTTTTTTTAACTGATTTTGGGAGACAGAGAGAGGAGGGGCAGAGAGAGAGAGGGAGAGAGAGAGAATCCCCAGGCAGGCTCCGGGCTGCCAGCGCAAAGCCCGATGTGGGGCCTGAACTCACGAATTGTGAGATCATGACCTGACGCTCATGACCTGAGTTCCTAAGATGCTCAACCGACTGAGCCACCCAGGTGCCCCCAGACTCTGCATTTTAACAAGCCCCCCAGGCGATTTGTATGCACGTGAAAGTCTGGTAAACTGTTGTAGAATGTTGTTTCTGCAGGAAAATGCGTCCTGAAGTCCAATAACTCACCTATTAACAAACACTTGGAAAATACAACCAGTGTGTAATCTGGCTTCTAGCTTTCTGAAAAAAAAAAAAAAAAGCGTTGAACTTTATGACACGATGAGAAACAAGAAAAACATGTAATAGTCCTTCTTTTTACCATCGTTAAATAATTTATATTTCATGTATTGTTTTTTTTGCCACTTTTCCAACTATCAGATGTGTTTTACTGAAGTATGGTTGACACCCAATATTACATTAGTTTCAGGCACACAACATAACGATTCAACAAGTTTATACATGATGCTCTGCTCATGACAAGCGTAGCTACCCTCCGTCACTACACCTATTACAACATCGTTGACGATATTCCCTGTGCTGAATCTTTCATTCCCGTGACTTACTCATCCCATAACTGGAACCCCTTACCCCCCACTCTCCTTCACCCATTCTGCCCATCTCCCAAGCCCTCCCCGCCCCGACCCCCGGCAACTATCAGTTGGTTCTCTGTATTTAGGGGTCTGTTTCTGCGTTTTTTGTTGTTGGTTTTTCACTTGTTTGTTTTGCTTTTTAGACTCCGCATATAAGTAAAATCATATGGTATTTGTCTTGCTGTGTCTGAATTATCTCACTTAGCATAATGCCTTCCAGCTCCATCCATGTGGTCGCGACTGGCAAGAGTTCTTTCTTTCCTATGTCTGAGTAATGTTTCCTTGCCTATACATCTTCTTGATTCATTCATCTATCAATAAACGCATGCGTTGCTTCCATATCTTGGCCATTGTGAATAATGCTGCAATGAACATAAGGGTGCATGCATCTTTTTGATACAGTGTTTTCGTTTTCTTTGGTGGTGGTGGGATTCCTCAATTGTACAGTATTTCCATTTTTAAGTTTTGAGGAGACTCCACACTGTTTTCCAAGATGGCTGCACAAATTCACATTCCTACCACCGACAGTGCGTGAAGGTTCCTTTTTTCTCTACGTCCTTGCCAATGCTTGTTATTTCTCATCTTTTGGTTCTAGCCACTCAGACAGGTGTAAGGCGATCGTAATAGCCCCTTCCGTAATCACTGTCATATGCATGGACCCCAGGAAGCTGCATGGAATCTGTCCACAATTCAAGAGAGACCCTGCACGCAAAGGGATCTGAAGAAGGAATGAGTGAGAAATACAGCCTTGATAGATGGTTTTACAGGAAAGGAGACGTCAGGATTAATCTAAGTGTATCTTAATATATTATTTCTAGGAGACAAAGCTTCCAGAATGGTGGAAATCTGAAAATCTACTCCTCCAGAAAGGAATGAAAACACAGGCAAAATGATCAAAATTGACTTTTTCTGAAGCCCAGAAATTAAAATTTGCAACAATCCCAGGAGTATTTATTCAAGAAAATATTAGTTCTACAAGAACTAGTAGGTATTACCCAAAAGAAGATTCAGTGGTTGAAGGAGAAACACTAAGCTTGTTATGGTTCAAGTTTCTCTGCTGCAGGACTCTTGAGAGACTTTAATGTGCTCGCTATGCATTATATAGTAGGTGAGTTTCCCCTAAACTTAACTGACCACAGATACCTTTTATTGTGACCTGTTTTGTGGATCTAAATCTTGAGAAATACACTTTGGGAAATACTAGGTAAGATTTTGAGGTGAGATTTGAGAAGAGAGAAGTTTTAGACACTGGAAGAGGCAGAGAGTGTGAGAGAGTCATGCACAAGACAGTCTCCTGGGAGCCCAGATATTTTTCTGGAAGGTGTTTAGAAAAGGAACGAGTTCCCAAGTAAAGTGGTGGGAATGTGGAGTCTTTAAAGGTTGGGCCAAGTAATTCAGGTTAAACAGGCATTTCTTAAACAAGTTACACAAAGTACAAGCCATAAACTAAAAGGATGATTAATTTTATGTCATTAGAATTAACATTTCTGTAGAACAGCAGCAACAAAATGGTGTTAAACCAAGTGAAAGGACAAGCCACAGCCCATGGGAAAATATTTTCAGTGCACATCACAAACAAGGACAAGTGTCTAGAAAGTATAAAGGGCAAAGGATAGAAACCATTGATAAACAGAGAAAACTGAAACGACCCGTAAATATGTAGAAAGATGCTCAATCTCCTCCAGAATTAGCAGGGAAGTACAAATCCAATTAAAATCATAGTAAACTTGGGGATCCTCGGTGGGTCAATTTAGCGTCCAACTCTTGATCTCGGCTTAGGTCACAATCTCAGGGTTCGTGAGATCCAGCCCCACGTCTGGCTTTGCGAAGATGGTGTGGAGCCTGCTTGGGATTCTCTGTCTCCCTCTCTCTCCGCCCCTCCCCTGGTCCGTGCTCTCTGTGTGTCTCTCTCTCTCAAAAAATAAAATAATAAAATAAAATAAAATAAAATAAAATAAAATAAAATAAAATAATAAAATAAAATAATAAAATAAAACAAAATACATTAAAATTTAAAATAAGAAACATAATAAACGACAAAAAAAAATCTAATCTCTGGAAACACCAAGTGCTAGTGGAAAGGTGGAGTGTGGTACCTCTCCTATGTTTCTAGTAGAGGAATAAGCTGGGATCACCATTTTAGATTGGGCAAAACTTAGCAAATTTAAGATATGTGTATGCCCAACAGAAACCCATTTATACGCACAATGCGACAAGTCCTAGAGGGGTTGTTCTAGCACTATTTCTGAAAACAAACTGAGTGTCCATTAATAGAACCACAGATGAATATATTGTTGTATATTCCTATAATAAAATGTTGTTTTTAATTTTTTTTAACGTTTATTCTTTTTTTTTTTTTTAGAGACGGAGAGACCGAGTGTGAATGGGGGAGGGGCAGAAAGAGAGGGAGACACAGAATCCGAAGCAGGCTCCAGGCTCTGAACTGATAGGACAGAGCCCAACGTGGGGCTCGAACTCACGGACCGTGAGATCATGACCTGAGCCGAAGTCGATGCTTAACCGACTGAGCCACCCAGGTGCCCCCCCCAATAATAAAATATCATACAAAAGCTAAATGAATTAGGGCTGTAGGTTTTAACAGCAATAAATCCTAACAGAAGGACACACAGAGTATGAAATCATTATAATAGTTTCTTAAAATGTAAAACCAGGTTACATGCTGCTTATGAGTTCCTTTGCAGGTGATAAAAATATAAAAACATGCATGGAAATGATACATACAATTTATCTTCAGTTGTACCTACGACATTCGGTTTTCTTAACAAAAGAAATACGAAGCAAAAATGGAAAAGATGTTTCAACTCGACCAACATATGTATAAGTAAGTAGGTGTTTGCAAATTTATTCTGTCTGCATTTCTCTATATAATATTTATGATGGGTTGAATTGCTATCCCTCCAAAACTCATACATTGACGTTCTCATCCACCATACCTCAGAATGTGGCCTTCCGAAAACAGAGTAACTGAAGACACGGTTAAGATGAGGTCATCCTGGAGTAGGGCTAGTGTTGTTAAAAAAAAAAAAAAAAAAAAAAAAAAAGAATATAGGACACAGACATAAGTACAAGGAACATGCTGTGTGACCATGAAAACAGAGATTGGGGAGACGCTTCTACAAGTCCCAAACTCCAAAAATTGCCAGCAAGCCAGCAGAAGCTAGAGGAGAGGCATGAAGCAGATTCCCCCTCAACTCTCGAAGGAAGGAGCCCTGGTAACACCTCGCCCTCAGAGGTCTCACCTCCAGAACCGTGGGACAATACATTTCTGTTGTATGATACTTTGTTACAGCAACCTTAGCAAACTAATGGATTTGAAAATACAAGCCAACTCTGAGCAAAGATGCACTCTTGAATAAGAAATCCCTTTGAGTTCTTGAAGATGAAACAGAAACGACGGAAGGCAGGAAACACGTCCTAAGTGGTGCTGCAAAGGATTCAAGGGGGTGTGAGACTAGAGGCAGTGTCAGTCAGGCCTCTGGGGCAGGGCACAAGCTGGACTGTCCCCTGCAATGGGGACACAGGGAAAGGATGGACCATAGGGTACATCACAGATGTTATACACCTTAACTGTTGACTTTGGAGCCAGGCTAGGGAGAACAAGGCAGTGCTTAAAAGCATGAGTTTTGGAGTCAGCCGGCCCTGGGTGTGAATCCCTTGTTTGTGCCTAACTAGTTAAATGTCCTTGGCAGGTCACATAACCTCTCTGCCACGTTCTCCCCATCCGTTCAGCCCATGGAAACGTAGCACTTCTGTTGTAGGATTCATGTGAAGATTACGTGAAACAATGTGGGTAAGATACTTGATCAATTCCTGGTGTATGAGAAGCATATTCTGAATGTCAGATATTATAGTATAGTATAACTCAGTGCCCCATCGGCCAAGCTGAAACCGCTCCAGGTATTTCAAATAGTGGGAACCTAATACAAGGGATTGGTTTTACTGGTAATGTAAGGTCTGTTTTGCAGGACACAGAGGCAACCGCTTCAAGATTAGCAACGGCCACAAGCTGCAAGGCATGAGGGACCACGTGAAAAAGAGGTCGTATTAGTTCCCTAGGACTGCCTTAACACATTACCACAAACAACAACAGAAGTTTATTCACCCACGATTCTGGAGGCTACAAGTCCAAAATCAGGGTGTCCGCATGGTTTTTTCCTTGTGAGGGCTTTAAGGGGGAACTGTTCCATAACTGTCTCCCAGATTCTGGAGATGATCAGCAACCCTTGGCACTCCTTGGTTTGTGGATGGATGCCTTGCTCCAATCTCTGCCTCCATATTCACATGGCATTCCCTCTCCATACCCCTGCCCTCTCCTCTTCTTACAAGGATACAGTCATGTTGGACGAGGGTCCACCCTATCCAGTCTGACCTCATCTTAACTAACCACATCTACAAAGACCTTATCCCTAAATAAGATTATATTAAAGGTTCTAGAAGGACTCGGACATACTTTTTTATTAGGGATACAATTCAATCCACAATGAATATGTCCTCAGTGAGAAGCAAAGGTGCCTATGGTGGGTAGAACATTAGCCGATACTGTCCAGCTGAAGTGAAGACCAGACAGGGAAGGACTGTGGGATGAGAACTACAACCACAGAATGTTCCCCCTAGCTACTGCCATAGCTGCGCCAGAGGCAGAGACAGAGAGGGACCCTTCAATCTCCCACCAATGCCTCCTACCTGCCCAAACAGCTGGAAAACAGCGGACAAAGGAGGCCAGGAGACATATCTGGCAAAAGTCAGCAGTCTCTTTCCCCCACGTCCGGGGCGCGAGGCCCAAGGCTGGACAATGTCCAACTGCAATTGTTTGAGGCCTGTCAGGGACGGCCTGGGACAAGTCACCCCAGCTGGAACAAGTGGTAGAACCAAGAGGATTTTGAAGCGGTGACCAACAAATATCCAAACAGAAAGCAGAACAAGACATGATCCCTCTCCATAGACATTTCGGTCTAGTAGATGAGAGATATATTAACTACAATTTTAATTCTAAACTTAAATAAGTTCCATGAAAGAAAGGTAGAGTGAGTGATAGAGAACAGCCATGCACCCAAAGACAAAGTGCTGAGTCAGGGAAGGCCACCTTGAATAAGTGACTTTTCAACTCAGGGGCGCCTGGGTGGCTCAGTCGGTTGAGCACCCGACTTCAGCTAAGGTCATGATCTCACGGTTCATGGGTTCGAGCCCCTCATCGGGCTCTGTAGTGACAGTGCAGAGCCTGGAGCCTGTTTCCGATTCTGTGTCTCCCTCTCTCTCTGCCCCTCCCCCGTTCATGCTCTGTCTCTCTCTGTCCCAAAAATAAATAAACATTGAAAAAAAAAATTAAAAAAAAAATAAAAAGCATTCATGAGAAGGGAGAAATGCATGGAAGAAGAAACAGCCCAGTTGGAAAGATCCAATAATATTAGGGAGCCATATAAGTCATTTTTTAGTGATAATTTTTTTAAGTTTTTTTTTTTTTTTAAGTTTATTCATTTTTAAGAGACAGAGAAAGCCAGAGCATGAGCAGGGGAGGGACAGAGAGGGAGACTCAGAATCTGAAGCAGGCTCCAAGCTCTGAGCTGTCAGCACAGAGCCCGAAGCAGGACTCGAGCTCATGGACGGTGAGATCATGACCGGAGCCAAAGTCGGACGCTTAACGGACTGAGCCATCCAGGTGCCTCTTTTATGCTAATGTGGTACTTGAATTTTTATGTATTATGTGTGTGTGTGTGTGTTAATTTTTTTTTTTAATTTAAATTCACACTAGTTAACATACAGTGTAATCTTGGCTTCAGGAGTAGAACCCAGTGATTTATCTCTTACATATGACACCCAGGGTTCATCCCAAAAAACGCCCTCATTAATGCCCAACACCCACTCAACCCATCCCCCTACCCATTTCCCCTCCATATAAGTCATTTTACAAAAAAAAAAAAAAAAAAAAAAAAGAGACCCAAACATGGCATATCACCACCATTAAGGCACAGGAGAAAGAATATGGATTTGGACCTCCATGAATGCAGGGCGGATCACCTCACCACTACAAAATGTGGATTCTCGGGCATTTCACGTAAACTCCCTCAGAATCCTTTTTCTCATTTCTAAACTGGGGGTGATAATACCTAAGTCTCTGTTTTAAGCCTTGACAGTGATCCTTGTGAATTGGATAGCACTGAGCAGTTATCAAAACAACAATAAATTCATCCTGGATATTAAGAATAATCATGGTAACACCCAAGGTGTCATCAACGCAAAAAAGTAGGGAGAAAGAAAAGAGGGACAAAAGAGAGGAAACACGGTAGACTGGGAGACAGTGCGACAAAGGAAAGAAGAAATGACCGGAAGGAGAACGCAAGAAGGAAGAACAGACCGTTAGATCGCGCTGGGTGGTTTCCAAGTCTGCACGCAGAAAGCGATTCCACAGCCCCAAGCAACTTCCGGTGCCACCGCCCCTCGAGGAGGAATGCCAGCCACGTGCAGTCAAGCCCTGTGAACTTGTACAGAATCAGAAATCCTTATTCAGGGGTCAGAGGACCCTGTAACTGCCATGCAACCCGTCCCCAAGCAATCCGATGCTCCGTTTGCAAAGACAGAAGGCAGCTGGGCCAACTCCTAAGTGAAACCTCTTGACGACCCCACCTCAGTCAAGTGCCAACAGCCCACTGAACTCTTGGTCCCCATGGGGCTCAGCCTCCCCGCGGTGGGGTGGGGGTGGGGGGTGGGGGATGGGGTGGGGGGTGGGGGGTGGGGTGCTAGCCATGCTGCTCTTCAATCTCCATCAGCAGGGGAGCTGCAGGAGGAACCAGAGGACCGAATGGAAGGAGCTCAGCCAAGGGCAACGAGTGGAGTGGCCCACACAAGGGTATCAACACCAAGTTGCCATTTCTGCCCAGCACCTGATGAAAGTACTTGCTTTTGAACCGTCGCACCCCAACAGATGGCAAGCAACAGATGAAAGGAATTCCGGCAACTTTCCAAAGTCAGCTAAAGTGTGGCTGCATTTGGCTGGCGCTCCTGGGGGTGAAGACAAGAGAGAAAAAGGCATCAAAGGGAGTTTCTTTCTTAAAAGGGAAGTGGATCTGAGTCGAGATCGTTCGGAAGAGGGATCACTCTGGGGACGCCTGGTTGTTGGTTCCATGACATCCTTGGTGGCCTTATTGAAAATTCTTCCCCTCCTGCCGTCCAGGAGCGCCACGCCCACGTCATGAAGAAAATAGAGGTCGCAATGTTTGGCATATTAATTCAGAGCATATGGTCAAAAATATTGTTTGCTATGGCTCGTGGGCTTATGATATTTAATTTAAAATAGATTTTCCTAAATAAAAAGAGACTTTATACAGATGGCCATTAAAAGCAAACCGTTTTCGCTGCACGGCATTGTTAAAACACAATGTTTTTAAAGCATTTTATAGCACCTTGGCCCTTTGGCAAGTATTGGGCGTTCGGGAAAGATGGAGGCCTGGCACAATGACAAGATGATCCTGACGCCATTGTCACAAGCCCTAGCCCGTGGGCCATTTTTTATCTCCGTAAGCTCTATTCTCCTCTGCATAGAAACTTTCCTTCTGCAGCCCCGAAGTTTCATTCGGAGCCGAGAAAGTGCGACTCCTGAGATCAAGGAGCCATGGTGATGGCAGTGAACGCTTTATGATGTCATTTCTCGTTAAATACGAACAGATTGTTTCCACGGCAAACATCTAGCAAGCACAAGGCCAGGTGTTTTCCTATTTTCCATGTCTCCTTTAGTGTTAATGGGAGTATTGCGGGGGTTTCCTTTTTTCTCTTGTTTCATTTTCCTTGGACAATTAGGCGAGGTTGGGGGACTGTCCCAGCAAAGGCGACGTGGAAGTTGTTGTAGGGGGCAAATGCAGCTGGTCTACACGGCACGGGAAGCAGTTCTTTTGCTCACGATGCCTAGTCCGGGTGGGTACCAGTGGAAAAATGCCTCCTCATTCATCTCACTGAGGACCACACTGTGAACTGTATCAATCCAGCTTGCTCGATTCAGCTGGCTCGTTTTAAACTTGGGTGGACGGCTGCAGACCCCGCAGGCAGAACTCGCTGAGCCGCTTAACCATGACAACACAACGAAAAATGACAAGGGGAAGAATCAATGGTGTTAACTTACAGGCTCCTGCTCCGAGTGAGAACATGAACGGCCCCTGCTTCTATATTCCTTCCTCCCCCTTGGAAGCAGCCACAGACAATATTCTTCGCTGGAATACGATCGGGAGAGAGCACATACCTCGGGGTCAAATCTGGCGAGGTTGCTTTTATGATGCAACGTCAGCCGCTAAAGACTTTCGCTGGAAAAGCTGATACTTGAGAAATGGTTTCATATTAGTTCGGGATGGAAAAGAAAGCTGATAGCAGTTTCTAGATTGTCAGTAATCCTTTCTTATGAGTGGCCAGAGAGAAACAACCCACTTCCTGATGGAGGCTCAGAGAAATGTCGAGGTACAAAAACAATTGTTCCGAACACAGTCCCGTCTGTAATTAGGAACGCACCAACCATGGCATGGTTTGTTTTTCTAGTTCAGTAACCTTGAACAACACTTGTAATCAGTTGGGTTTTAAAAAGTTGGGACAGCGGGGGTGAAGGTGATGGGAGAGAGTTACATTACACTCAGCACAGTGCTCCCGGAGACATGCTCAGTGCTGGACGCACCTTGCTGCCCGGGTGGCTTTCTGCGCCTTTGTTCGAAGGGATATAAACAAAGCTTAGGTGAACACATGGAGAGCTCCCGCAATCCCATGGGGTAACTTTATAGGGGAGGCTGTCTCCTTTGTCCACGGAGTGAGGGATTGGGTTTGCAAGTGGCCTGAGGACCGAGGCCCTGCATTTGGGGAGCTTTTGGGGACAGTTATTTACCTGGTCTGCACCTGGGTATCAGTTGAGCACAGACCTGCCAGGGCTTGCAAGAGTTAGAATATGTACGTGGCAGAATTAACAAAATAGAAGACACCTTCGCCGAAGCAAGCGAGACCCAAACGAGGGCCTTTGCGAGTCAACTCCAGAAAATTCTTCAGAGGGGTTATCAGTTGGCACAGGCTGCCAGTGAGGCAGGAAGGTAAATATTGATTGGGGAAGTTCCTAGCTCAGTGGCTGCCTTGGAAGGACGTCACGAGGACCGACCCCTCTTAACCGAGTATTCAAATTAAAAAAAAAAAAAAAAAAAAAGCGGGCCAAGATTTTTTCTTTGTTAAAATGATCTCTTCTCTGTTTACAAAAAAGCACTCCATGTTCAGACTAGATGAGTCAGGAGAGATAGAGATGACGATAATACAAATAGGAAAATCACCAGCACTCATAATCTCCGCATCCAGCATTAGCTGGTATTAACCGGCATAAAGCATTACAAACCTGAACAATAAGTACACAATTTCTAACAGAAACCACGGCAGGGTGTACACACTATTTTGAAATCAACTCCTCGTCATCTTTGAGTCTTTACGGTCACCAGTATTTGAAATTGATAAATTTGCATCTACATGATTTGAAATGACGGTCTGGTACTACATGTCAGAGGTTGTACAAAAGCTAAAAATCGATCCTTTGTTTCGGGATGTTCGGACTGCTTGCAGCTTGTGTGTGTGTGTGTGTGTGTGTGTGTGTGTGTGTGTTGGTACACCGCTTTCGACGAACTACCCCCTGGGTAAATATTTGCGTTGACGTGTTCTTGTGGGGTTGTGCAGACAAGAATAACTTGATGATGCTGTAGAAAATTTTCTGAGAGCTCAAATCTAGGCAAGAGGCTGGCCTAAGTTTCCTTGGGGCAGTCCTTCTAAATATGCCCGAATAGAAGATGTGAATCAACTTTCCTCATAGGCGGGACGGAAATGGTTAGCAAAATAGAGGACGTTAAAAGGTATTCTGTAGCGATACCAGACATTTAACCAAATCGTACGGGGCTGCCAATGACCTGTTAGATGTCTGTCATCTCTAATTTCTAAACATGCTATTCTAGGAGCCTCTGTTTTTATAACACATAAATGCATGTGGCGTCTTCCTGGGTTATTTGGACCAAATACTGTAATTCTTTAAGCTGTTTTAGGGATGATGGGGAAAAAAAAAAACCCTGGTTCACATGGTGACACAGAACTGGGGGCAGATGTCGAAATGATAGTGGGGAAAGGGCAAAATACTAGGACAGACCGGGTCTAAAGTTGTCGTTAGTGAACTCAAACTGTATGATTTGATAAAAATAATCGTCAACTCTGCTTTCCAGGAGAGTGTTTATAACCAGCATGGGCAACGGTTCAGAAACTCAGTAGACGGCCTTGGGAATAGAGGGCAAATGTGTGGCATTTGCCTCTCCCAGGTCCTCGGGTGGTAGACACGGTTAAGCGATCAGACCACCTCCCCCTGACTCTTCAGCAAGATCCCTCCAGCCAGGTCTCCAGGCAGCCATGACAGGCCCATTGGAACTGGCACTCGAGGTGACTGTTTCTATCGCGGGCCTGGTGGGTTTCCACAAATAAGGGATGTGTTGCGGAGAGGGGAGGATTTAGTTTGTCCGGAAAGCGGGAAATTGATGCCTGAATGGATGGAACTAAGAAGCACAGGGGGATTCTGCCGAAAAAGCGGAGAATCTATCCTGGTGCGGGATGATCCCAAGGAGGCCTGTTGCACGAGTGATCGTGCAATTCGGAATTACAATCCCCAGAGTTCCCTGTGGCGCGTAATTGCCACTCCCTCTGCGAGACTCAGCGGGCTCCTCTGAATGGCCCCGTTGCGGCAAATTGCAAGCTTTCATTTCTGTGTATGGATGTTTTCATTATTCAACATTTATTGGGCTCCTTTCGGCTTGGTTTCGCCAAGGAGGAAGAGCCTGAGACAAGGGCTTGTGGGCAGCTGATTTCTTACGGGACAGGAGTTTAGGAACCCCCAGTGAGGGACTGGAGAGTGACCCAGGAAAAGCAGGAAAGCTGATAGGAGGGTGTCTTACCAGGGCCCGAGTCCTCTAGGAGCCTCTGAGGAGCTTCTGGAACATTCCTCAACCTCATCTGCCGGGGGACTGAGAAGGAAAGTGTTTATCTACGTCCTCCCAGTCCACGATCGCCCTGAGGAATAAGCTTCTCGCACGTGTCAGTGGCAAGTGGGTTCCCGCAGGCAGACCTGAAGCAGAAAATGAGATACACGGTGTGCCCTGAGTCAAGGGCCCTGGGGCCTGCAAAGCAATTTGTGACAGCTGTGCCGGGTCACGTGGCGTGTCCCCCATGACAACAGGTCTCCCTGATGGTTCCAAGGAAAGCACAGAGCCTCGGAGAACCTGAGACTGCAGCGCTGAACCACTCTGAGCCCAGCTTGGGGGAATCCTCCTCCAAACTTCCTCCAGGGCCTGTGATAGAGTTACCAGCCTCCCCTATAACCATGGGGAGAGGTGAAGAGGTGAAGCGGTGAGGAGGTGAGGCTACATCCAAGATGGCGGCTGCTCCTTCAGGCTGGGTCCAGAAGGGGCAAGGAAGGGTGAGAAAAGCCCTCTCTCACAACCCACAGGGGACACATATTATGAGCAAAAATCAAATCTTTGTTATTTTAAACCAGGGGTCAACAATTTCTTTCTGTAACGAGCCAGATACTAAATATTTTAGACTTTGTGGGGGTGTGTCTCCATTTCGTATCTTTCTTCTTTTTGAACAACTTTTAAACATGAAAATTATTCTTAGTTTGTGAGCTGTACCAAAATAGGCTATAGGCCAGATCTGCACCGTGGGTCATATTTGGCTGATCCATTTTAAGCTGCTGATATTTGAGGATTATCTGTTAACTGTAGCCTGTTTTGGCCGGTACACATGGACTTCAACCCTTCGCTGAGAACTAGAACTTCTCAAACAGTGTCTGTATATTAATATGATTCTTTTTAAGTTATTGCCACATGGTGTCCTTTTCCTTTGTTAAATCTTTTCAAACTTCCAACATAATAGACGTGCTCTTTTATAACATAGCACAGAGCAACCCATAACCACAAAAATACTATTATTCTTTTTATGGGATTGCATCTCATCTTTTCGTATGGGATGATATATAGATTTAGATTTGGATACAGATATAAATATTTTAAGCCTGTCTCTTTCCCACTAAACATTAAGTCGTTACATTTTTCTTTATTATAAATTCTTTTATTTATTTTTTAAGAAATTTTTAAATGTTTATTTATTTTAGGGAGACAGACAGAATGCAAGTGGGGAGAGGAGTAGAAAGAGAGGGAGACAGAATCCTAAGCAGGCTTCAGGCTCTGAGCTGTTAGCACAGAGGCCGACACGGGGCTTGAACCCACAAACCGTGAGATCATAACCTGAGCCAAAGTTGGATGCTTAACCGACTGAGCCACCCATATAGACACCCCTATAAATTCTTTTAAATGATTTTAAAAGTTATACATCACCATGTTGAAAAAATAGTTCTCTTATTTGTAGGCAGATAGTTTCCGACTATTTCTTATCATTCATTCATTAACAGCTATTCATCGAGCATTGAGTGCCTACTATGTACCAGGCCCCACTCCAGCTGGGAACAAAGGGGCAACGAGACAGACAAAAGTCCCTGCCTTCATTTGCATTCTAAGAAGGGAGACGCCAGATAACTTAGGAAGAAATATATATCACAATTTCAGATTGTCCTATGTCCTGTGAAGGATAATAAAGCAAGTAAGTGAAAAGGGAGATAGGCAAGCAGCTTCAAACAAGAGTGTTGGACACAATCTCTGCGTAAGCACCACTTGAACGATGGGAAGGAACAAGCCTGGAAGTCCCATGGAAGAGCAAGTTCATAGGCACTGTGGCCAAAAAGAGCTTGGCATGTTCCCGAACCAGGAAGTCCAAAATAACAAGAGCCAAGAGAATAAGGAGAAAGGAAGTAAAAGATAACAGATGCCAAGCTACAAAAGGCATTATAGACCACGAGAAGGAGTTTGCGTTTGATGGGAGGACATTAGAGAATTTGGAAGCAGAGGAATAACAACATCTGATTTCACTTAAAAAAAAAAAAAAGTCTGGCTGCTGAGTGGAGAATTGATATTAGGAAGGACTGACGGGTCTAGCAGCAGAGGGAGTAGTGAGGGGGGCCATTGTAGAAGCACATGTAACAGCAAAGGTTGTTTCTTCCAGGACAATAGCCCCCAAACATTTTTCTCTTGTTCACCCAAAAAGGATTTTGACAAAGTCTGAGCTCCTTCCCACATTTTTAAGTTAACATCTTAAATGTTTCGACTGAAGTGTGCGTAGTTACCAAAAATTGTAATTTCTGCTTCTCGTAAATGTTGCCCATTTCAAACAAAACTGTTACATATCATACTTTTCAATATATTCAATTGAATCTAAATACCATGACTTATTAAATACCATTTAATACTTGCGTTCATTTTAAAAGTCCATTAACAAGCTTTCCCGTGACACGCAATTTTTTATTTCTTTTTTATCTTGTAACCATATTTTATTCTGCTTTGCATTACATTTCCCTATAGATTTTTTTACCCTGATATATTTTAATGTTTGAGGTCTTTTGTTGATTATCCTAGCATAATGTTTTACATCAAAAGTATGTGTAAAAACTGGAATTTGTCTTTTTTTTTTTGTAATTCCTATAGCTATAAACTCCCAGAGATGTTTTTTCTGATTGAATTATCAGACATTATTTTTTTAATGTTTATTTATTTTGAGAGAGAGGGAGAAGTACAATGGGGGCAGAGAGAGAGAAGAGAGAGAATCCCAAGCAGGCTCCAGGTTGCCACCACAGAGCCCAGCATGGGGCTCAATCCCTGAACCATGAGATCGCGGCCTGGGCCAAAATCAAGAGTCAGAAGCTTAACCAACGGAACTACCCAGGCACTCCTGAAATATCAGAAATTCTAACACACAAGGGGCACCTGGATGGCTCAGTTGGTTAGGCTTCAGACTCTTGGTTTCAGGTCAGGTCAAGATCTCAAGGTTTGTGAGTTTGAGCCCTGCACTGGGCTCTGTGCTAGCAGAGATTCCTCTAGATTCTTCTGCTGGGATTCTTTCTCTCTCTTCCTCTCTCTCTGCCCCTCCCCTGCTCGTGCTCTCTCTCTCTTTCTCAAAACAAATAAATAAACATAAAAATTTTAAAAAAAGAAAAGAAATCCTAACACACGATTGATGACAACAACCCACAATTGATTAAAATAACACAAACGCGTTATTAACACACAATTGATTGCAATAACATAAACACATTTCAAATGCTATTGAATAATGATTAGACATAAAAAACTAAAGTTTATTAGAAACACATCTTGTCAGGGGGTTAATGGGGCTCTTGCGTCCTTGGGTGGCTTTTACTTACCATTAGAATAAGGGCTCAATGTCAATTCTATCCCAACTGCAATTTTTATTGATATAGAAATGAAAGTTTTATTGTCACAAGCTTTATCAATGATTTGCACTCCTGAGTCATACGGCAAACTATGACAAGCTAACCTGTTTTCAAAATGTGTACCAGCCCAAGTAGTTCTTCCTTTGTTTTGTTGAGCACCAGGAACTAGAAACAACCCGACTTAACCAAGGACATTTGCCAAGGATGCCTTCGATGCATCCTTCTTTATTCCTTTCACCGGGGAACCCAAGGGGCTTCCCCCCCCCCCCAGGGCCAGGGCACACCCAGGAGCGGATGCTGGGCAAGTTTTCCATTGTGGAAGGTGGAGAAGGTAACTGAGAAAGGAAAGGCATGAGAAGAGAACCACAAAGACATGAGTGAGCTCAGCATCTTCCTCAGACACGTGTGTTTGGGGAAGCAGAACAGGGAAATTGATTGCCTTACAGTCGCCGTTTCTCGTGCCCCTGGTGAAACTTTCATGTAACCTCATGAAAAACCCTCGTTTCAAGTCCACTGGTCTGTGGTTTTAGCAATGAACGCTACAAGAATTACCAGCGTTGGAGTAAACGTGAAAGTTTGAGGTTCTGCACTTGCTGATGGAGTGGCCATGGGGTCTCAGTAGATACAGGGAGTCCCAGAGGGCACCTCAGTGCATTAGGAAGAGAAGTGGGCAGAAGGCAGTCTGATGCACAATCACAAATCAACTTTCTAATCTCAGTGGTTTGAGAAATAAACATTTGTCTCTCATTCGAGCAAAGCCTGCGATGGGTTAGGACTGTCTCTGGGATCCAAGACTTCTCCAAGACATCATGCTGCCATGTCAATGTGTGGCTCCACAAAAGGGTTCCACAGCAAGGTAAGAGAGAGGTGCCTCAGGTTGTGACTTCCTTGTTCTGGAACGGACTCCGGTCCCTTTTGCTTAGAGTTCGTTGGCCAGAGCTAGTCACCTAGTCCTAAGCCAACTGCATAAAAGCCTGGAACGTGGAAGACCACATGAGTATCTTGAGTGCTGTCTGGGTCTCACTAGGCTTTGGCATGTTTGGGAAGGCAATCTACTTATAGGTCTGTTACACACTAGAGTTTTAGGGGGAAAAAGATAATGCTTTTCATCTAGAAGAATAAACAGGCAAGACCAGTGCAGGAAAATGTGAAAGAAAAAAAAAAGAAAAGACCAATGAGGAAGACCTTGCCCAACCAAACATTGAAACGTGTTACAAATCTGAAATAATTACAGTTTCAAAAGAACAGAAAAGAAAGCCCTGAAATAGACCTTAGTATATACAAACTCCTGAAGCAACCTCCTGGGACACCTCTACCACTCTTCACACCATTACTGAAATAAATTACAGGGACCTGGGTGGCTCAGTTGGTTGAGCGTCCAACTCTTGGTTTCGGCTCAGGTCATGATCTCCGGGTTTCGTGAGTTTGAGCCCCGGGTCGGGCTCTGCGCTGGCATCATGGAGCCTGCTTGGGGCTCTCTCTCTCTTCCTATCTCTCTGCCCCTTCCCCACCCATGTTGCCTCTGTCTCTCTCAAAATAAATAACTAAATAAAACTTTAAAACATATATTAAAAAAAAAAAACAAAAGAAAAGAAATTACACGTGAATTTTAATGGCAATTTCAAAAAATGCTCTCGAGATCATTTAAATAACGATTTACCTTTTTCTTTCCTTGAAAGAAAATGTAGGTGTTTATTTAAATTATTTGAAAATGGGCCAGGCATTCCTGGGGATAAAATCAAAAGAAGAAATCATGAAAGAGAACACTAACACCTCTGAGAAGTTTGTTTACATATTTATCTTTGTCAGCCGGGAATACAAACAAAATTAAAAGGCACATGGCAAACTGGAGAGGATAACTACATAAACGAGACAAAGTGTTAACATTCTTAATTTAAGCAGCTCTTCCAAAATTGTGATGCCACCAATATGCCCAATTTTAATAGCAAAAGATACCTCACACTAGATATACCAGTAGCTAAGAAAGACAATGACGTGCAACTTAAAATCATCTTTTAGCCCGCCAAGCATCAGATATTTTAAGGCGTTAAGAGTCAGTGTTGGCAAGCCTTTAGCGAAAAAAAGGATGATGAAGAATGATGGTATCCTGCTAGAAGAAGTGCGAACTGGTACAACCTTCCCTGAAAGCAATTTGTAATATGTAATCAATACTGAGACCTGAAAACATTCGTGCCAACATTCTACATCTGGCAACTACATGTGTAAATATTAATGATACATACAGGAGCTTTGCTTTGCTGTGTATAAATTATAAACTCAATTTGGGGGCGTCCGAGCGGCTCAGTCGGTTAAGTATCTGATTCTTGATTTCAGCTCAGGTCATGATCTCACGGTTCACGGGATCAAGCCCCGGGTCGGCCTCTGCGCTGACAGCACGGAGCCTGCCTGGGATTCTCTCTCTTCCTCCCTCTCCCTCTGTCCCTCCCCAGAAGGTTTGCGCGCTCTCTTTCCCGCTCTCTCCCCAAACAAACAAATAATTAAACATTAAAACAAAATTGCAACCTCAACTTAAAAGAAGAGCGTACGTTTGTGATTTTTATAATCTGCCTAGATTTTTTTTTTTTGAAGTTCATGCCCTTTAACCCATTGATTCCACTGCCATGGCTTATCTTCAAAAAATAAAATACATAGTTAAAATCATGTGTAAAGATGTTAACTTGAAAGAGCAAAACAGGAAAAAAACTGCTATTATGGTTGACCCTTGAACAGCAGGGGTTTGAACTGCATGGGTCCAATCATATGTGGATTTTTTTCCAATAAATACAGTGCGGGACTTCTTAGAATTTTCTTTGTAACATTTGCTTGTCTTTAGCTTACTTTATTGTAAGAATAGAGTAAATAGGGGCCCTGAGTGGCTCAGTCGGTTAAGCATCCAACTTCGGCTCAGGTCATGATCTCGCAGTCCGTGAGTTTCAGCCCCGCGTCAGGCTCTGTGCTGACAGCTCAGAGCCTGGAGCTGGTTTCAGATTCTGTGTCTCCTTCTCCCTGACCCTCCCCCGTTCATGCTGTCTCTCCCTGTCTCAAAAATAAATAAATATTTAAAAAAAAAGAATACAGTAAATAATAATAACTGTTTATATCATCAGCAAGGCTTCTGGTCAACAGTAGGTCGGTTTGGGGGAGTCAACAGTTATTCAAGATTTTTGACCGGGAGGCATAGGGGTGGGGGGCCGGTGCCCCAATTTCCTGCATCATTCAAGCATCAATTGTACTGAAAACTCAGAAAAGGGATTTTTACAATAGGAAAGTTAAAAAAATGGAGTTATAAACAAGCATCAAATACCAAACTCTCTAGGAACGTTTTGGGAAGCTAAGGCAATTATCACAGTATGACGGTCAGTAGTCATGCAGGATAAACAACTTTATAGGATATAACTTGGTCCCATTTTTAATGTATTTATGTGGAATATATTTATATGAGATACCTGTCTAGAAAAGAAGATGCAGAAAAACGTTAAAATAATAATAGTAATTATCACTGAGTGACTCATTTTTTTTCTTTCTCGGCATTAGCCAATTTTAAGTAATGCCTATTAAATACTGATTAATGTAATACTTAGTCATTAATTAATAATTAATGCTAGTAATACAAATAGAAAGAGGGCAAAGGTTGTATTTTAAATGCGGTCTGGGGCGCCCGAGTGGCTCAGTCAGTTAAGCTCCCGACTCCGGCTCAGGTCATGACCTTGTGGTTCGCGAGTTCGAGCCCCGCATTGGGCTCTCTGCTGTCGGTACAGACCCCGCTTCGGACCTTCTGTCCCTCTCTCTCTGCCCCTCCCCACTCACGCTCTTTCTAGTTCAAAGATAAAGAAACATTTAAGAGCAGAGGAGAGGGTGGTACTCTGAAACCATCGTCCTCAGGCCTTTGGAAGAAAGTCGGCTTTTGCTGAACTCACAAAATGGTGAGGAGCCCCGGTTCTGTCCTCCCCCCCCCCCCCCGAATCAAATCCGTGGCCTCGGCTCCGGTTCAGTGCTCTTACAGAGGCCACATGTTGTGTTGTAAGTCACGGAAAAACTTCTGAGGCCATCGTTACGTGACTGCTCACCAATGTGATTTACAACAAGGGGATCTTGAAACCCGGCACAGGCTCTGAAACACGAGAGGTGCAGAGAGAACAGAAAAGCTGGCTGGCTTTTGTTTGTCTTGCAGGAGAAAATTTATCATTTGGTCAGGTAGGAATCACCCATCAGCATGGGCAGTTAACTTGCAAGAATACGTTTTCTGCCTCTGCTGACTGCCACTCCGACGCCCCCAGTCTTCCTCTGACCCGAGGAAGGCAGACAAGGCAGTCTCTAAACACTGCCTCCTCTGCTTCCTTCTTGGCGACACCCCGGGTGTATTTGGGGTGCAGCTCTAGGGAACGAAGCGTAAGGGTTCCCAGTCCCTCTGGCCATCCCATTTCTCCTGGGCACGTACTCGCTTTCACAGCCTTCCTTCCAGCTGGACATGGACCGACACGAGGAGATGCCTGGCTTTTCAGGAAAAGTTTCTCCCCTAAGATAACAAGACAGAGGTTTATGAGGGAACAGCCTTTCCTTCTGCCTCACCCTCCCATGTAAAGGCAGCCATGAGGACTGGGGGCCATTGTAGCCGTGTTAGGACCCTAAGAGAAAGTTCAAGAGAATTGGATAGATGCCTACCGAATGCTCTGACGTTGTTCAACTGCTGACCCAGCACTGAAGAGTCTACGTCTATAAAGTTCTTGAGATACTAAGCCTTTGAGGGGCGCCTGGGTGGCTCAGTCAATTAAGCATCTAGCTCTTGGTTTCGGCTCCGGTCATGATCTCATGGTTTGTGAGTTCAAACCCCACACTGGGCTCTGTGCTGGCAGCGTTTCTCTGTCTCCTTTCTCTCTGCTCCTCCCCACGTGTGCTGTCCCTGTCTCTCTCAAAATGAATAAATAAGCACACAAAAAAGAGAGAGATTAAGCCTTCTTACTTGCAGCTAAATGCCTCTTCATTAGATATGAGACTTCAGAGATGGTCTGATTTGCTCATGATCTTGCCCCTTTCTCCCCAGATAGCGGAATTGTGGCTGTTTGTGACAACCGCAGTGGGGTTTCCTAAACATTTGTCTGTGTTCTCGCAAACTAACACGGTAAGGGAAAAAGGCCATGGCAGCCAATGGTCACCTGTGAGATTAGGCACATTTCCATTAAATGTTTCAAAGTGCTTCAAACACTTGAAATGTGTCAAAGTGTTTCAATGCTTGAGACCTGCGAGATTCTTCTTGCCCTGATCTTTATCATCCTCAACTAATTTGGCTGGTATTCAACGTTCTAATTTTGTTCCCTGGGTCTACTCTTTGGGAGAAGTGCCGTATTTCTCCCCTCATGTTGCTTACAAATATTCCTATTTTATTTCCTTAATTCCTTGGTTTGTATAGTCGTAGCTAGCAGAGCTGACCAACAAACCAATGGGAGATTTATTCTTTTTTTTTTAATTTTTTTTTTTTTGGAAGGAGAGAGAGAGACAGAGCATGAGTGGGGGAGGAACAGAGAGAGAGGGAAACACAGAATTCGAAACAGGCACCCCTCTTTTTAAAAAAAATTTTTTTTAATGTTTATTATTTATTTCTGAGAGACAGAGACAGATAGACAGACCGTGAGTGGGGGAGGGGTAGAGAGAGAGAGAGAGAGAGAGAGACAGAATCTGAAGCAGGCTTCAGGCTCCGTGCTGTCAGTACAGACCCCGATGTGGAACTTGAACTCACGAACCATGAGCTCGTGACCTGAGCCAAAGTCAGATGCTTAACTGACCGAGCCACCCAGACCCCCCGGGAGATTTATTCTTATTTAAAATTTATTTGTGGGGGACGCCTGGGCGGCTCTGTTGGTTAAGTGCCGACTTCGGCTCAGGACATGAGCTCATGGTTCGTGGGTTGGAGCCCCGCATCGAGCTCTGTGCTAACAGCTCAGAGCGTGGAGCCTGCTTCGGATCCCGTGTCTCCCTCTTTCTCTGCCTGTCCCCAACTCGCGCTCTTTCTCTCTCAAAAATGAAAAATAAACAGAAAAAAAGTTTTAAATATATCTATGGGTATCATGTGGTGAGCTTCTTAGTGAGAGTCTATACGGAGTTCATCTAAAAGCAGAATTTTCGTCCCGGTGTCGTGAAATAAGAAAACTCTGATATCCATGCAAAAGGCCACACCTTCTCTCCATGTGTACATCCAGCTCCAATTACACCCACAGGGTTACAGACAGACACACAGACCCCAAAACTGACACACAATCTGAAGTACATAACAAAGGAACTTTTAAAATAACAACCCACCTGAAGCTTTTAGTAAAATATGCAACGATAACACACGCCCCAATTCCTAGCAGGAATGACCTTGACTCAGTGTTCCCACTAACTGGCAACACGTAGTTACTTATTCCATACTCAAAGGCTATCAGGACTGTGGTGAAGGAGTCTTGCCCTGGATAGGAGGACTTCGGACCTAGTCCCTCTTTCTGCCAAAAATTTACTCTGATTCTGGATAAGCCCCCTTCCCCTCTCCAGGCCTTACTTTTTCTATGGTATAAAAGGATGAGTTGGACCAGAGGATCTCACTCTATGCCAGGCGCTGGACCGAACAGCTTCCAAGCATGATCTCATTTCATCCTTAAGATGAGGAAACATCACCATTCCCGTTCTGCAAAGGAGGAAGTGGGTCCGAAGGGGCTCCAGGACTGTGCCAGAATCACAGAGGAGAGAACTCACACTCCAAAACCCAACCTCTTGGGGCGCCTGGGTGGCTCGGTCAGTTAAGCGTCCGACTTCGGCTCAGGTCATGATCTCACAGTCCGTGAGTTCGAGCCCGGTCGGGCTCTGTGCTGACCGCTCAGAGCCTGGAGCCTGTTTCAGATTCTGTGTCTCCCTCTCTCTCTGCCCCTCCCCTGTTCATGCTCTGTCTCTCTCTGTCTCAAAAATAAATAAACGTTAAAAAAAAAAAGACAAAAAGACAAAACCCAGCCTCTTAACCACCACACCACCCAATATCCATAAGGAATTCGGCATCGTTTAAGCAGCATTTAAGAGCGCATATGCGCTTCACTGTAGAAAAGAACCAGACTCAAGTTTCCTTTGTTTCTATCTAAAATTAAACATGTATTTCAGTAAATGTTGTCTTTTATATATTGTGGAGGCTGTGTTTTGGATCCCATGGGAAAGAGGCATCTTTTTGATAAAGGGCGGCTGAGAGAAGAATCTGTTCCGTTTGATCATAGGAATCATGTGCGCCTTTTTATGTCCTGTTATGATTTGGGTTCTCACGAATCGTTGTCACTGGATTCCGTAAACATCCCTTGTGTTCAGTATGTTGTAGCACCTACCATAAAGGTATTGTTAAAACGCTAAGTAAAAACACTCTTAACCCTCCGCAGGCTATAGTTTTGCTTTGAAATCTCTGTAATTAACACATTCTCATTTCAGGCACTGGGTATTATTGAGTTCAAAGAAACAAAGATGTATTTCATTTTTTTTTCCCTCCCGATGATTCATCAATTCCACTCCCTCCGCCTACAGACGTCTAAATTTCAGTTTCCTGAGAAGCTACAAAGCATGAACTGGCATCTACGCGTTGAGTCAGAGGACACCAAGTGTTAAACTGTAATACCGCCAACAGTTCGTGTCAACCCTCTTAACCTGCTTTCCGGTGTAGGCGTCATTAACAGTGCTCTTTGCCCTTGGGCACTAAAGGGGAAAGACTCCAGTAACCCTACACCAGGAGTTCCACTTAAGTAACTACCTGATGCATGGTTATCTTTCCAGGCTATCCGGTGAAGGGAGGGAAAAATGTTTGCATCTGTGTCCGTGGCAAGCTGGTTAAGGCTGGACGCGGCAACAGCCAGGGTTCCCTGAAGCTCAGTCCCTGACCCGTGGGTGAATTTGCACACTGGTGATCACCAGCTAACACTCGAGTTTCTGTGTGCTGGCCACGGGACAGCACAAACATCAGCATATCCGCTTAAAATACACACACACACACACACACACACACAGCACCTGGGTGGCTCAGTCGGTTAAGCATCATACTTCGTCTCACGTCATGATCTCCCGGCTCGTGAGTTCGAGCCCTGCACCAGGCTCTGTGCTGACAGCTTGGAGCCTGGAGCCTGCTTCTGATTCTGTCTCCCTCTCTCTCTGCCCCTTCCCCTCTTGTACTCTCTCTCTGTCTCTCTCTCTCTCAAAAATGAACTTTAAAAAATTAGTTAAAACACACACACACATGCACACACACACAATAAAACATTTAGGAGGAGATATTACCCCACACTGAAATGCCTTAATTTTCTAGGTGCACCCACCCTAATTTGAAATATCATCCCTAGCAATCCCTAGATAATGACTTTAGAAACTTCCTCATCAGTATTTTCTGTGTTTGTTTATATTCATCAATATTTTCTTTATTTGCTCCAGTAAATATATTAAGTATCCAAATAGTCACTAAGGATTTGGTTAAAAGAGCTGTAAGCTTTTTTTTTTTTTTTAATGTATTAAGATTGCCCCTGGCTATCTTCTTTACTCCTGACCAGTAGGTGCAGCTAATTAGGTTGAATATTCCAGATAAATGGAAGTCCCTGCAGAGAGAGATAATTCAAGCCATTCCCTATTTCATAATGAACATTGTAAAAAATGATTTCTTCATTACGAGAGGAAGGGGCTGCCCGAGGGGGTGGACATCTGCAGAAAGAGATCTCCTCGGGTGTTGCAGAGGGAATATTTTCAACAGGCGTATCCTCAAGACTGAGGATCAGTTAGTCCAACTCTTCCACACCAGCCATTTCTCAACCCACGATCAAAAGTGACATTTTTAAAAGAAACGGCACATAAAGGGGCACCTGGGGCGGCGGGGGGCGGGGGCAGCCGGCTAAGCGTGGGATTTACGCTCAGGTCACAATCTTGCGGTTCGAGAGTTCGAGCCCCGCATCAGGCTCTGTGCTGACCGCTCAGAGCTTGGAACCTGCTTCGGATTCTGTGTGTGTCTCTCTCTCTGCCCCTTCCCCGCTCGGGCTGTGTTTCTCCCTCTCTCAAAATTAAATAAACATTAATTTTTTTTTTAAATAAAGAGGGAGATAAATGTGCTGCAGTTGAGAAATTCCAAAGTCTCATGGACTCGTGTGAGTTCTGTATATAATCTCGTGCTCACCTGTACGTCCCACCTGAGCGCTCTGTCGGGAAATCTCTGTGGCCCCCGTTAAACAAGACGTGGCCTATCTTGCTGCTCTGGGCAGCACGAGGTGCATTTTTTTGTCCCAGGGCGGAGACAGTAAAATGACCCTTATGTGCTGGCTGCAGGCTGACTTTTGACGCCCACCCTTTAAGCTGACCGCTTCCTGATGGCTGACGCTCTCAGAATTTTGCACAGAACAGGCTGACTGAAGCTTTTAACTCCGTGTGGTTTGCTGCCGGAAGAAACTCCGTTTCCCAGACTTCTGCACTGTTCTGCAGAGATGGTGGTGTGGGGTGATCTCCCCCAAGCGTCCGGGTATACCCTAAGAGGCCCCGGCCAAATTTCCCAAGTTTTGAGTGACTTTTCCACCTCGCTGAATAAAAAAGCGGATTGTGAGTCAATCCACAGGTCTAGGGTAACCGGTATCTTATCCTGATTACCAGCAACACCATCTTTTTATTCCCTGTTTTAAGTAACAATTTCTTTTTTTTAAATGTTTTATTTATTTTTGAGAGCGAGAGAGACAGAGTATGAGTGGGGGAGGGGCAGAGAGAGAGGGAGACACAGAATCCGAAGCAGGCTCCAGGCTCCGAGCTGTCATCACAGAGCCCGATGTGGGACCTGAACCCATGAGCCGTGAGATCATGACCTGAACTGAAGTCAGATGCTCAATTGACTGAGCCACCCAGGCGTCCCAGATATAATTTCTTTAAGTCTACCCTAAATTGCTTGCTTCATTAAACACACAGGCAGGAAAGGTGATTGCTCACTGGTCATCTGCCACACTAGGGGCACACTTTGAATCTGAGGGCAGCCTGCCTTCAGCAGGTTGGTTACAGCTGTATCTGACCCTCACTGACTACTGCACCGGTCCTGATTCTTTTGCTTAATGCTGAAGAATCTCTATCATCTGGTCTCAAACTACCTAATCGGTGCTATAGCCCCGCTGGTCAATTATGTTAAACCCATTGCCTCTGTCTCCTTGCTTTTCTTAATATCCTAAACTTGTCATGCTTGTCCATACCTCCACGGCTTCGTTCCTGTCGTTTCTGACTCTTCACTTCAAAGGAATTCATGCTCAGATGCACTGGTAATATTTTATCGAGTGCTGGATATGTGCCAAGCTCTGTGCTGGTCACTTGCATATGGTATATTCTCACGTGTATAACGCCCAAGGAAGGAAATCCCTAGCAGGAAACTGAGACTCGGAGATTATAGCAGATGGCATGGTGCCTTCCCAAGAGCCTCCCCCGTTTGTGAGACAAAGGCACTCATTCCTCCTGCTCCTGAGGGCACTGACTGCTGACAGCTCACACTCCTACTCCTCCCTGCAAATTGGAAGGGTTGCTGCTATCCGCCTGCATCGTATGACTGCTTCATATATAAGTATACAAGGATCTGGAACTCAAGTGTAAAGGGGTCTGGGACTCTTGCCTTCATCTGGGACATTTCTGAAGGGCCGTCCCTGTCCAGAGCTCCCCCATGGGGTCCATCAGCTGAGGCCTCTGGTGTGACTGCTTCATTTTCTTGTGTCTTCATTCTGCCCCGTCCTGCTTCCCTCAGCCCTCGCTGGTGGTGCTTCTGAGAGCCCTCCCCAACAAAACCCCTCCACACAGCCTTGGGCTCAGAGTCTGTTTCCCCGGGAAGCATCTTGAGACAGAAGAGTGCCTTCTTTCCCCCAAAGAAAGACCACGTAAATGAGAGATCTGGGATTCGAAGGCAGCTGCGTGTCAAAGACTGCGTTCATTTCTCTTTGCTGCTACTTCTCCGTCCAAAGTCTGCCCATCTTTCCCAACTCAGGTGGGCTCCAGGCACCAGGGGGCTTACACACCCCACCAGAGGAAAGGGTGGCAAAGCGTGGCCTCTGGGAGGGTGTGCGAGTGCCTGGATTCAGCAATGGATGCATTTGGTTGGTCCTGTGGTGTCCTAAAAAAGTAAAAGGTGTCAGCATTTTAAAACTCAGCAGATTTCCCTCTCCCTCTCTCTCTCTCCCTCTCTCCCTCTCTCTCTCTCTCTCTCTCTCTCTCTCTCACACACACACACACACACACAAAGAGAGAGAGATTTCCTACTTCTCTTGAAAAAGAGCAGCGGGTCATACTAAGCCCACTTTGCCACATGAGCATAACGCCCGCCGCTGGGCAACGGCGGCCCCTGTAGACCCTTAGCGATCTGCTGCTATCTGCACGATCCCCAAGCGATCCTCGACATAGAGCCTGGAGACCATTATCCTTTGCCATTTATCATATCGCCAATCTGTTTTTAGTCCTTCAACGGAGCAACAGTTCCCTACATGTATGTCTCTCCCAAAAAAAAAAAAAAAAAATAGAAAAATGAAAGATAGGCCTAGCAGATCATATATTTCGAGAGAAAACTGGGGCGGAGCTCTGGGGAAAGGAGGATAAGAACTTAAGTCTGCCTGTTTAATGCGTAAACAGAAAAGATGAGTTGCAAAACTAGGTCTTACGTTGGCCCCTTCGTTGTCTTCCCGGCATCCGTGGAAGTGAAAGTTTGGGTCGCCCTGGTCTCTGAATAAGATTGAGGAATGATATGGTCAGCCAGGCGTTGTACACGGTCTAGCAGAAGAAGCCCCAGATTTGGAATGCACAAGAGAAGTGTAAGAGAGGAATCTGAGGGTGCCTGGGTGGCTCAGTCAGTTAAGTGTCCAACTCTTGATTTCAGCTCAGGTCACGATCTCACAGTCCGTGGGATCGAACCCTGTATCAGGCTGTATGCTAGCACAGAGCCTGCTTAGGATTCTCTCTCCCTCTCTGCCCCTTCCCAGCTCTCTCGTTCTGTCTCTCTCAAAACAAATAAATAAACCTAAAAAAGAAAAAGGAAAAAAGAAAAAAAGAAAAGAGTCTGGTCCTGCTTCTGTCATGATACAGTCGTAGGGAGAAACCCGGAAACCTGAACAATCTCAGACACTATGTAAAGTGAGTACCACACTGGGCACTCTCAGATTCTGTCCAGCTGCAAAACCGGAGGGTCTATGATCTCTTTGCTCATTGCTCTCACGACTGAGTTTGCCAGAATAATAAACATATAAGGGCACGGGTATAGCCGACATTTCTTTCTATGTCTCCCCGCGCGAAATGGGAAATATGCATTGTAGGCGCATCGTCTGATTAGATGATGACTGTCCAAAGCTTAAAGTTAGAGCCTTGTTCACAACAAGAAGAACCTAACGCAGACCACAGACATCCCCATCGAACAAGAAAGAAAAAAAAATCGAGCCAATAGAACTACATTACAAATAGTGGGAACTGCATGCTACATGGAACAAAAGTAACCCGAGTTCACAAATGGAAAATGTCGTAACAATTCTGGGGGAAAAAAGAGTCCAAAATGAGTTTCCTCCAGCACTGCGATTTCTCATGAACAGAAGGAGCCCTTTGGACATAGTCTGGAGGGAATTGAAACTCACTACTCTGGAAAATTGATTCATCAGGATGAGAACAAGTCACAGCTTTCTACTTGAGATCTCCCTCCCACTCTGGGCTCTGCTTTGTTTCAGAAAGGGTTTGGGGGCGGGGGAGTCGCGGGGGTCTGAGATTCATGGGAATCACCCAGAGTTTGACTTAGCCTCCACTCATTCTTTAAGTTTGTGCGATTTCCCTGGCATAATAACTCTCAGAGGATTTTTCCTGAATTCTCTCTCCAAACCAGTTGGCTTCTTGGTTTAGATGTATGCCACACTGTGGCCTCTGTGTCATTTTCCTAAAAGAAAAACAAAACAAACAAACAAACAAAAGCCAATTGCTTGATGGCTAATGAGTTTGGTAACTTTCCCGAAGCCTAAAGAAGCTTGGAGAGGCGCCATATTGTACCACACAGCCTTTTGCCGTCTTGCTGCCCCCACTCCTTTCGGGCCTCAACACCTTCCAGAAGCCCATGTTCCCGCTCACGTCTCTCTCTTGGCACATAGCTGAGAAGAGTAGCTTTGACCTTCTCTCTCAACTGCTTCTTTTGGGGGCAACAGACCCTCCAAGCTGATCTGTCTAGGATTCCCACGTCCCTGGAGTTCCAGTGAGCAAAAATTTCTTCATCCTGCCATACTTCCGTATTTTCCTTAAGCCTTCCAAAGTGCCTGGCACCCTGGCACTTTTGTATTTTCTCTGCCTGGCACTTTTGTGTGATTCTTAGTCTGGAACATTAAACCTGGATGATTATTTAGTTCAACTCTCTCATTTCATAGCTGGGGAAATTGAAGCCCAACAAAATTAAATTCCTCTAGAATTCCTAAATATAAGTCAACTACTTTAATCAATGACCCACTGAAGAAACAGCTCTTTGTTCCACATGCTAGCTTTGTGTATACCACAAACTATATATATTCTATTATGCATGATATGAAGAATTTCCCAAGGTAATTTTAACTTGGTTTTTGCCCAACATTCCGATAAGAATGTAATGCCCACACCATGCAGAACCCCACTGTATACGATAAGTGTTAGGGGGACACGCCTTGATGGGGCAATGACTATATCTGGGGACCAGCAGGTACCGAGCAAAGTGCATTATAACGCAAGGTACAAGTACCCTGTGGGAAATTCCTAGAGCTATAGGGATTTTAGCATGGATGTGTCATGGGTTAGATGCGGTATGGAAAGCAGATAGCTCGGTGACCAGATGGAGAAGGCACCGTCTTGGATGGCAGCCGAGGATTTTGTATTTTGTCCTAAGGGTGGTGGAGTCACGGGGGTCTAAGGAGCCAAGAACTCGTTGTATTTTTGCTTTTTACATCCACAGGAAGGTAGGAAGCCACTTGCAGAGTTGTAGGTACGATGGGAATCCAAAAAGACTTTTAAGAGGCTCTTGCAATGAGCTAGATGAGAAATGATGCCAGACCAGTGGCCAGAAGGGGAAGATAAGGAAAAGGATAGAGATATATTTAGGGAATAGAATTAATAGGACCTGAGAAGCAGTTAGAGATGGCCGGTGATTGACAAAAACTGGGCAGTTGAAACACCTCTGTCCCAGAAGTCACTGACTTGGTAATTATCATTCAAGTCTCATGAACTAGAGTGTAATCTTTATATTCAGACTGCAAATCCGACTAATAATCCCGCACTTTCGGCTCCAAGTGCTACAAAATACCTGGGCCAAATTTAAACATAAATTAGTAGATGGTGCTCCTATTAATTCCTTAGTCCTTAACTTAATCACACATAAAATTTTCCAGGAGTTTCAAAATCCAAGAGTCGTTAAGGTCTGAGCCTTTTAGGCAGTCAAAATGACTGCTGCTTCCTCTCACTCGCAAGGCTAATTTTAAACGCGGCCTTTTGATACATAAATTGGTGATGACGCCACACACATACATAAATCAATAGCTTCAGGATCAAAGAGTCAACAGAGAGACGATAGATTTTGGTAAATATCACTCAATGCTATTGGCAAGTGAAACAGTAGAGCAGGGTTACCGGTTCAAATGCTGGCACAGTCCAGGCCACTAGCCAGTGAAATGGAACGTGCTAGGTATGGGCGCTGTGTGTGTACGTGTGGTGAGGACCACAAGGAAATGGAGAACACATGTCTGAAGGGGCAGTCTGACCCTTCTCTAGTCTTTAGGTACCATGCCAGAATACTGGGCCAAGGTCACTAAGACATTCCGGAGTTTTCTAAAGGTAGGTGAAAAGTTGGCTAATTTTTTTTGAAACTGCAGGGCTAGGGGAGCCCGGGTGGCTCAGTCGGTTGAGCGTCCGACTCTTGACTTCAGCTCGGGTCACGATCTTGCAGTTCCTGAGTTCGAGCCCCGTGTCAGGCTCTGCGCTGCCAGTCCGGAGCCTGCTTGGGATTCTCTCTCTCTCTCTCTCTCTCTCTCTCTCTCCCCCCCAAAAATAAAATAAACTTTTCAAAATAAATAAATAAATAAACTGCAGGGCCAAACATTCAGCCCATGACTCCTCAGTTTGTAGACCTGGTTATTCAAAGTCAGGCTGTCAATGCCATCAGCGTCCCCTGAGAGCCTACTAGAACGCAGGATCTCAAGCTCCATTCTAGACCCGTTCAGTCAGAATCTCCACTTTTTAATGCTTATTTATTTTGGAGAAGGAGAGAGGCAGAGTGCGCGTGGGGAGGGGCAGAGAGAGAGGGAGGCACAGAATCGGAAGCAGGCTCCAGGCTCCGAGCTGTCAGCACAGAGTCCGACGCGGGGCTCAAACCCATGGATTGTGAGATCATGACCTGAGCCGAAGTCGGACGCTTAACCGATGGAGCCACCCGGGTGCCCTAGGGTCTACATTTTTTTTTTTTTAAGTCCCTGGTGATTGTGTCTACATTCGAGTCTGAGAAGTACAGGTCTCAACAACCTCATGCACAGTCTATACTGTGGAATTTCATCCTCTATAACCAGAGCAGACCTGCAGAAGCATTCTTCGGTTACCAAAACAGCACCCAGGTTGCTTTTCTGGATACGAGAGAGGCGGTATCTCATTCCCAACAGGGCTGCTTTGAGTGGATTCCAGAAGAGTGACACAAGATTTCTTCTCAAGTCCTCATGTCCCTGGTGGGATGGGTAGGCCCGTCCTCTGCAAGGCCAAGGCTTGGTTGAGGCCAATAAAACACCTGTCTCAAGTTTAAACTCTAAGAGGAGATCGACACATCTGTAACTAAGGGAACGATACGATATGCTTTAACGCATTATTGCATTCATTATTAATTTTTAATGACTAATAAAGTCATGCTTTACTGAAACAATTTTTAAATTTCGAAACTAATGCCAGAACCCCCAAATGCCACAATGAACAAAACATGAAAATTCTCAACTAGCTGCCGCCTCGTTCCAGCTCAACTTCCGTTTGCATGCCCTTTTTAATATTTCTAGAATCCACGGCCTCCTGTTATTCAGACTGCTCCCTTCAAAGCCACCGAACAAAATGCATAATGTCAAATCTCTAATCATAAATTCAAGAAAAAAAAAAAAAAAACTGTTTCTCAAGTTAGAAAAAATGCTTTACTCCAACCCCAGGAGAGTTCAAGATGCTTCGGTCAGACAGACGAGTCTACGATAAAATGTGTTTCCTGGTATCGTCTGTTGATTTAGCCAAGAGTCTATCAGGCTCGGCCCCGGCCCCCATTTCTGAATGCCAATCCAGGGGCTGGCGCTCCTGTTAAGGAATGAGACATCGCTTTGTTTTATTCTTCTGCTTCGCCATTCCAGTAACTTTAGAGGGGGAGATGGGCCGGGGACGAGGCCTGGGCAAGCCAGCAGAGACCAAAATAGCCGGGAAGCCGCCCTGGTGGGTCTATTTCACACGCCGACTTCCGCATCGGGTCCGGAATCTGGAAGTGCCCCGAGGTACAGGAAAGACAAAACTCGAGCTGGGAATGAATGGACGACCGCGAGGCGTGTTTCAGTTCCTGTCTGGGGAGGAGCAGCTGCAGATAGCAAGAGAGTTGTAAGTTCGCCTACCGCCTGTGCGGGCTGGAACCCGGAAGGAAGCGCTGACAAAATGTGCCCCAAACCGCAGCCCCGAGGAGGCCATCCCTCGATATTCCCACGGCGATTGTGTGCGTTCCGTCCGCGCAGAACGTCTTCTACGTTGTCGGTTGTCGCGTTGGTAACTGGCTTCGCGAGCCGGCAGGTGAGCCAGGGGGTGAATCACGTGGGCCGTGGACGGGGTAACAGAGCCGATCACGACCCACGCCGGCCGAGGGGTCTTGGCTGCGTGGCCGCGTCATCCCTAGCCTCAAGTTTTCCATCCTCATGGAACAAGGGATGAGATCACGCCCTTGAAATTCTTTCATATATGCTCCAGCACGGAAGCAAAAACCTGAGAGGAGGCAACAACCAGCCTTCCCAACCAACCTTAAGAGTCCAAGAGACAGGGATTGTACCCCCGGCATTGAGCAAATCCCTTTCCCTTAAAACCATTATATTGTGCCCTGCTCCTCCCACCCCCGCCAGCATTCCAGAGAGTTAGACAAAAGGCAATTATCATCACTATTTTTTTTTTAATGTTTGCATTTATTTTTCAGAGAAAGACAGAGACACAGCATGAGCTGGGGGGGCGCAGAGAGAGAGGGAGACACCGAATCCGAAGCAGGCTCTGAGCTGTCCGCACCCAACCCCGAGGCGGGACTTGAACTTGTGAACTACAACATCATGACCTGGGCCCAAGTTGGTTGCTCAATCGACTGAGCCACCCAGGCGCCCCTTATCATAACTATTTTTTTTTATTTTTATTTTTTATTTTTTTTAATGTTTATTTTTGAGACAGAGAGAGACATAGCATGAGCAGGGAAGGGGCAGAGAGAGAGGGAGACACAGAATGCGAAGCAGGCTCCAGGCTCTGAGCTGTCAGCACAGAGCCCGACGCGGGGCTCCAACTCACGAACTGTGAGATGGTGACCTGAGCTGAAGTCGGACGCTTAACCGACTGAGCTACCCAGGCGCCCCTATCATCACTATTTAAGAAAAAAAAAAATTAATGTTCATTTCTGAGACAGAGAGAGACAGAGCATGAGTGGAGGAGGGGCAGAGAGAGAGGGAGACACAGAATCTGAAGCAGGCTCCGGGCTCTGAGCTAACAGCACAGAGTCCGGTGCAGGGCTCGAACTCACAAACCGTGAGATCATAACCTGAGCTGAAGTCGGTCGCTCAACCGACTGAGCCACCCAGGCTCCCCTTATCATCACTATTTTTAACTGTACGACTGGAACAAGTTGTGGAAGACAGGTCTTCTGGCTTCGAGTCCGATAATATTTCCACTCCTCTGCTCTCTCTGTTTTGCAAATAGCAGGGACTCAATAAATACCTGTTGAATATACAATTTCAGGCACCCACATGAAAAATCCAAAATACAGATGCTCTTACCCTAGAACCAGAAAAAAGACACCGTGTTTGGGTTTCTGTACTTGTTTGGTTTTGTTTTTTTCCTGGGGACAGGCTTTTAAGGCACTCAAGGTGAAAGAAGTTGTCTTTACGTCATCTTTGAATCCCCCTCGGCATCAAGAAGGGTGCTCACATAGTAACCCGGCTTTATTTTTCTGGCTGATTGGCTTGCAAATGATCCCGGATGCACGGCTATGAGATGCTTGCTCGCGAGAGACATGCCCACGTTTTCATGCGTAAATGCGATGAAGACTAAGCTAATGTTGGCATCAGTTGTAATTGTAGCAAAGTGCTAACATTCAGCCCAGAGCACATAACCTCCCACAGCCATCTCCAGTACTCCCTGTAGATCTAGCTGGAGTCTCCTCCCTTCCGCCTGTGCGCTGGGAGCTTGGGGAGTTCATCTTTCACACACACACGTTAGAAATACTGAAGCCATTCTAAGGGTCAGTGCTGAATTTAAGGAGCCACATATCAACTTGAATCAGACCGATTACAATCCTCTGAACCTAATTGGCAAAACCTAACTGCATTCATGTTTTATTAAAAGCAACTTTCATTACATCGGGGGCGCTGTCAGAAAAATAAATCACATCTGCAAGTACTTAGGTATAAAATTTTGCAGATAACTTCCAGTCGTCGGTAATTTTATATTAGAAACTGTTTTTCCAATACATGCTAAAACTTTGTTCATCAGTATTAAACATGCTCTACCTACCACTCTCGGAATATTTATGGGATTTGTAATATAACCTTTTTTTTTTTTTTCCTTCTTCTTCTTGAGAGATGTAGTAAACTCCTTTCTGCCAACCTGAGTTTTGGCAGCCTCCCTAGGCCCTTTGGAAACTATAAATTGGTTTGCATTTTATATTCCACTGTTTACCATTCTCCCCTCCCCCCACCCTTAGAATAGATTCCAGTTCATTTTGTAAAAATTGGTAGAAGATTCTGGCTGCAAAACAAGTGGGTTCTACTCGAAACTAGAATACAGACTCATATAACCTTAGAGATGGGGAAAGTATAAAAAAGACCTATTTCACTCTCTTAACTCCGAATACGACGTTTGAATCCGCTCTAGCAGGATTCCCCACGAGTTCCTTCCCTACATTGTTCCCCTAATTTGCAACCATGCGATTTGGCTATATTTGCCAACCACCACCCTATTCCAAGTTAGATCTTTGTCTTAACGATCTTTGTTGCAAGCAACAAACGTTGACTAACCGTAGCTTAAGAACACAAAACTCTTGGGGCACCTGCGTGGCTCGGTTGGTTAAGCCTCTGACTCTTGATTTCAGCTCAGGTCATGATTCCACAGTTGTAAGACTGAGCCCCGGGTCAGGCTCTGCACTGAGCATGGGACCTGCTGAAGATGTTCTCTCTCCCTCTGCCTCTCCCCTACTTGCGTGTGCAAAAAAGAAAGAAAGAAGGAAAGAGAGAGAAAGAAAGGAAACGAAACTCTGTATCTCTGTATTTGGAGATACTTTTAGTATTAGAGAAGCACTACCAGGCTAGCAGAGTCCCGATAGACCCCTCACCCAGCCCTCTCTAATGATAACACTTCCATAACATGATATGTTCGTCACATATAAGAAATTCACATCAGTACAATGCTATGGACTAATCTACAGACTTCTTCCGGGTTTTCCAAATGTTTCCACTGGTGTCTTTTTGTGTTCCAGGGTTCAGTCCACGATCCCACATTGCATTTAATTCTCGTGTCTTCTTCATGTCTAACCTGCGACACCTACTTTGTCTTTTAGGACCCGGAATCTTTTAAAGAGTAATTTTGTATAATGGTTCCCAGTTTGGGTTTGTATGAGGTTTCTTCCCACGATTAGATGAGGTTATACTTTACTGGCAAGAAAACCGTAAGGTGAAGTGCCGTCCGTCCATCAGGGGGCATGTGATGAAGTATATCTTATCCCAGGTGACGTTAAACTTGATCACATGGAGAAGGTGGTGCCTGCCCACTTCCTCCACGGTGAAGTGACTATTTTTCCCTTGGCAATTAATAAATATTTGTTTGGGGGGAGGACATTTCAAGGCTATGCAAATATCCTGAAACTTTTGCCCACTAAAATGTTAGCATCTATCAATGGATCTTGCCTGCAGCAAGTTTTCCTGCGGTGTTCTGATGGCAGTATTCTGTGTTCTTTTTCCTTTCTACTTTTTTTAAATGCTTGCTTGCTTATTTATTTATTTATTTATTTATTTTTAACGTTTATGTTTTTTGAGAGAGAGACAGAGCGTATGTGGGGGCAGGGCAGAGAGAGAGGGAGACACAGAATCCGAAGCAGGCTCCAGGCTCCGAGCCGTCAGCCCAGAGCCCGACGCGGGGCTCGAACTCACAAACCGTGAGATCGTGACCTGAGCCAAAGTGGGACGCTCAATCGACTGAGCCACCCGGGCGCCCCACTCCTTTCCAACTGAAACTTTCTCATAAGGAAGAGGTGTCCTTTCTACCCCATATCTCATACCTCATATTTATTCAATTATCCATTTGTCAGTATGAATTCAAGGATATTTATGTACTCTTTAGGTTGCTGCAATCCTATCATTATTTATTTTATTGCTTGAATTTTTGCCAGTGCCTTGGTCATTGGGACCTTTTGAAAAGTTGGCTCCTGTTGGGGCATCTGGGTGGCTCAGTCTGTTAAGCGTCCAACTTTGGCTCTGGTCATGATCTCACAGTTCATGAGTTCGAGCCTCGCTTCGGGCTCTGCGCTAACAGCTCAGAGCCTGGAGCCTGCTTCGGATTCTGTATCTCCCTCTCTCTCTGCCCCTCTCCCACTCACTCTTGGTCTCTCTCTCTCTCTCTCTCTCTCTCAAAAATAAATAAGCGTTAAAAAAAAAATTGAAAGGTTGGCTCCTGTGGTCTTTTCACCGAACACCTCTTCCTTTTTTTTTTTTTTTTTTTTTTTTTAAGGCACTTCGTTAGTTTCTGGCACCATCATCTGCTCCACGATCATCTTGGATTTTCCCTTCCCCAGCCCTGCAGTCAACCACTTTTCCAAGGAGCCTTGGTTCCTTTTTCGTGCAGAATGATATTTAAGTAATAATATTTAAGTACTTAATGGTGCTGGGGTGTTTTCATGTCTTCCCAGGAAACTGGGCTAAGAAATGTATGTGTGCATACTAAGCCATGTGTCCACACGTATCTATGTTTATTTTTGTGTCTCCCTCTCTGCCGTACACGTTTAACATCATGAGTTTATACTGATAACCTCGGACGCTAAACCAGCCCCACAGGGTTTGTTCTAGACTTCTCTACTTCCTCATTTGTAACTTCTTCTTCTGACAGTGAGAAATCTTGTCTGCTATCTGCAATGTATCTACTGACGCCACAGATCATCTTTGTACGCCCCTAAAGCAGTTGCAGAATTGCTAACCCTTCCTCAGTGAAAACAGAATTTACCAACCAGAGTACAGTTTTTGCATCGTTCTTTTTGGCCTTTGGCCTTAGGGTTTTCAGTGCCACACTGCTTCCCAGAGTCAGCTCCCTTCCCCCGCCCCCCTCCACCCCTGCCTTCAGTGCGAATGATACTTATCTGCAGCGAAGTTTGATTCATTTGTTATAGGCGGTGTTCCATTTTAGACTCTCCATGCCACTTGGTTGAGTGTTCTGTTAAATTTACATCAAAAAATACTCGCTCTGTAGAGCTCAGTGGTCATCGGCCTCTTGCAGAAAATTCTACCACCTTCCAAATTCCCTCATGCTGGTGCCACGGTGCACAACCCGTCTCCCATCACTGATCTCTTCTCAGTTCCTATAGTTTTGTTTTGTTTTGTTTTTCAGAATGGCATTAAGTGGAATCACACAATATATAGCCTTTGGGGTCTAGCTTCTTTCTCTTAGCAAAATGCATTCAAGATACACCTATGTCTTTGTGCCAATGCAGAGTCTGTTTGCCTTTTATTGCTTGGTGATATTCCATTGAATGGACGGATCACATTTATTTCACCCACTGACTAGTTGGAGTACACGGGTCGTTTCTCCTATGCAGCACGTATTCAGCGTCGTATCCTAAAAACTCTTCATCAGGGCGCCTGTGTGGCTCTGCCGGTTGAGTGACCCGCTTTGGCTCAGGTCACGATCTCACGGTTCATGAGTTCGAGCCCCTCGTGGAGCTCTATGCTGGCAGCGCAGAACCTGCTGGGGATTCTCTGTCTCCCTCTCTCTGCCCCTCTCTGCCCCTCCCCTCTCACACTGTCTCCCTCTCTCTCAAAATAAATAAACTTAAGAAGAAGAAACTCTTTATCAACCTCAAGAAGACACGTTTCCTAATGCGTTGTCCTTCTAGAAGTTACATCGTTTAACGTTTTAGATTTCAACCATTACCCGACTGCCTCCAAATCCAAAAAAAAAAATGTGGTTTTGGTTGTTGTCCTCAACGGCAAACGTGGGAAGTAATTCTCGGGGCATCTCAGCAGCGAGAGCAGGAGAAGCAGGCCTGGTGCAATCGTTCAAGAAGGCTGGGGGCTTCTTTCTCCCTCCGCTAGCTTCCAAGGAGAAAGGACTACCAGCCCGTGGAAGATCCAAGGCAGAGACCCCTGTCTCCTCCAGCCGTCTCCACCTTAGGACCAAATACTCTCTGTTCTCAAATACCCACACTGATGCGGCGCCGTGAGCAGAGAAGAAGATCAACAGCGCTGCCTGTGACCACAAACGGCATCCTCGGCATAGAACCTGCAGTCGAGCACAGAGAGTTGGAGGAGGCAGAACACGGGGAAGCCGAAACTCACCAGAAGCTAAACGCCACCGGAATCCGTGCTGTTTCCTAACGCCCCCCAGAACAAAGCGCCACGAACTGGGTGACTTAGAACAACAGAAAGTTACTGTCTCGCAGTCCTGGAAGCCCGTAGTACAAAATCAAGGTGTCAACAGGGCTATGCTTTCTCAGAAGGCACCAGGGAAGAATTTGTTCTGGGCCTCTGTGCTGGCTTCCGGGATTTCCTTGGTTTGTGGCAATGAACTCCAGTCTTCACACGGCGTTCTCATGTGCCAGGGTACCCACACCTGTGTTGGGCAGGGTTCTCCAGAGAAAAAGAACCAACGGGAGATCTGCGGAGGCCTTATAGGTATAGACTATGCTATATATACACACACATAACTTGCACAGTAAGACCTTGGTCTGCGAGCGTAATTCATTCTGGAAACATGCTTGTCATCCAGAGCACTTGTATATCAAAGCGGATTTCCCCATAAGAAATCATGGAAACTCAGATGATTCGTTCCACAACCCCAAAATATTCCCATAAGAATGATTCCCATACTGCCAAATAATACAAAATCATAAAGAAAATACAAAACGTACAGGAAAACAAACAGATTAACCGGCACTTACCTTGGAAAACCTTCGTGGCTGGTGTGAAGGAGACCAGAGAGAGGAGGGTTACCGTGTAGGACGACTTTCACTATCACTAACGGAATCACTGCTGTCTGTTGGCTCAATGGAATCTTCTTCTGCATGGGGGCCATTGTATACGCTCGCATGTTGAGGACGGAACAGTATTAATAAACACTTGTCATTTACTGTATTTAACGTAACTGGCAATAAGGCAGCGGAGGAAAGGGTCTATATCCGCAGGCAGCCTGACCTAGGAGGAAGCCAAGCTTTCCTAAGCTTACTCTTGTATGGAAAAGCAAAAGACCGTCCATCAGTGCTTCGAAGTGACAAAAAATACACTAGTGCCAGTCGCGGGCACCTTCCAACGTCCTGAAAAATCACTGATTTCTGCCACACAGCGTGGCCTGAGACCAAACACCTAAGCTTGGGAGACGATCGCCCACAATCCCACAGCGAGGGAGAGAGAAGAACCATCGGCTCAGTTATGATCACGTGACATTTGACATCACGGCTACTTGTATTGCAAGCCCTCGTCCATTTATCAAGTTAAAACTTAACTAGAAATGTTTGCTCATCTTGCGGAACGCTCGCAGAACAAGTTACTCGCCGTCCGAGGTTTTACTATACATGTATATATATGGGGAGAGAGAGAGAGAGAGAGAGAGAAATTTTAAGGAGTTGACCTCTACAGTCATGAGGGCTGGAAAGTCTAAAATACGTAGGGCAGGGCGACAGGCTGGGAGCTCCGGTAAGAGTTGGTGCTGCCGTCCGGAGTCCGCGTTTCACCAGGCAGCGTCTGGAAACCCAGGCGAGGTTTCTGCATCGCCTTCCCCCTCAGTGGCCTGCCCTTGTCCACTCTCGCTCTTCCCCAACTCATTCCCCACGCAACAGCCACAGTGAGTTTGAAAATACAAACAGGATTACGTCACACTTCTCCTTAGAACACCCCCGTAATTTCCCCATCGCTCACAGGATAAATTGCAAAGCTCTAAGGGTGGCCTGAAAGGTAGGGCGGCAAATTGGTCCGAGGGAGCCCGGGTTTGGGTACACTGTCCTGGTTTTCAACGGCACTCTCTTTCCTTGGCTGTGTCCTGGGAAGATGATCAACCACACGGTTGGCCTGTCTCAGGCCCCGTGCTGTCTGGTACCTGCAGAGTCTGTGGCCAATCGCCCGCCACTCTCCCCTCCTTCTCCTCCTTCAGGCTACATTCACCTGCAGGTTCCTCCTCCCACCAGGCTCCCTCCTCTCGTGAGGCCTTTGTACAGACTATTCCCTCGGCTGGGAAGTCCGTTCCTTCTTAGCCTCCTTCCACTTCCTCGTTCCAAATCTTCCTCTAATCTCAGCACAATTGTACCGTCATCTTCGTCCTGAATGTGTTCGTCACGGTTCTCCAGAGAAGCAGAACCGACAGGAGAAAGAGAGAGAGAGAGAGAGAGAGAGAGAGAGGACTGCCAGGGGTGCTCAGTCGGTTAAACATCTGACTCTTGATTGCTGCTCGGGTCATGATCTCACGGTTCGCGAGTTCGAGCCCCCTGTCGGAGCCTGCGTGGGAGTCTCTATCTTTCCTTCTCTCTGTCCCTCCCCCACTCATGCTATCTCTTTCTCTCACAACGAATAAACTTAAAAAAAAAAAAAAAAGAACCGCCTCACAAAACTCTGGAGGCTGACAAGTCCCAAGATATCCAGTCAGCAAGCCGGAAACTTCCACTTGAGGTTGGAGTCCTTCTGTGCGGACCCAGTTTTATGGCTTGGTGGGTCAGATAACACCCACCTCACGATGGATGTCTCAGGTCACGTGGTCACTGGGTGGCCTATGGGTGAGTATTCAGTCTCTACTAAGGCCCACGAGCAGGCCAAGCGCTGTTTTCTCACAGGGGAGGGCAGGGCTTTGCTCCAAAACTCCTAAGCACCTGTGCTGTTGTTTGCCTACGGGGGCCTGTCAAAGGCTCCACACAGCCATCTTCCAGTGACACTTGCGGCACCATCGGACCTACTGGATCATCCTGTGGCCCAAGTGACAGAGCAGCTGTCGTGGCAGCCTGGACCCCTTGAAGAGACCCTCTTGCTCTGGGCCCCACTCTAAACTAGCAGCTTTCTGGGATCCCTCGGTAAATGAGCGGGAGTCACATACGCCAAAGAGGAGTACATTGCGAACAAAACCCAAAGAGGCCCCACTAAGCATCGTGCCTCTTTCTTGGTTTTAGGAAGAACCAGATGCAGCAAATTACCCTTCATCTCAGAAGAGGCGTCTTGACACGCCCCACGCCACTGGGCCCCTGAAAATTTTACGGAGGCTGCAGGCATCTGAATTTCCGTCAGATGTCTGTCCCACCCTCCGTCACTTAAATGTCTTCCTGGTAAGTCCTGAGTGGGTGTTTGTTACTTCCTGCTCACAAGATCCCATCGGCATCACATCATCACTGTACTCAATGGGCCCGTGTGATACCTTCTGGAAGCGAAAGGCGATCAAGGTCCTTGTGAACTAAATTACAACCCCGGGCTGGAGGGCTGAGACGCCCCAGAAGTAGGACAGTGACAATGCATTCCTGGCCTCGCCGGCTCAGAGCGAAGTGCTTTTAGTGGAGGACAAGGTATTTGCCAGGTGGGTAGCTGCACAGCAGACATCGGGTCGCGTGTTAGTTTAACCAGGCCCGGAAATTACCTCGGGCACGGCAGCTCCAACTGGAGTCACCGCCTGGTTAAAGTCACGAGAATCCGGGTCATTCTCTAGCCCGTCTTCTGCACAGGCCAGAACGGGCCAGTCGACGGGTCTGCGGTGCGATCCCCAGCCCCGCCACCACCACCCTTGGAGTCTTGGGTGGTGGCACTGATCTCTGCCACCCCTCCAGGAATGTGGTAGGGCTTTTGGTTTTCTCTTTGCCTTGATAGAGGCAGCTCGGGGGGCTTCCGCTGGACCATTTCCACCACAATAGCGCTCACTCCACAGGTCCGGGGACCAATGCGGGGACTCTGCCGGCTGCTGAGGGTGTCTGCTCCACTTGTACATCCTGGAACTAGGGAAATAACCACAGGATGGGTTTGGGACCCCCTAGGCCCCTGCAAGGGGGACCTGAGATAAAACTTCATTGGTCACCTGGCCTCCAGAAGCCCCTACTTTGCCTGGAGGGCCCGGGTGACGTCTGGGTCTCCTGAAATTAGTGTCAGTTTGGAAGCCAGGGTCCAGTAGTCCCCGAAAGGGCTGATGATTTCCTCTTCTCCAATATACAGTTAGCCTGGCAAAAGGTCACAGGCCACTTTGGAAAAGGCTGGGAGAAAGAGCGACAGCACAGACGTTGAAAATATGGGGGTCCATGGGGCGCCCGGGTGGCTCAGTCGGCTGAGCGTCTGACTCTTGATTTCAGCTCAGGTCATGATCTCACAGTTTGTGGGTTCGAGCCTCATGTCGGGCTCTGTGCCGACAGCACGGGGCCTGCTTGGGATTCTCTCCCTCTCTCTCTCTCTCTCTCTGTCCCTCGGCTTGCTTTCTCTCTCTCTTCCAATCTCAAAATAAATAAACATTAAAAAAAAAAAAGAAAGAGAAAATATGGGGGTCCTTCCTCCAGGGGCCTCAGCCTCCACTTTATTCAAGGGGTTCGGGGCCTGTAAAGTGGCTCGAGTCTGGGGGTTGACTGAGGGACCATGACTTTGCATGTTTATGATTAGGTTAGACTTGTTCACTCGCCCTAGAACTTTCCTGCATATACAGGTCCAGTGAGAATGCAGTGGGCGTCCTGTTTCACATCTAGGAACACCGAGGTCAACTAGCCAACACCACGGGTCTACACCAGTCACACCGTTCCGATCGCGGTTTTCTATCTCTGCTGTCCGTTATGGCGATCGTGACCATCTGGCCATTGGTGGTGGAGTGTAGCCACTTGGTGCCTGCCCCGGGGGACCCAAGTCTCCCCATTGCATTTAGGTGTCGCAATTTAGTGACTGTGGCTCCTGTCGCAAGGCCTAGCCTACGGAGAAGAATGACCACAGAGCTCCAAGGACGCTGGGGCTGCCCGTACAGATTTATTTTCCAGAGTCGTGTCTCCCCTGCCAGGCTAAGTTTCACCTCCAGGCCCTCAATTACCATCCTTTTGGGGAATCCCTGCCCTCTGCCCCTCCATAGAGCCAAACCCTCTTCATCTGCGGTGATAATTTAACTGGAGAACTAACGGGAGATACGAACGCCTCTGCCTTCTGGCCTCTGTCTGTGTCTAACCAACAGTCTTGGGGGCTTTGCTGCGTCTCCTCCCTCCCGGAAGGAAGCGATCCCGACTTTGGGTTTACCTCGTTTCTGCGTGTGTGGTGGTCACAAGACCCCCCCTACTGAATTCGAAGACTAAATTTTGAGAACAGAGCCTCAGGCCCTTCCCCTCCTCCCTCTCTGGAGGGGAGGCAGGCAGGCCTCAGGGTGCACTTTCCTCGGAGCTCTCACCAGCCTCGCGGAGAGAAGCGGGGCCGGCTGTGGACTCTTCTGGTCTCTTTCCATCCTGTGAAACGTGCATTTTCTGGTCTTGGCTTAATAGTGTAGCTGTGACGCGGCGGGATTACACGTGTGCTGCTGTGAAAAGTGAAATCAGAGCCAGGCGGGACCTCCCCTGAGAAAGGCTGCCTATAAATCGTAAAACCCTTAAATGAATAGCTTAGAGGCACAGGGTTGCCTTGGGTTAGGGTTAATTGGGTCGGGTACAAAGAGTTTTATGTTCATAACTTACTGTCCATCTAGCCTCTTCCTGATTTTCCGCAAGTTATTTTGCTCTGGGGCAAATTCGGATTTGCTTTTCTGACAATGATCGGCCTGCAGCTCGGCTCCTTTCAGCTGTTGGAAACTTGTAATCGGCTCAATATCTACCAGATTTTCTCTCCCAGACGCATCCGTTTCAGACACGTTGAAAGGCAGTTTGAGGGTTTGGTTGCTTTGTTTGAGCCTTCCTTCTCCATCCAGAAAATTGCTTCAAACTTATGATTTTCGCTTTGGTCTTTTAAAGCCCTGAAAACATTTCTTTTTAATTTTCTTTCTTTCTTTTTTTTTTTTTTAGTGTTTACTTTTATTTTTGAGAGAGGGAACGGGAGCACACGAGCGGGGGAGGCGCAGAGAGAGAGGGGGTTGGGGGTTCCAAAGCTGGCTCTGCACGGACAACAGAGAGCCCCACGCGGGGCTCAAACTCACGATCCCTGAAATCATGACCTGAGCCCAAATGGACACTCAACCGACTGAGCCCCACAAGCGCTCCTTTGCAATTTTCTGACCGTTCCCTAGCACATTCTCGCCTAAGACTCTAGCCTCCGTAGGTCTGTGTTAAGCTAGCAGCTCAAGCCCAGCGGTGAAGAGCCCAGACTCTGGGCGAGATTTGAGTCCGAAGACCAGCACTGCCACGATGAGCTCTCTTGACTTGAGACCAGCCATCTAACCTCACTGTGCCTCAGTTTCCTCATCTACATGATGGTTCTGACCGCCAGTCATGGCTTTTGTGTAGACTTAATGACATGATATGTACAAAGGGCTACGACGTGCCGGGCGAGTAATGCATGTGCTAAGAGTCACCACAAAATACTAACTAGTAGAGTGGTCTGTGAAGTTCAGGCTCTGGGTTCGATTCCCAGCTCGCCCTTGCTCCAGTCGGGTAAGTTCCCTGTGCCTCAGTTTCCTGCGTTGTAAAAGGGAACCCATGATTGCATTTCCGCACCAGATTATCACGGTAATTAAATGAGCCAGTATGTGGGAAGTGCCAAGAGCCCTGCCTGGCACATAATAAGCAATCAAAAAAGTGTTAGCCATTAAGATTATAGAGGAGTGGTAAAAAAGCGTTCCCAGCTGCAAAGCTGTCACTTTCTAAATAACCTGCTCATAATAAAATTAACTTTTCTCTTGAAAGGAAACATACACATCGTTCTAATCACCCAGCTTTCCCTCCTCCTGCAAAGGCAGCTTGCCCGGGCATCCAGAAAAAAATGACGGAAGGTGGCACAGAGCGAAACTCTGAGACATGTCGACAAACAAGCTCTGCGTTTCCCCATCCACTGCTCGATGGCCACGGTGACCCAAATATAACCGTAACTTGGTCTGGATGAAAAAATGGCAAGGCCATAGTGCCCCCCCCCCCGGTACAGCTGAAGTGTCTCTGATTTGCAGCTGAGAATACTATGGAAATCTGTGAAACGAGAGAAAAATACACAGCATAGAGAGAAGCACAAATCCGGCATCATGGCACCCTGGAAGAAAAGATTGAGGCGTTTCTGTCTGACTTGCCAAGTCCTGATTCTTATCCGTTTCTCATTCTGGGCGATACCCTTCTATTCTTTTCAGCGGTATCTCCACTGTGCTTGAGCTGGTCTAAGGAGATTTCTACGAGTTGTGAGCAGGGATTCTCGATGAAGCCGGTCTTCAATGCGACCGCGTCGGGTAGGACTGCTCCGTGGTCTCTGAAATCCCTGTAAGACATTACAGCTACTCAGCAAGGGGGTCTTGCCATGAGTGGTGGGCACGGCACGGTCACACACGTCTGTGCTCACAAAGATAGAATAAGGCAAAACTCGTGTGTGCAAGAGCCTGCGAAGAATTTCCCCCACCATAAACACTGTGGCTGTAAGGGTTTTCTCCTTGCTTACTCTGGCTGGCGCACCTCTAAATGCCTCCATTAGCTCTAGCTCTGGTATTTGTTTAAATGGAATGGGGAGGGGGGGGAAGCCTCTTCCTCCACCCCCGCCATCCCCGCCACACACACACACAAATAAAACAACCAGAAAGGGGTTAACCCTCGGAGACAACACAAGGCACTCTGGTTTACAAACATTTAATTTCTTGGAATTTTTCCCTCATTCCACAAAACCAGAAAGTGACATGTGTTGGAGAGAGCTCCCGGGAAGGCAGAGCCCCGGGATTATCTCCCACCATGAGTCACGCCCCAGAAATGACAAGGGAGGGGCAGCGTGACACAGCAGAAAAGAGCGTGGCTCTGGCGATGGGGCCACCTGCCTTGGGGGCAGGGATCTCCGCCTTGTCACTGTGGAGCCTGGGGCCCATCACCTCCCCTCTCTGATTTCACCTTCTCCGTGGCTGAAATGAAAGGCTGGCTCTTCTCACCTGTCTGTGCCCCAGGAGCCCCTCAAAGCCCAGGCTCTGCCAGGACTCATCTGGATCAGACAGTGTGGCGTGCGGAGAAACTCGGACACTCCTCCGATTTCTAAAGGTCTCCTGCAACTTCTTGCCTTGTCCTGAGACAATCGACTCGGATGCGACAGTCCCCCCACTGATGACATGAGCCGAAATGAGATAAAATACAGCTGGTGCAGCCTTCCTGCTGAGATTCGACCATTTCCCCTGCCTTGCTCCTCAGAGGCAGGAGTGGAATGGAATTTTTCAAGATTCAAAAGCGCCGTTTCTCCATGGGTGATTCTTCATGATTGCTTTAAATTTACGCGAGCATAAATTCTAACCCCGAACCCTAACGTGAGCCCCTGAAGCCCCTCGACTTTGGAAACTGCTTTTGCCTCCCTGAGCCTTAGTCTCCTCGTACATGCAATGGGGATATTTGGGCACAAGGTGTCAGAGGCTTGTGAAGGGAGATCGTGCGCGCAAAGCCCTTATTCCTTGACTTGCACCACCGTAACACCCAGGGCCTGTCAGCCAGCATTACATTCTTCTTCTGATTCCAATAGAGTCCCAGGCTGACCCCACTGTGCCCTTGGAGTAAGACAGCCAGAGGCTGTTTGGTGTGGGCCCCTTGTTTTCGCTGAAAAGTGAACACCTTTCCCCGACTCAGAAACACCAGTGCACATTCTTAAGACCCGTGATTTGGGTCATGGGAAGAGACACTGAAACTGCGTTGTTTACCTCCGAGCCCTTAGGCAATATTCTTTCCCGCTATTTTTAAGCCTTCTGTCCCCTTCCCCTCCCCAGCCTCACCCTTCCCCTACTTCAACCCCTACAGCCCAGCTCCTTATTCAGCTCGGCTATTTCAGTTTTGGGTTGAATGGTCTAGACAGGAACCAAAAAATGCACAGTCTGCATACTGGCCCCCTTCTGGGCCTCACGATTATCCAAAAAGAGTATAGACACATGGGACTGATTGAGAGGAATCAGTTCCTGATTGAGAGGAATAGTTCCATGAGCTATTCCATCTAAAGCTAGATTCCATGGAATCTAGCATGTAGGGTGTTCAATGAACCATCAAAGTACAATATTATGATTGTATTTAGATGTTAATTCCTTTGGCTTTTTTCTATTCTTAAGAGAATATTCTGAAACGATGGCCAATCCCTTAGCTACCGTGGAGCAAAATAGGAAAGACAGTTCAGTCTGACTTGGGTGGGCCTCTCCAGACCTTGACATGGTTTTGTCATACATACATCATTCCACCGGTCCTTTGTCGTGGTGTAACCCACAACCACAAAATCACAGTTGCATAGAGAAATGAGCACTTACTCAGTTCACATACCTGCAGGTTGGCTGATCTCATCTTCCCCCTGGCACCAGGGAGCTAATCGGAGCATGACTTCCTTATAACTATGGCAGACACAGAAGGCTACACCGTCAACCTCACAAACACATCCTGTCTCTGACGCCCTCAATCTGATCAAATGTCATTGGTCAAAACAAGTCAGGTGATCATGTCCAAGGTCAAAGGTGGAGAAGTATACTCTTCTCATGAAAGCATGGGAGGGAGAGAGATACTGTTTCTGAAAAGCAATTAATCGGCCAACACACTCCAAATTCCATCAATCTCTATTGTAACCCTGCATGCATCTCTGAGATGCTCTCGGGTAATGCTTTGTAGGGTGAACACAGAAAGGGGGAGATAGTCCTTCCTTGTCCCTCAGCCACAGGAGGAATTCCTTTTCTATGCCTCAGTGTTGCTATCTTGTTTTCAGTCTCCCTGCAGCTGTTAATAATCTCCTGTCTTTGCATATACGGACACTTCTCATCTCTTGCTAAGTTGAGAATATTACTTGACTGCAACTGAGGCTTCTAATACTTTTGCATCCTGGAGAGCTCCTGAGAACCTTTCTAGACATTGCTTCTTTTGTGTCTTCTCAGATGGTTCTCCAACAACCCCATGCCCCACTACCAGAAGACTAGGTCCCTCTTCTATTCCTGCCTCATGTTTTCCAGGCCTCGATCATGGCATTTATCACCATTGGTTCCATCAGTCCATAAGATTAAGTTTCTAAAAGTATTTTTAAAAATTTTGTTAATGTTTATTTATATTTGAAACCGAGAGAGAGACAGAGCATGAGCAGGGGAGTGGCAGAAAGACGGAGACAGAATCTGAAGCAGGCTCCAGGCTCCAAGCTGCGAGCCCTCAGCACAGAGCCCGACATGGGGCTCGAACCCACGAGCAGTGAGATCGTGACCTGAGCTGAAGTCGGACGCTTAACCCACTGAGCTACCCGGGTGCCCGAAGACTAGTGTTTCTAAAGGTATGGCTAGTATGTCTGTTAGGTCAGAAGTTTCTAGGTCCCTTACGAAATTAAGGTTCCCACGCCCTATTATCAGGAGTCAAATACAAAACATTTAACAAATAATGGGAAATGGTGCCAGTCAGAATGCAAGAGACTTCAAAGCACCCAACTCTGCAAGGCATAACTCATTTGTCTGCCAATTATGGGGGGGGGGTATCCAAGAGGTCTTGGGTTAGGGGTCGGGGCAGTTTCAATGGGTGTGGTGTTCCCAAGACAGTTGGAGAATTTGGTATTTACCAATAAGTAAAGAGTATTTTCATATTTTGACCATCAGGTTAGCCATTCGGGCGTGTTCCTCTTGAACCAAGCCTATCACCCAAGTCTTATTAGTCTCAGTTTCTGGGGTGAAGGCTCCAGAATCTACGTTTTCAACAAACTCCCCAAGTGCTTTAGATGCACATTAAAATTCCTCTTTCATGTCTAAATTCCTGTGCACAGTCTATTACATGGCTGTTGCGGTCAGGGCATGAGTTCTCATAGAAGAGCCTATCATGGCCGGCTCACCCTGATGTGACACTAACTTTTAGGTTCAGTTCAACACATTTAACTGGCTACTTTATTTTTTCGGTGCCAGTTTCCCGTGGAGGGTAGGGCTCATCCTTTAAAACTAGGTGACACCTGTCAAGATGGCTGACCTATTGAATGAGCTCCCTTAGGGTTGGACAAATGGGAGGAGGAGCCAGAAGGAATGACAAAGAAATTCACACAAAGGGAAGAACGAGGGGAAAGGTCATGAGGCGGGAATGAGCATGACACGTCCAAAGGATTGAAAGAGGGACAATGAGGCTGGAGCTTGGAAAGCAAGTTGGAGGGAGAGCAGTGTTAACAGAGACGGAGAAGTAGGAAGGGACTAGATCTCACAGAGCCTTGTTAGTTACGTTCAGGTATCAAATCCCAGCTCTGCCCTTTGAAGTTCCATCATTTTGTTCCATGACTCTAGGCAAGATCCATGGAGACAGTAATCCCAAATTCTGGACTGGGAAATACCTCAAAGCCACTACTACTTAAGAACTCACTTGAGAGGGGCGCCTGGATTGCTCAGTTGGTTGAGCATCCGATTCTTGATTTGGGGTCAGGTTATGATCCAAGGACGGTGGGATCAGGCCCTGGCTCAGGCTCTGTGCTGACAGCAGGGGACTTGCTTGGGATTCTCTCTCCCTCTCTCTCTGACTCTCCCCTGCACATGTTCGCTCTCTTTCTCTCAAAATAAATAAATAAACCTTAAAAAAAAAATCTCACCTGAGGAAAGTATTCAAATTGTTACTTAAAGAGAATACAATGCTTCCAGTCCTACAAACCAGAAGCTATAAACACAAACACCAACAGGGATGGGGTAGGTACCATTCCACAGTACAGAGGGTCAGAAAAGACTACGGCTTGCTGGACAGCTCACACCTCGTTTATAGAAGACAGGTGCTGCCTAAATCTGGTCAAAAGTTGACAGATATGGGGGCGCCTGGGTAGCTCGGTTGGTTGAGAGTCCGACTTTGGCTCAGGTCACGTTCTCACGGTTTGTGAGTTCGAGACCCGCATTGGGCTCTGTGCTGACAGCTCGGAGCCTAGAGCCTGCTTCGGATTCTGTGTCTCCCTCTCTCTCTGCTCCTCCCCCACTTGTGCTCTGTCTCTCTGTCTCTCTCTCTCAAAAATAAATAAACATTAAAAAAAATTTAAAAAAAAGTTGACAGATATATTTTTTCCATAAAAGTTCAAAATTTAAATTTGTATATGGTATCTCTTGACTTCAAGTATTGGCAACTAACAACGACAAAAAGTTCTAACCATGTAGAGACCAACGAAACACCTCAGCAGGCTGGATTTGGTGGGAGAACTCCCATTTTGCAAATTCTCCATCGTAGGCTCCAAAATCTCTACCCTGATCAGACCAGCACCACAGACAGCCAGGTCCTCTGTGTTCTGGACCCCTACAAATTTGCTTTCATTGGACTGCCCTTTGGTATTCTGCCACCAGCCAACGTTCAAGAACAGCATTAAAGAAGCCCAATGAGGGGCGCCTGGGTGGCGCAGTCGGTTAAGCGTCCGACTTCAGCCAGGTCACGATCTCGCGGTCCGTGAGTTCGAGCCCCGCGTCGGGCTCTGGGCTGATGATGGCCCAGAGCCTGGAGCCTGCTTCCAATTCTGTGTCTCCCTCTCTCTCTGCCCCTCCCCCGTTCATGCTCTGTCTCTCTCTGTCCCAAAAATAAATAAACGTTGAAAAAAAAATTAAAAAAAAAAAAAAAAGAAGCCCAATGAAGTTCCTGTGTTTGTTATAAGGATACCGAGGAAAGTGTCTTTACTTTGTCCCATGGCATCTTCTCTATGAAAAAATATTACAATGATACATTTTCCTTTGCCTTTAACCCCAGGAGTAGTTACACTTACCATGAGCCATGAGATTCTGTTTTCACATTTGACAGACGTCAGAAGTCATGCAAATGTCATAATGCTTATAAACCTCTTTATATTAACTGCTAGAAACCTAAGAACAAAGATAATGCCTTGCCTTTAGAAAGTGGCCCGGCTGTAGTAGACGGGTGGGGACACAAGCCTAGTTCTGGCCAGTGAATTGTGGGGAGCGTGCCGCCTCTGAGCTAAGGCATTTCATCACTGGCTGAGACCCTCCAGAGCTCTCTTTTCATCTGTTAAAGCAACACGTGGGGAGACAGCTGCCCTCTGGTGCTGAGTTCTGGAGCATGAATGGGAGGAACAGGGCCTCCAGTCACCCTTCAGTGAATACAGGCGCAGGTGAGAAATAAATTTGCTGAGTTCTATCACGGGGATCCTGGTTTTCTTCGTTAGTGCAGCAAAACTTACCCTCTCCTGACTGGTTCATAGTTAATAAAAATCAATTTAGGGTTTGAACCCAGTGTTGCTTTTCTCCAGTGGCCCCTAGCCACTACCTAATATAGGACAATCAGGAATACCATCCACTGCACAGATAAGGTCAAATGTAAGAACGTAGACAAAAGCACTCTGTGCTCTAATCATTGGACACATGTCTTATAAAAGCAAGTGATATTGTCAAAGTTAGTGAGGGCGATCTTGCCCCCTTAACAGGGCTGTAAGGTCTATAGTGGAAGGCATTCTGTCCTGGAGTACGTTGAGATCTTAGAGATTATAGGGCACCAACAAGTTCTTGTGGGATCACATTTAGTGGGTGCTGCAAAGGATCAAGAAAATAGCTTTGTGATACAGCATCCTTCTCCCCCATCCCTTTTTTACTGTTCCTCATAATGATAAGAATTTGTCTGTTAATTATTTGGGAGCAAAATTGCTTACCTTTAGAGAGGACAAAACACACACACACACACACACACACACACACACACACACACACAGGAAGGCTCTAGCCTCTAATATTTAGTTCCTGAGAAAGATGTGAGAGGAAGGATGGGGGTCAGGATACACTGTTCCTGGCTCCAGGGATGAGAGATGAAAGTAAATCATGAATATGATCACCGGCGAAGCTGAGAAAGAGCCTATTAATGTCACGTAATCAATTTCAAAAAGATACAGTTGCACTCAGGGTACTTAAACCTTGGAGGTTTCAACTACATCATACCTGTCACATGCCCACAGTGTCACTGATGAGCTTATGTAAATATTTAATCTTCTCTATTTGCATTACTCGGCCCAGCCTCCCTCACCAGCCTCTTCTCCCAGCCTCCTCTAATGCCATAATCCAGCCTCATAGAGCTGTTTGCGTTTCTAGAACTCACTCTTTTATGCCTTGGCTTATGCAACCGCCTCCATCTAGACCCCTACTTTGCCTTCCTTTTCTGCTTGCTAAGCAGCTACACATCCTTCAGGACTCAGCTCAAATGCATTCACTTCTGGAAACCTTGCCTACACCATCTACAACCCCCCATCCCCATAGAAGTGTTAGTTTCCTTCTCTTTGCTCTTACACCTTGCTAACATTCCATAATCCTGAGTCTTACATCTATTTATTTAACAAACATTTATGAAATCTTACTTTGTGCCAGTCATGGGGCCAGGTGCTGAGTACACAGAGGTGAATAAGAAATCATAATTATTTGTGAGTTCACTGACAAGTGTCTTATTCATTTTTCAACTTTCAAGCATCATGAATTCGTAGGATTAAATAAATACACAATGTGTTCTCTTTATATCTGTGTCCACACTCTGCTTATATCCATCGGGACTGCTTTGGAAGTGACAGAAATGCGATTCAGACTAGGTTCGTCACAAAAGGGGATATACTGGCTCATGGATTCCAGGAAAGTTTGGCCATCCAAGCTCGGGGAAGGTTTTTTTTCCCCCCCAGTAAAATTATTTCGTTTAGTTTTAATATCCATTTCCAACAGCTTGAAATAAAAATTTCCATGGCCTTCAATTGAACCTTATGCCACTTTTTTAGAATATCCTATTTTCCACTAAATAATTTCTAAGCCACTCTATGTATTCAGGTTTATGTTTAACACTCAGATATGGGTTTTTGGAAGGCCCACAGTCACCAATTCCACGCAGAGGTGAACTGGGGCCTTGGGACCTAAATTTAGGACCAAGGAAAACAACACATAGTGATTTGAATGCTATTCAGAATCACCCTCTGTTTTATGTTTGAGCTTCTCTTTTCCTGTTCTTTTAATTTTCATCACCTGTAGCCAGACTTCTTTGGCATGGCGAGAAGCATGGCCACCAAGACCTCCAGCTTTGTAGCTTACAGCTTTCACCGCTGACGAGAGATTGCTGATCTTGCTTAGTGATAGACTAAAATGTCCCAGGGAAGGATTCTGATTGGCTTAGCCCCGACCACGTGCCCAATCTGGGAGCTACCCAGCTCTAGCAGGAGATTAGAACTATAATTGACTAGGTTGCCTCTGATGTCCAATCCCAAACAACCAACTATGGCTGAAGGGGTAAAATAGTGCAGTGAGGTTCCCAAGAGGAAAGAAAGATGGTAAACAGAAAGGCCTCGTTCTCTAAGCCACTGGTTCTAACATTCATTCAACATTCTTTGTACTCTTATTGTGTTTAAATGCAGACATGAATACTGACAGTGGAGCCCCGAGAAGGCATCAGAAAGGAAGGCATACTTAGAGTTTAATCCTTAGCGATGGGGCTGCATTTTCACAGAAGGGACGGGAAATAAATGGCATTCAAGAAAGATGGACATTCAGGAGGAGGAAAAAGCCGGGACCAAATAAGAGGATATGAAATCAACAGGGGGATCCAGAAGATCCAGAAGTTTTTATATGAACAGGGTTTCTACTGCCTACGGGTCACAGCACGTAGGTTAGGGGACATGGCTATAAAGGAAGGTGGGATTGAAACTATGAAGGAATTGAATGTCAGGCTAGGGGCTCTGGACTTTATTCAGTCAATAAAGGGGAGTCTTTGAAGGTCTCAGCGCTGGGAACCGAGTGACAAGATCTAATAGCACCTTGGCCACTGGGGAGGGACTTTTCAGAGAGCCTTAATGGGGGCACCTGGATGGCTCAGTCGATTGGGCATCTGACTTCGGCTCAGGTCATGATCTCTCAGCTTGAGGGTTTGAGCCCCGCGTCCAGCACAGAGCCTGGAGCCTGCTTCAGATTCTGTGTCTCCCTCTCTTCGACCCCTCCCCTGCTCACACTCTGTCTCTCTCTCTTTCTTTTTTTTTTTTTTTCAACGTTTTTTATTTATTTTTGGGACAGAGAGAGACAGAGCATGAACGGGGGAGGGGCAGAGAGAGAGGGAGACACAGAATTGGAAACAGGCTCCAGGCTCTGAGCCATCAGCCCAGAGCCCGACGCGGGGCTCGAACTCCCGGACCGCGAGATCGTGACCTGGCTGAAGTCGGACGCTTAACCGACTGCGCCACCCAGGCGCCCCTGTCTCTCTCTCTTTCAAAAATAAACATTTAAACAAATTTTAAATTCAAAGAGGCTTAATGGCTAGAAGAATAAATTAGAACTCTCAGTGTCTTTTATTGTTCCCCTTTTGTTAGCCACGGGTTCAGAAAAATATTCCTCCATCATTAGAAAACCGTACCATAATGGCTCTTTTGATGGCACCCAACACTCAGTCTCAGAGTTGGGGGCAATAAGGAATAGTAAGGACTGTGGCAAATTGGAGACATGTATCCCTCAGAAGGAGACAAACACCCCAACTTCGTTCCTGTTTCACATGCAGGGCTGCAGGCCCAGTGTTAGTAAATATTCTCAAAATATTACTAATATTAATCTAGAAAAGCTTAAAATCTAGACTTTTGCATAACATCCTGTGGGGTTTTTTTTTCCCCTCACGTTGGCTCAGATTTTTAAAACATCCTATAGGCTAAACGAAACACGTCTGTGGACCCAATTTGTCCCAAGGGCCATCAGTTTCAGACCCCTGGATTCGCGCCGATCCAGAATAAATATCGATCTGTATCTCTGGATACCTTTACCGTCTGACCCTTCTATAATTTCCACCAGAGGATTCAAACAGGAGCGCAAGGAAAAAGGACGTCGTGGGCAAGAAGGGATTCGAAGAGCTGAAGTTTCTCACGTGAAATAAATAGGTTAGAATAAAGACAAAAGAGATACGTAGAAAGCTCATAAAGCCATGGATGGGGGCGCCTGGGTGGCGCAGTCGGTTAAGCGTCCGACTTCAGCCAGGTCACGATCTCGCGGTCCGTGAGTTCGAGCCCCGCGTCAGGCTCTGGGCTGATGGCTCAGAGCCTGGAGCCTGTTTCCGATTCTGTGTCTCCCTCTCTCTCTGCCCCTCCCCCATTCATGCTCTGTCTCTCTCTGTCCCAAAAATAAATAAACATTGAAAAAAAAAATTAAAAAAAAAAAAGCCATGGATGGCTTTAAGCTTTTATTTTAATTGTAGTTAGTTAACGTAGAGTGTGAAATTAGTTGCAGGTGTGCAGTGTAGTAATTCACAAGTTTCATCACCCAGTGGTCACCAGGACAAGTGCCCTCCTTAATCCCTGCCGCCTTTTCACCCATCTCCCACCCACCTCCTGTCTGGTAACCATCTGTTCTCTACAGTTAAAAGCCTGTTTCTTCTTTTTCTTTTTCTTTTCTTTTTTTTTTTTTTAACGTTTATTTATTTTTGAGACAGAGACAGAGCATGAACGGGGGAGGGGCAGAGAGAGAGGGAGACACAGAATCGGAAGCAGGCTCCAGGCTCTGAGCCGTCAGCCCAGAGCCCGACACGGGGCTCGAACTCACGGACCGTGAGATCGTGACCTGAGCTGAAGTCGGACGCTTAACCGACTGAGCCACCCAGGCGCCCCTCTTCTTTTTCTTTCTTTCTTTCTTTCTTTCTTTCTTTCTTTCTTTCTGAGAGAGAGGGAGAGCACAAGAGGGGAGGGGCAGAGAGAGAGAGGGAGATACAGAATCCGAGGCAGGCTCCAGGCTCCGAGCTCTCAGCACAGAGCCCAAGGCGGGGCTCGAACCCACAAACCGTGAGATCATGACCTGACCCGAAGTCGGATGCTTAAATGACCGAGCCACCCAGACTCCCCTAAAAGTCAGTTTCTTGATTTGTCTCTCTCACTCTCTCATATTGTTTTTCCCTTTGCTTGTTTGTTTTGTTTCTTAAATTCCACATGTGAGTGAAATCATATGGTATTTGTCTTTTTCTGATTGACTTATTTCATTCAGCATAATACTCTCTACCTCCATCCATGTGGTTGCAACCACATATTTTTACATCTTGACCCTTAAGCTAGGAGTCTGATGTTTAATTCTCGATGACATTTTTCATCGATGTTACTGGGAAAATAAAAAAGAAAAAGAAAAAGAGACTGAGGTCCAGTAAAATGGAATGAACTCGGGCTTTGGAGTTTGAGAAATCTGAATTAAAATGACTGATTTTGATAAGAACATTTATCACAGGGGCGCCTGGGTGCCTCAGTCTGTGAAGCATCTGACTTCGGCTCAGGTCACCATCTCCCAGTTCGTGGGTTCGAACCCCTTGTCGGGCTCTGTGCTGACAGCTCGGAGCCTGGAGCCTGCTCCGGATTCCGTGTCGCCCTCTCTCTCTGCCCCTCCCCCGCTCATGCTCTGTCTCTCTCTCTCTCTAAAAATAAATAAACATTAAAAAAGAAAAGAACATTTATCACAAAGCTTACAAGCTTGTATCATTTACCTATTGCTAAATGACACCGAATGACACACAACTACAAAAATATCAGCATCATGCAACCATAAGCATTTATTGTTTATGCACTCTTGGAGTTCGCCGAGCTTGGTCGCGCTCATGCTTCTTTGAGTTTACTCTGCTCGGTACATCTCTCATCACGCTCTTTCCATGAGCAGCCTACCATGCCCACGACCTTCTCACGGTGATGACAGAGGTACAGGAGAGCAGACGGAAACACGCAAGGCTTCTTGAAGCGTTGGCTCGCCCCTGGCGTACCTTCACCTCTTTTAATTAGCCAAAGTCTGGCAGAGGGCACGCCTAGAGACAGGTATAAAGAATATTTGCAGTCTACCATACATACCCCAAACTGGAAACAGCTCAGATGTCAACCAACCTAGTGCGGACGAATAAGTCAGGATACAGCCCCCAAATGGAATATATTGTAGGAATAAAGAGGAGGAACGTGCCATGGCTTCACTCAGCAATATGGATGAATCTTACCGGCCTAGTACCAAAGGAAAGGAGAAAACACAAATGAATAAATACAATACGCACCTATCTTGTAAAGTTCAAAAAGAAGGAAAGCTTGGGGCACCTGGGTGGCTCAGTCGGTTAAGGGTCCAACTTCGGCTCAGGTCACGATCTCATGGTTCGTGAATGCAAGCCCCGCGTCGGGCTCGGTGCTGACAGCTCAGAGGTTGGAGCCTGCTTCGGGTTCTGGGCCTCCCTCTCTCTCTCTGCCCCTCTCCCACTTCCTCATTTTGTCTCTTTCAAAAATGAATACATTTAAAAAAAAAAGAAGCAAACTCAACTATATCGTTTATAGATACTCACAAAGATGGCAAAAACATAAAACAAAGGAGGAAAATGGGGATCAGAAAAGTCAGAATGGTGGCTAGTCTCTTCTAGGTGTCCTGGTCAGAAAGGAACAAAAGAGGGATGCAGATTTCTCTCTCTTGACCTGGACTGTACTTATGCAGGCAGCTGCTTTGTGATGATTTGTTCAACTGTGCATTTATAGTTAAAAAAAAATTTTTTTCTGTATGACTGTTTTTATTTCCTTGTAGTTGGCTTTTTTAAAGTTCAGTCCTAGCTCAAAATGAAAAACAACGAATTACGGATGAAAACCGTCCACTTTTGCTTCTTTTCAGTGATGGGATGATCTACGCGTCACAACCTCCATTGTCTCTTCGGTGACATCAAGGGAACAACAGTCCCCACTCAGGCCTGTCCTGGGGAGTAGATGAGAGAGCGCACAGGAGAGGGTTTTTCCTTCATACTAAATAAATAGTTGCAGAGAAGGAAAATATGTCTTCGACACCAGAAAAAAGGAGAGGAAGACTCCATCCTGTTCCCTGGAGGTGTTTCGCGCGTGTTCTCGTTGCTTGAAGAAGAAAAACACAAAAAGGCAGAGGAGGGACTTACACTCAAGTCTACATGGTTCAAGGGGAGGAGCCCCAAGAACCCAGAACACAGCCCAAGATGAGCCAGCAGACAGTGTGGGAGCCCCTGGTACATTTGGGAAGCCCACCTGAACACGGGGTGCTTGAATGATTTCTCAAGCTCACCGTCCCTACTCTTCACGTGCGAAGAAAACGAACTTCTTGGTCCATAATTCCACCGACGGCTCTCGGAGGGGGGGGCGCGAGCTTGGTGTGGCCGGCCACTTGACACAGTGCTCCTGCCTGACCGCCAGATGGGTCCTCATGGGAGGTCTGTCCCCCAGAGCAAATGGTTATCTTCAGACCCATCCTTCATTTCCCCTCTTATCAGCAGAGGAATGTGGGGAGGCTGTCCGCATTCGCTGGGTAGGCATTTGGGACTTTGTGAGGGTGAGCGTGTCAGAATGGGGGGCTTGCAGGCCTCCAGCACATTCTCAAGTTAGGTGAGTGAGACCTGCCACGGTGGAATTCTCTGGGCCAGAAGAAAGCGTGAGCCCCTGAGACCGCACAGATACTGTTAAAAAGAACTAGGACTTTTGAGGCCTTGCTGTTTGCAAACACGGCCTTAAGAGCTTTACACCAACGACCTCACCAATCCTCAGCCAACACTTTCGGCCAGCAACCAGGTACTATTCTTACCAACCCCCCGCCCCCACCACCTGCCTTTAATTTAAGAGAAAGTGAGGCAGGGAGAGATGGTATTTGAGCCTGAAGTGACAGGCAAAGTGGGGCAAGATGGCGCTGACAGATGTGCCCGCGTGGTGGGCAAGATGGCGCTGACACGTGTGTCCGTGTGGTGGGCAAGATGGCGCTGACAGATGTGTCCGCGTGGTGGGCAAGATGGCACTGACACGTGTGCCCACCTGGTGGGCAGCCTTGATCTGAGCAGCACTGAGAGAGGGTATGGGGCAAAGTGGGTACAGAATGGTGCCTGTGACCAACTTTCCAGACCTTTGCTCAGTGCCTTTGTTCCTTCTCAGACATCATACAAGCACACAAACACATACACACACACACACACACGCACGCACACACTTTCGGATTTAAGTGGAAAACCCATTTCGAAACCAACCACACAGAAGCCAGTCTTTGCTTCCCCACTGTTTCAGATCTGTTGCTCCAACACGTAGGGTCTTGGGCACAGAAACTAGAGAAATCGACAGGCCGCCTTTGCAGCCAGCCAAGGTCACTGTACCGTTTTCTGGCCTCTTTGGGCTCACGAGTTGCATTTCATCTGCTCTGGAAGTTGCCCTTTCTTGCTAGAGAGAGAGTTGTGGCAATAATCACCCAGAACAGGTACAGCCCTCCTGAGCTCCTTTCCCACCCCTCCCCCAGCCCTGCCACAGCTGTGGGGGCCTGGTCCTCTCTACTTTATAGAGAAGGGGAATTCCAAGGAGAACGTCGGGCTGGTTTATTTTTAATTGTTGACCTCCAAGCCCTTCTGTTTGCATCTGTTTATTAAATTGCGAGCTCAGCTGTGAAATGCCCTTTATGATGTTGTTTTATTGGTGGGCCATTCAGGGACCCAGCGCCACACAAACAGGATAAATATTTTTCTTTGCAGCACACACCCCACGTCGGGGTCCACGGAACAAGGGAAGCGAGGATCGTTTGTTTACGAGCTCTGATTCATTCATTACTTGGCGAGGAGCTGTAAAATGTAAATCTCACATTCCGCAGGACAATCCCTGCGCCAGCTTGAGCTCATTTGGAGGTGTGATGTTCCACTCAAAAGGAGGCTGTTAATTTTATTGACCAAATTTGGAAAGTGGGAGCTCCGAAATTAAATAGAGCCTTTGGAAAAGAAATGAACGTTTAGACCTGGAGAGTGGTGGTCACATGGTTTGGGGTTTCTGTCCCCCACCCCCAGCCCCGCCCCCACCCCCCGGAAGGAAACTTCAAATACCCATGCTGTTTGCAGAAAGCTTGGAATTGCTGCCTGCCTCATCTTCTAGTTTCAAAAGATTTGATCGCTCCGTGATGGGTTTGTCAGTATTAATTATAGCAACCTTTATGGAGCGCTTAGTTCCCTGCTTTAAATATATCATCTTGGGTAATTCACACAGGCACCCTCAGGGGTTTGTGCTATTGGTGCCCGGGTGATACAGCCTGGAAACCGAAGCTTGGCGTGGAGAAGGCGTTTACCGTGGCCCCCCCCCCCCAGGCTGAGACTCAGAATCAGATCTGCTCCAGGACTCGGGCGCCGCTCTCCTGCTCTCTGTTTGCCATCTCCGTGTCACTAAAAAGCTGGGTTTCCTGGTGCTTTAGAAACAACCTAAGTTCCCAGCAGTTACTAAGCAGCTACGGGCTGCAAATTCTCTCCGTTTGCTCCATACTCAGAACAAAAAAAGCGATCTGACTTGCCCAAAGATGTCAAGAGCCACACGCTATCCTCGCTGCCGGCCTGCCCCCCCCCCCCCCCACTGAGTCAGGCACAGGGTCCAAAAAGAAGAAATACCTTTAACTCCAAAGGACACCCTTGGAGTTCCTCGGGCCCCACTGCACTCTTCTCTAAGCCTGGCAGGAAAGGGTAAATTGAAACCGAACGAGCCAGGGTTGTGCACTCAGTCTTAGATGGCAAGGTGCATTCGGGGCTCAACTGGGGTGTTTACCCACAGAATGAGTGGGCCCATGTCAATATTTGGACTTGGAGAAGGCCCAGTTTATAATTGTACAGACTTGCCTCTGAATTGGGCTTTGAAACATCCATTTGCCATGATCCTTCAAGGCCTCATTCTTTTCGTAGGGGGAGGCTATTTAGGGAGATTTTCTTTAGAAAGGTTGCTGGGGGCCGGCAGAAAAAAAGGAAGACAAGTTCAGGATGTGATATGAAAATTCACAACGTGGTTTGTAAAAAAAAAAAAAAAATGTAAACCACGCCACAAAAGCTCTCCCATCAAGAGATGTTATTGTTGGTCGAATGGTAGCAACCATCTGGGTCTTTTTTAATGGCTAGGGGCCCTTCTGTGGATGGTACAGATGCTTCTTTTGTGATTGGCGCGATCTTGTAAATAGTTAAAATATTTACCAAGGCACCTCCGAGCTGGAGCTATCCCATTTTATTATTTATACCTTTTCAGAGGGACAAAAATGGAGGTGTCCCCTAAACGTGATGGATTAGGTTTATAAACAGCCATTATGGCCGTCAACCATCGAATGTCAGCTTCTCCTTTGTGTCTGTGCATTTCTAAGCTACCCAGTGATCCATGCATAAGATAGGAGGTTAAGAATGCGCGGAGAAAAGGCGTGTTGGCTCCAAGCAAGATGTATCTTCTGCTGATTAGAAATACAGCTGTAGAAAGTGAGGGGGACCCTGGGCAGGAGGCGAGCAAAAAGGGACGTGCGTGTGCACGTGTGTGTGCGTGTGTGTGTGTGCATGCGTGTGCGCGCGCGCGTGTGCAGGAAGAAGAAAGGGAGCTGAGAAGTGCCGAAGTCACTGCAACCTGACACGCCGCATTTGGGTTCTCACCATTTGAGACTGGAAACCTGCAAGACCTCTACCTGCCAGCACCCTTCAGCTGTTTCCTTAAGTGACTGCAGCTGGCTTTTGTTTTCCCAAGATAAAAATCAGGAAATGCAAAAATTAAATAGGATTTGAGAAGAAAGAGGATGGGCCCTCCTGGGAAAGAAAGGAAGGAGCGAGCCAGCAGGTACCAAGACTTTGCCGGCAGAGGGAGAGCCCCTCTCGTCTCGTGGTAATTAAGGAAAACAGCTTAAAACGGGGCGGGGGCCGCCTGTGTCGCAGATGACCTGTGCCCTGCCTAGACGCTTAACTGGACTGCCTCACCCCCAAAAGTCCGACCAAAAGTGCTGGCTACAGTTGGATTTAGGAAAAGGGGATCTTTTTCAGACAAACTATTCAGAATTCGTAACAGGATACTTCGTCAGTGTAATTAATGGGAGGAAACAAAGTTAACTTTTCTTGCAGGTAAAGGGGGTAAATGCAAATTATATTATTGTTGGCCCGTGATTGCTGCCCGTGTGTTGGGAACAGTTTCTGCCAAAGAGTGGCTTCCATTATATTTTTTACTCTGAAATCCCGGCTCCTTTAATTTCTCAGAGTTCGTCACCGATTTCCTGCCACGCTACAAACAGCGCTGGCAACTTTGTGCCTGGATGGCTGGGAGGGAAGCTTAGAATTAAAAGGCAGAGGAGCTCATGCTTGCTTTAGAAAGGGACAGGCTCCGAGCGGCTGAAACAGCACGGAGCCACTCCAAATGTAGATTAGAAATAGAACTTAGGTACAATATTTCCTAGCCGTCTCCTGTAGGACTTAATTAAGAAATTGTGACCTCAGCTATTGATTTATTTACTTATTCCCTCATTTATTGGGGGGAACTTGGATGAGAACTTACTGATGGAACGAATATTAAATTCTCTGTCTCCGCAGCTTTGCAAATCAAAGAAAAAAAAAAACACTTGGAAAACAGTTAAGAACCTAACGCACTTCCTCCTCAGATGAGTCCGCAAGGGACTACTCCATCCTGAGGGTCCCTCCTTGGGTGTTGTTGTTTTACCACCTCCTAGAGCAATATCACACACACACACACACACACACCAATCAGGGTGGTGTCTTCCACATTAGTATGCTGGCCCATCAACTAATTTGCCTCTGTAAATACTGGGATCTGAATCGCACCACTGTTGTAGCTACAGACTAAATAATTTCTCTCATCACTCTCTTTGGAGAGAAAAAGAAAGAGAAAGACACACACACACACACACACACACACACACACACAATTTCCTAAAGAGCTTTCTCACTTAGCCGACCCTACTCACTCGCAGGCCCAGTGGATGATCTGACTCAGTGGGAAACATTGTCTATAAACCGGACTCTCTTAATAAACCTCCTTTAAGACAGTAATTTTACCACGTCTCATGGATTATAAGTAATACTAATAATTTTTATCAGCCTCCCCTCACGTAACACTCACAAAAGCCTAGCCGGGCTCGTCCGGTGGTTCCCTTGGCAAATTCTGAAACACAAATATGCTCCCTCCTGTGTTGGATTCCTCCTCCCCTGAATCTCACCCATTCATGAGTGAATTAGAACTTTCAGTAACTCAGAAAAAAGTTAACAAAGCAAAAAGAACTTGGAATGTTTCAAGCAATTGTCCCAAACGGTTCAACCATTTGGCTAAACATTCTACATGTTTATACAAAAATGAAAGGCATGTATGTTATAAATCACATAGTTCATAGGACCCATCAACACAGCCCAGATGTACAGAAGCCACTAATTGTATCCCTCCCACAGCCCTTGCTCTCCTAACGCACACACTCATGCACACACACACACAAACACACACACGGGCGCACGCGAGCTAAAATACTACATTTAAGTCTGAAAAAAACACAAAACTTCCAAAAGGCTTATTCTTCTGTTCTTTTGGACAGCCATGGACAGCTACTTTGAGAATGGTTCTAATTATCTTTATAAGAAATAGGAGACTTGTATTCTCATTGACATCCCCCCCCCACCTCCTTCCATCTATATTCCTGTGAGGAACCAGCTCCAGAAACCGTGCTGACCTCTCTCCACGTTAGGGATGTAGGGCGGCCAACCAAAACACCAGCGAGGAAAATCCCCAAGTAGGGCTATCTGATTTAACAAACAAAAATACAAGGTACTCAGTTAAGTTTGAATTTCAGATAACCAATAAAAACGTTTTTAGTATAAGTATGTCCCCATGTGATATTTGAGATGTACTTATACCTAACGGGCAAACCTACCCCGGGAGAGCCTGAGACCAGATATAAAACACCTAGACCTAGGAAGAGGCCTGGAGCCTCGTAACTGACCCCAAGAATCTTACTTCTTAGTGATTTTAAGTAAGAAAGAGGGTGCTGAGTGAGGTCACAAATGTCCAGGTGTCTCGACGACACAAAACAACTCCCGGAGGGAAGTATCTCGGTGCAGGGCAGCAGGGCAGACCTATACCCCCAGAGGCTGTCACCAGCAACTAACCAGGGTGAACATCTAGTCTAACGTACAAATTCACTATTCCTCCCTGCAGCCCGGTGTGACAGAGCTTTGATTATGCCCATTTTACAGACGAGGCAACCGAGGTGCAGTTTCCAGGGCCACACGGCCGCAGAACAGAGATTTTGACCCAGACAGCCTGGCTCCAGATCCGACGCTTAAAATAAAATGATACCAAACCATAACATAAACAATTTAATTTTCAAAAGGATCTAAAACCCTATGCATATGCTAAAATTAAAATGGCTGCTTCCCCATTCCCACCCCCCCTCCCGGCCTCTGCCCCTGCTTTGTTACTGTCCCCGCCCGGGCTTGGCCTGCCCAGGGAGGAGTCCAGGGGAGGAAACACGGCGCGGAGGAACATGTGTGAGCCACAGAGAAGAGCAGGACAATGGATGGCCCCAGCGGTACCCTACCAGAGGCCCCCGCCCCCCCCCCCCATTTCTCCCAACCTACAGGGGCAGACAGCATGGAAAGGAGTGTGACTGCAGGGCCCAAATGAGGATCTCTGGCAAAAACTTTTTCTAATTTAAAGACCACCCAGGTGTGTGCTGGCCTGTCCCCATTTTAGGGTCTCTGCCTCTTGCTTTCCAGCAAGAAAAGAAACAGATGTGATGCCCATTCATGCCTAATGGAGACAGAGGGGAGGGAGGATCTGAGGGGTGGGGGGAGTTCAGGGCTGTCTTTGGCCTGCAAATTCAAATGTGGTCTTAAAGGACAGGGATATTAACTTCCACAGGGTTTGAGCCCATGGCTGTCACCTGTCAACTCCAAGGCTGGCACGTAGTAGGCGATCAATACACATATGTGCAATTGCATTAAAAATTAAATAATGCAATCCAAAGTCTTGGCGGTGCCCAGGGAGTGGGTTTAGGACTGGCCTGGCCTTGGGACTTGGAGGCTGACCAGATGAGTCTCACTTGGTTGGAGTTGCCAGTTGATGGGGTTGGGGGCGGGGAGGGTGCTGGTTTCCCCAACCCCCTCCCCGGCCCGGCCAGCTCAGATTGTCCTAAACAATTATCCCTAAAAGGGGGGTGGGGAGCCCTGTTGAACAAATCCTCCACTTTTGTCTCCTCTGGGGCTGCAGACCGTGGTCCCTGCTTATTCAGCCCTCCCTCTCCCCCCATCCTGTGCCTGGGACGTTCCGTGGTTATGAGTCAATGATCAGACAGGGAAAGGGCATGCTTACCATAGGGAGGAGGATTCAGGAGGGCGCTGGGCTTTGATGCTGGCTCTCCTACATCCTGAATGCATGAAAGGCGATGGGAGGGAGAGGAAGAAGTATAAAAGCAGAAGGGAGAAAATGTTGTTACAAAAAAAAAAAAAAGATGAAGAAGAAGAACAAGAAGTTTGAAGGAAGGGGAGGGAAAAAAAAGTGCCCGGTTTGAAATATTCTAAGTATCATCAACAAATATCTCTGGGAGACAAAAGCTAGTTAAAAACCGAGTTGAGATAAGCCATCTCCTCCAGTGACTCATCTTCCCAGGGAATAATGGCAAAGAGGCGGTGTTTAGGAGGGAAGTGATGTGCAAATAGCAGTGTCCGTGAAGCTGGGGTTAATTACAGGAAGGACTTCCAGGGTAATTGCCGATAAACAACGCTAGGAGCAGAACAGGGCACCACATGCTCGGAAGCCAGCCCATAAGCGCCCTTAAGCCATCGGCTAAGTCCTGTCTGGCCGTGGAGAACCGGGACTGGTATCTCTAAGTGGTTTTTTGAAGGAGCAGATTTCACCAGGATGTACCAAGGGCAGTTATGTCTCTGCGTCACGCTCCCTTTCAGATATAATGCCTGCAGTGTAACCGTCTAGTGGAAATACAGCTTGTGATAACGAAGCCCAGAAACCCACCCCCTTCTGGGGAGGCTTGTAAGGGGGACAGGACCCAGTGTAGACGGTAGAGGCTGGGAAGCACTTAGAAATGTCGATGCAGAAAAACCTCCACTCCCGTGGAGTGGGTGAAAGACCACAGCTTCCTCAGTCCTCCTCTCAGAAGCAGCCCGAGGGCACGGGTGAGGAGCTGTCTCTCCAACTCTGAAAGTCCCTCTCCGACGCTCCGCTCACAGCTCCGTGGAGACCGACGTGAAGCAGACGCTCGGTCCAAAGTGCCTCCAGCTGGTAACTATAGGGAAACTGACACGGGTGGGGGTGCTGCTGGCAGCCACCAGCCTCCCGGTGTGGCCCTTGGTTCGTCCACCTGTGAAATGAGGGGGTTGAATCCACGTGGGCTCTTAGCATCCCTCCAGGGCTCCCCGGCGATCCTCTGACACCTGGGTGCTCCTCAAACAGCTAATCCCAACTTGAGTGCAGGGACCTTATTCCACAGTGCTTTTTCTCTTCTCTACCACCGTGAATAATGCCTTTACCTTGGAAGGGACTCAGTAAATAAATACACTGAATGGCTTTATGCATGCACGATGGGGTAACTTCTGTGGCTCTTTGTTTAAAATAAAACGTCTGTGGGTGGGGATGGGGCGGGGGGAGTGCGTCATCTTTCAGTCCTATAGCGTGGCGTTGAAAGCCCAGATAAGAATACATAGAAGGAATAGCTAACATTTATTGTGCGCAGGCACATTACCCACTTTTCCCGATCATTTCTCAAAACATCCCTCTATAGAATCAGCTCTTAAAATCCTCGCTCCCTGGATGAGGACACAAGATCCAGAAAGATCAAGTGATGAGCTGTTAAGTGGGAAGCTTTGAGTGTCAGGCTCGGCCCCTTTTCACTGCAGAGCACTTCTGTTTAGCCTTCCCTAAATGCAGGGGAGGTCTGCACTCTGCTGAGTGCCCTTGGGCAAGTCGTTGGCCCAATCTGGCCACAAGGTACTTACTCCTCCTGAACTAGGGGAATCCTTGGTTCCTTCAGGAGTGGCATTTCAGGCTCCTGTCCATCCCTCAGGTCTCAGACCAGAGAGCCCCTCCTTAGGAAATCCTTGCATGCCCCCGCCATGGCCACCTACTCAATCAGATCCCCAAGATAGACTGCACTTTTCCCTTGAGTTACCTATCCGTTTTGTGGGGATTGGATTCGTGGTTCCCTTTCCCACTAGACTGTAACCCCCTTGGGAGTCAGGATCATATCTGGACGCCTTCCCCAGCAGCATACCCCGGAACAATACCTGACGTGAAGAAAATGCGCAAAACAAAATCTATCAAAGTTTGGAGGGGCTCCAACAGCCGTGAGATGTGTGCGGATCGGGTAGGGTCAGCTTCTGTGCCCTAAAGAGATTCATAACCCCGGCCCCCGAGAAGAGCAATCAGATTCCCTCTGGAGCCTTCAAAGAGGACTTCGGCAGTTAAAACCGAGGCGAACCCAAGATATCTCTTGCTTAGGTCAAGGATGAACGATGTGCATCCATCCAGCCCGGGATGAATGTCCTACCGAGACTCCCCACGTGTGGCGACAGAGACGGCTCCTCCGTCTCGTTCTCTTTCCCACACACTCTTGGGAGCAGGTGGGACTCAGAAGGGCACGGGGTCTGAATGTTCGAGGCTCTGGTAATCGACCCCAGCCTGTCTGGGAGGAGGGGGATGCCCTTTCGGATGCACACAAGCCCCCAGGAACACATCGTAGCAACCGAGCATGCTTGGGGAGGGGGGGGGTGCCTTTCTGGTTGTACACAGAGCCCATAATAAAAGCACAATGAGGAGGCCTCACTTCCCAGCTGGTTGTGCACCCCCGTTCAGTTGGCGGGGGGTGGCCGTCTCCCTTTCAAGTGGACTCTGGTCCCCGTCCACTGCCGCCTGCTCCTCTCTTGGTCTTTCAGTCACATACCAGACACGTCTCACACAGCAGACCCCAAACCCCAGGTGGCAGGATCCCAGTTTCATATAAATTAGGCTGGGTAACGCTGGTCAGACACATTTTTTTGTCTAAATCATGCAAAAATAGGATTTTCTCAGGGGCATAAATCTGGCCCAAATCTAAACCTGAATGTGCCATTGACTGGTATGGTTTATAGTGCAAACGTAGAATTATCTGGAAAACTTCTGCTTCCAAAGAGCAGGGCCCATTTTTTATCCAATCTGAAAGAAATGATTTATCTGCCGTCTAAAACCTCCCGCAAAAGTCAGTGCCTGGCAAAGAGGCCAGATGCGAGCCCTGATTCACCAGAGAAATGCATCATGTCCCGAGCAGACAGGCATCGCCCGGCGCCGCATTGAGTAACTGATCCGAACGTGAGTCCCTCTATCGTGGAGCAGGGGCCCAAAGTTTGGGCAGCCAGCCTCTCGAAAGGTAGATGTCTGTTCTGTTTTCCAACGCGGGAAGGAAGGACCGCGAAGAAGGGAAGAAAACGGAGGGCATCTCAAAAAGAGAAAATAAATAACTTCACAACACGGTCAACAAAGAACCTAATGCCCTCCGAATAACCCCTCTACGTACGGCGTTATAACGAAAGCCCTGCTTTGCTGAAATCAATTAAAGACAGTTTCATCAACACTTTGTTGTTGGTTTTTTTTTAACGTATCCAATCCTGTTGTTTTCAAAGTCCTCAGGTCAAGATGATGACCTTGAAGTTTTGACTCTTAGCTTGCAGAGAACGGTCTTAGCTCCCAAGAAGTTTACGATTTAGAAGTGTGTGAACCCGTGAGGGACGGTCACCATTAACCATTGCCTGTCCCCACCATCCCATGGCATGGCCTTGGGGGATTTAAGATGACAGAAAAAAAAATAATAATATCCTTTCTCGCAAGTTGTTTAAATTCTCATGGCAGTTTGCCATCAAACATCAAATTTATTCAATTCGCAGTGACTTCAAAGAGTGCAGAACAATAACCTGAGGGCTGCATTTCTCAAAAAATATGTCAGCAGTAAGGAGGGGGAAAAAATGTTTCCTTAGGTAGATATAAAAGAAAATGACACTAGGTACCTAAACCCTAACGTTTGCCAGAAGGTTTGATTTACGGGTAAGCTATTTTTTTTTCAAGTAGCATGTTCCTAATTCTTATTCACTGACAGTTGAAAATTGGGCATTTAGGTGTAAAAAGAAAATACAAGGGGAAAAGAATTAGAGAGAAGAGTAAATTAGAACCGAAATGAGACCAGAGTAGGTGAGCGGTGTCAGAGACTGTGAAAGCAGCCAGAAATCTTTCTTTATGTCCTTAGAGAGAGTGAAGTCGAAAGATAGTCATCTTTAATCTAGTAAAACACGGGACAAAATTAATTCGGCTTGGTGTGGTGTTGGCACCGTGGGGATGGGGATAAGAAGTATGTATTCGAGGGGCGCCTGGGTGGCTCTTCGTTAAACGTCCGACTCTTGATTTTGGCTCAGGTCATGATCTCACAGTTCGTGGGATCGAGCCCCACGTCGGGCGCCACACTGGTGGCGTGGGATCTGCTTGGGATTCTCAATCTCTCTCTCTCTCTCTCTCTCTCTCTCTCTCTCAAAATTAATAAATAAAACTTAAAAAACAAAAAAAGAAGTGTGTACTTTAGTGGCCACAGCAACCTGTCTCAAGGTGGCTCTCCCAGTCAATCCCACATTTTAAACAGGCTCATCGGATCAAGCAGTGAGTATCCCCAGAGGGCCCATCATACCCGCCATGGTCTAGCCTCTGCCTGCCAGACCAGCCTCCTAAACTGCTCTTCACTTTCTCCTCCCCGAGAACATACAGTGTAGAGTCTACACTCCGGCCCTCGGAAGCTGCTCCTGGCTTTCTTCCCCTAACAATGCCGACTCTTCCTTCCAGAAGCCACTTGCTTCTGGAAATCTTCCCTGACTTCTGAAATGCATCGGGACCCCAGATACAGCTGACACGGCAAATGGCAATCCCCAAAGCCGATCCAGTCAGTAGTCATGTTTGGTTTTCTTTTTAATTCGGTCTATAGCTTTCCGATGTGGATATTTCACATAAAAATCCAGATGACCAGCTTTAAAAAAAAAAAAAAAAATCAGAAGATCTGCTAATGCTGAACAACTCACAACCCCCAGAAGTTTGGCTGGAGGGATGGGGGAAGGTGATGGGTCTCACCGGCTGTTTCAGGGGATGTTCTCCAAAAGTAGCATCTTTTTGACAATTTCTTAAAGAAAATATGGCAGCATGACTATGTTTTTAATAATGCTCGAGACAAGGCGGAAAGAATCTTTGCTTATCAGTCAGACGGTGACAGGTCTTCCCTTGGGACAGCAAATGGACACATCTGCCCATGGAGGGAAGCACGGGCTCCTCATGTGCATAGCCCCCAACGCTTTAAGTAGTGCTCCCCATTGCAATGTACCTCCAGAAACACCAGCTCACACCAGGTCAATGCTGAACTTCTAGAATAACGGTGTGAGAAGAGGCACATTCTCCAGCCTAAAGGGTTACTTCTCTGAAAATCACTGGCAAATCCAGTGATGTTTTCTAGGACAAAGGGCTAACTTTGCCACTTACCTGCCCTATGTGATCTTGGCTGAGTCACTGAACCACTCCTCATCTGGCAAGTACGTGTAATGACAATGATGACAATGATGTTAAGGACCCTTCTCTCCCAGTCCATTCTGAGCATTCAGTGAAAGTGTCTAAGCCAAGGTAGTCGACAGAAAATGGCAACACAAACGTTAGTTATTCGGATGATACGGTAACCAGGGAGCATTGATTACATCCCGTGTGCCATGCCAGCCACTTTTTTGGGACTGAAAAGTACCATTTTACAGATGAGGAAACTGAAACTTGACTTCTATAACGTGCCCAGGATCATCCTCCGTTGTAAGGCAGACCCAGATCGAAACCCAGCTCTGTTTAACGTTTCCAGCAACATCACAAAAAGACCATTTTAGTAGCAGTTAAAACCATTATTTGCATTGAGCTATTTCTTGTATTAATAGCAAAGCCCTATGTCAAGCACGGTGCATGTATTAGCTCTTTGAACAACAATCATGAGGTAGGAAGCTATTGTATTCTCTACTGTCTTGGCAAGAGGCGTATGACGAAATATCACAGGTTTAATTGCTCAAGAGAAGTGATGACAAGTTGGAATTAACCAAAGTGGTTAAGTGGCTGGAAGTTTACAGTAGAAGCTCCGTTAATACCTGTAGGCATCGGTATCTATGGGATAAGGGAATAAAAGGGAAGAATGAAAATTACTGACTTCTAAGAAGTGTTGGGAACATGACTTGACAGAAAACACGCTTCAACCATTGAACAGTTCACACTATTGAGCCTTTGCTCTAACCCGTTAAGGAGACTCTTCCCTAACGTCTTCTAGGTTCTTCCCTGGAATAAGATAGAATTCCCTAGGATCAAATCCTTATTAACCCAGAACTCTTTCTACAATCAATACAAGCTTACTATGTACAAGACACATGCTTTTTAACACCACGAAATGTGTTATTACCATGGTCTCCGTTTCCCTGACAAAGTAAAGGCCAAGAAAGATTAAGTAACTCGTCCAAGATTTCTTGCTAGAGTAAGAAAGGAACTAGGATAAGAACCATGTTGTCTGACTTCAGAATCTATGCTGTTGACCAAAATGCCATGTCTGTGGGTTGGCCCTGCTCTCAAACTGGACTCTAGAAACTTTGAAAACTGAACTTATGGGTATCTAACCATACAAACCTGGGGAACTTTTAGAATAGGTCAGCTAGGGGCACCTGGGTGGCTTAGTCATCTGAGAGTCCGACTCTTGGTTTTGACTCAGGTCATGATTTCATTGTTTATGGGTTTGAGCCCTGCATCTGGCTCTGTACTGACAGTGTAGAGCCTGCTTGGGATTCTCTCTCTCTCTCTCTCTCTCTCTCTGCCCCTCCCCCGATCACACCTTCTGTCTCAAACTAAATAAATAAAGAAACTTGAAAAAATAAATAAATAAAACAGTCCCACTAATTCCCAAGCTTACCTTTCAAACTTTTAGGGGAAAACAAAGTAAAACATTTTTACCACTATTCTGTATTTGTGAATATGCTTAGGATTATAGCAATGACACCTTATAATGACAGCGCTACTGTTTCTAGATTCTATTCTATTTGAATTGTTTCAGGGTCAGACATGACTTCTTAAGAATTTTCTTCATTAAGAATTTTCAAAAATGCTCATTTCTGATAGTGTATTCCATAGGCCTTTGGAAATAATTTTCAATGGGGGAATGGGGGGGGGTCTTTCTAATTAAGATAGTAACTTTCCAATTATTCAAAACTGCTTAATTTGGAATTTATGATATTTCATAAAAAATCTGAGCAAGTTTATTTTCTTGAAAAATTTTAAAAGGACCATAAGCATATGACTATTATCATTATGTTCATAAGAGGGGCATACAAGTCCCTTAAGAGAGCAAACTATTTTCAAGCAATTTAGAGACACCCTGTCATTAGGTTGGTGTGCTAATTACAAATCATTCTAATTGATTCAATAGTCTCCCCAAAGACTTCCATAATGTACTAGGCAAACACTTTATTAGCCAAGCAGAGTTACTGTAGGTTCTTACAAGAAAGAAAGAAAAAAGCTTTCTTGGAAACAATATCAAGTCAGAATTTTTCACTATTAGAGAAGGGCCCTTTCTTTGAATGTATTTTCAATTGGTGTTCATTTCACTGTTTTGACTTCCTGTTTTTATTTAATGAATGCTAATGTGAGACAGACAGAAAGAAAATGGACTTGGTTTCTTTCCCCGCATCCATCTTGTCTCCTTTTTCAGAAAACATCTGTTCATTATTGCCCAGGATCAATTTGCCCACTGCCCTCCCTTTTTTTTTTAACAGTCTTGTTTGTTTGTCTGTTTGTTTTCGTAGTTGTTTTCTCTTTTGGAAATCACCATATCTTGATTGTCTATCCATGCAGATTAGATAGATTGACCCCACTTTCCTGGATTCGCGATGCCCGTATGACGGGAGGCTGGCCAATCACCATGTTCCATACCTTGTTCATAATGGTGGATCCAGGATGCGCCCATGTCTTGGGACCAGCCAACGCCAACACATGCTGGCTGCTCTAGAATTGCGAGACTGGGGGGATGTCAGCTTGAGGGCCACCACATGGAAGAACTTGCCTGAAGAGCAAAGCCAATGCAGATGTGGAGACAGAGAGGTAGGGAGACTCCTGATAATGTTATTGGTAACTTTGGTTAGGTTGTGCCTGAACATTTGTACCCTAGATTCTTCACTCACATGAACCAATGTGTTCCTTTTTTAGTTTCTTTGATCTTGCCCTTGTTTAGGTTGTGTTTTTATTCACATGAACAAATAGAAGAGAAGTATTTTTTCACTCAAGGAATCCCTTAACAGAATTTCCATGTGTATAATTTTATCTCCTTAGCACAAGACTAACTTCCTGTGAGATGGTTCAAATCGAAAAGGCCAATAACTAAGCCTGCCCATCTGACTTTTGATCCCAAAACTTGGTGAAGCAAAATATTTCACATGTGTATTTTCCATCATCTTAATTTTGATTCTGAGCCTCTATCTCTTCCTCTGTTTGTCTCTGGAAACCGGGTTTTTGTCCCTTGACTTGAGCAGTCCCTTAATCCCAATACCATAGACTCCTCAATGAGCATGAGATTTGTGAAATAAAAACCAGAAAGTTCTCCCTTAAACTACCCCAAAACCAAGAAGCACAGAATGTGCTTCTTGCCTGATGAGGGGAGAGAATTACTCAACAACAAACACAAAGCACACTGGGGAAAAAAAATAATTCAATACAAAGAAAGATTTCACTGCCACTGTCCCAGAAAACTAATTTTAGCCCAACCGTGGACAGCTGGAATGCAGCAGGTTGGCTGCAGATTCTGCAGAAAAAAAGTGACGGTAATACCATTAAGAAAAAGACAAAATATTTGAATCTTATTCTGTTGTTGGGTGCAAGACTGTAATAGCCATTTTCCATTTCTGGCTCTCAACCTTGTTGTGTATAATGTGGGGATAATCATACCTACTTCTTCAAAAACATAGCAAAGATACAAGAGCTCCATGGTCACAACAGTTATGTAAGAATTTGAACCAATATCCAAATCAAATCAGTCTCCTAGACTGGCTCCTAAGGAGTCATCTTTTGTAAAGCTTTCCAGGTGATTCTAAAGAAGAAGCCAGTTGGAGAACCACTGCTTTAGAAGACAGGAAACATTGATGCTTTTATTAAAGCAATGGTTCTATAAGTGGTCTAGATTCAGACTGCACATGACAATAAATGTTCCTGCCCCATAACTCCAAGCCTGCCGAGGTGAGGCCCAGGAACCTGCCTGTCTGACAAATAACTTTGATGACTCAGAGCCTGGGTTGGGAACCAAAGCCTCCGATGACGTTCTACAACACCCTCTGTTGCTGTTTCCTGGCTTGGCCTTCACTGCTCTGAAAAGCTCAAACCTCACAGAGTAGAGACACTCTGGGCTGCCTCGGGAAGTCTATTTCAGAGGCCTGGGCTGGTTGTATTGCCCATTTGTGGGACCAAACTGGTCCCCTTGGTGTTCTTCAAGAAGACCGAACTGGACTCTCAGGTTTCCACAAATGGGAAGTAGCAGACAGTTTTGTTTGCTGGTTGGTTGGTTTGTCACATTTTTTAAACATTGAATTTCACACTTGATTTATCTACTTAAAGTAGGCTCCACGCCCGATGTGAGGCTTGAACTCACAACCCAGAGATCAAGAGTTGCATGCTGTACTGACTGAGCCAGCCAGGCCCCCTGTCTTTTGTTTTTTAGAGTGACGGGGCATCTTTTGGTAGCCTTAGCTAGCTTGGGGGATGCAGGAAGGGAGGGACTAGTGACATTCAGTGACTGTGCATAATGCCAACAGTGCTCCCATTGAGAAATACTGGCCAGGGGCGGGACCAGTGTTCCCTATCTAGAAATGAAAAGCTCAGAAGGCAGTTAAACTCAACTGAAGAGATCTTTGTTTTCTGGAGATTTAGTGCAGTGTTCAACGAAATACGACGTAGATCTAGTAAAAGCACAATAAAAAGTGAAGGGGCTAACACACCTGTGTGGTCCACCAGTGGGTTTGAGAAGGGACACTGCTGTTCCTGCTTCCCCATCTTTAGCTTCTTTTGCAAAAAATTCAGAAACATGGCAGCAGTAGGATCCATTTCTTGCCACCATGTATGTAGCTGGCGCTGAGTCACTATTTCCCTGAGGCGAGTCCCTCATTCTTTGGTCCAAACACTTCTGTAAGCAGCTTGGCCTTTGCAGGCGTCCGGATTTCTGGGCTTCACGTCGTCATTTCCTTCTTCAGAAGTATTTTTATGTAATTCTTCCGTGGGATCACCTCAACACCCGGGCGAGGTAGGCGGAACCAGGCAATGGGTCCCCTTTCACAGACAGACCAAACCCAGGGAGGGTAAAGGATTTTCCCCAGATCAAAGGTCACAATGACCTCAATCGATCACCTTCCCCCAACACACCCTCCACTTATTTCTGAGCGAGGTTATTCCCCAGCTCGGTTCAGGTGTTCCTGGCTCTGAGCCTCCATAAAAGAATTGGATTTAGCTCTGTTTGGTTTCCCCGTCCTCTTCCTGACAGCGCTATTTAATGGACAAACAGTTTGTTTTATTTATCTGTCAGGGTTTCTTCACATTGTTTGGGGTTATCAGCCCTCCCCTGCAGATCATATTACAGCTTGTGCCGGGGTTCGACCCTCCGAACGGTTCACTCTAAATCAGATCGTTATCATTACTGCCGTGATAAATAGAGAGGCAGGGAAGCCCACAGTCAGGTTATTTATTTAGTACCTCTGTGGATCATGTTTTATACAGCCAGGCCTTCCTGGCAGGCCTTTACCCATCCAGCTAAGGTTGCATTCAGGAACTAAAACCCAAAGCCCCTTAAATAATGCTAACTTAATAGCTGACATTTTTATGAAATAAGTCTGGGTGGAAGGGGCAGAAAGGGGACGACGCAGACAGGACTGGAGCTGGGTTTCAGCGTGGGTATGCGTGGGGTGGGGGGTGTTTAGGGGAGAGAGAGGGGAGAACAAGAGAGAGGGGCTTTGATTTTCAGGTTGTTTCCAAACCAACCGAGAATACTTTGCTTCTAGGTGAATACTTTGCCTCTCTTGGAGTCTGTGGTTTTTAAAAGGAGAAGGGTCGAGGGGTGGGGGAAGGAGAAGCTAGATTTGAAGGATAATGTTTCTTGGGGAGGTGGGGGAATTAGAGGTGAGGTCTTCCACGGGAGGGGGGGCGTTTATGCCATGGAGGAGAGAGGAGGCATTATTTCCGGGACGCATCTGGGACAGAACCCCTTGGGGTGGGGAGGAGGGCTCGGGAAGCATCTGGGAGGAGCCTCATTTTCATTCTGTTCTTCAGATACAAACTTTGACATTATCCACAAATGAAGTCACACACACAATCATCATACTGTGTGTGTGTGTGTGTGTGTGTGTGCCTTAAATGTGTTATTTTGCCAAACACCAACAAGTAACAAAGTCATTTTTTTTTAAATGGTCTTAGGACATTTTTTTTTTCTTTTTTGAATGCACTAGCAGCCGAAAGAAACAGAAGTTCATGAACAGCTATGAACCTTCCAAGTCCAGCGAGGACACATGGCTCGCCACGCGGCCACCATTTCTCTTCAGCGTTCCTATCACTGGAGCCTTCCCCTCCACGCTAGAATTTGTGGGCAAAGGTATGGTCCTGTTTAAATAGCCCCCAAAGTGCACTGCCTCTTCCAGTCGAGGCAGGAAGAATGGTCTTTTGATGTGTCCCACAATCAGAATGCAAATTCTCTCCCATCTCCTAGATACCTGGGTCTGTCCCCATTTCTCTTTACTGTAATCTGCTTAGCTCGTGCATAGAATGACAAAAACAAAGAGTCTTTCTGTAAAAGAAAAAGAAGAGGGAAGAAAGTGGGTTCTGTACTCTCATCCTTAGTCCTCACTGAATCCTTGCCCTTGGATCTCAGCAGGCGGCAGTGTTCACAAGACTCACAGTCTATCTTTCTGTTTGTTATTAACCACTGAAATGATGGCCTCATTCCTGGAGTTAGGGCTTCAAGCGAGGGGCTGGGGTGGGCTTGGCAATGCCTCCCAGGCTTGGGATCTGGGAAAAGGCCCAGGAGTCAGAGCATTCTGATTGCTCTTTCCAAGAAATGCCTCCTGTCCAACTAAAAAATGCAAGATGACCTTCGGGCAAGGAATGCTATAAGCCTTCTTGGGGAGCCGCGAAGCCTGGCTGTGAGAACCCCTGTATCTGAACAACACCCGCACGTTGCCAGAATGGACTAAGCCATGGCTTCCCGAATGGGAGGTAGGTCCCAGAGGCACCATGCTGCTGTATGCTGCTGTATGAGAAGCTGGGAGGTACCACGTTCGGTTTAGCGCTCAGGGACACAGAGCAGGCAAAAAGGGGAGGGTCTGACGTGTGTGAGTTGCGTGCCTGGCCCCACACCTAGAAGATGCTTCGGCTTGGTCTGTCAACCAATAGGATGGACACAATGGTGGAGGCACCGGTTACTGGGAGAAGATGGGGAAGGAGGCCATGCTTGGAACCGCATGTAGATAATTAGGAAGAGAAATAGAGAAGTAAAGGAGAGAAAGAGCAAGGTGTCAGTTGCATTTCTGAATTTCTAACAATGACGGTGGTTATGGGTGCCGGAAAGAATTCAGTCGTTGTCGAGGAACTGCATTTCTTCGCGACACGTTCATTTTATTTGATAATTCTTATATGAGTGCTTACTTTATGCCAGGCACCGTTCTGCGTACTTTGCAAGTATTAACTTATTTAGACCCCCGTGACGATGCTCTGGGCTAAGCACTTATATGGCATCGCCATTTTATGGACCCGGAAGCTGTGGCCTTGGGAAGTTAGGTGATTCACCCAAAGTCACTTAGTTTCCACATGGGACTCAGACCCAGGCAGGCTGGCTCGACGCCACAGCACCTCGTGGAGACCTCAGTAGCAGATCACAGACACGCTACGCTTGGGGTTTCCATCCTCATAGAAGGACCAAATGGACTGAGGCAGTTCCGTGCTGTCATTTTCAGGGCTTGCCCTGTCACCAATGCCTTAAATCTCTGCTTCTCATACTTTTATTATTATGATGATTATTTGAGAACAGGGGCGGGGTGGGGGGAATCTTAAGCAGGTTCCATGCTCACTGTGGAGCCCAACGTGGGGCTTGATCCCGTGACTCCGGGACCATGACCTGAGCGGAAATCAAGAGTCCAATGCTCAGTCGACCGAGCCACCCAGGCACCCCTCTACTTCTCATACTTGACCACCCCCTTCTTTGATCTGGGATGTCTGCTGAGCATTTATGTTGTGTCTTTCCCGTTCTGATCAGTCTGTCTGATTGGATCAGAGGCCTCTCCTCATGCCCTAGTGTCTAATATTTTGGGTCCTCCCCCTTCCTGTCTGCTACCTGGTGCCTCCATTCTGGGTGGGTAGACGTACCTGCTCATACTCAGCTCTGTTCCTCCCTCCTCTCTCGCCCCGCGTCGGATCCGTTGTGGTCCCCAGCCTCCAGCACCAGTCTGTAGATAATCACTGGTAGGTACCCGATGCTCAGTGAATGCTTGTTAAGTGAATACATAAGTCAATAAATGACAAGCAAACTAGGCCTCTGCCCAGTGCCAAGACCCTACACTTCGCGTCCGGTGGCATTCTTCCACTAGAGACAGTTGTACAAGCACATGATCCCTGAAAGAAGCAAGACCCAGGAGGCCATCCGTTAGAGTAGGAAACAGAAGACATGAAAAGTAGCTCTTTCTTTGTGTCCCCAAAGAAACTGTTGCTGACTTCAGGGCAGACAGTACAAATTCCTTCCAGCTGGAAGGAGCCTGTCCTCCACATCTTTCTGAGAAGCACGGGGCAAAAAGCATTATGGGGAAAAGAGGCTGGCAAAAATCACGTTAGGAGAAATGAACAAAATACAGAAATCTCACGATTATCAATCACGTGAAAAAAAAAAAAAAGACACCTGTCTAGGATCAAAGAAGAGGAGGGAATATGAAAAAACTAAAATGGCTTATGATTTAGCGTATTGGCATTTGGATTTTCAAGAAAGAGCTACTAATAGGTGTGGTCGTTATTGGTTGCGTGCGCGTGTGTGAGAGCTTGCTCACGTGTGCACACACGTGGAGGGTAACAGGATTTGAAAACAAAGATCGTCCCTGCAGAGGGAAGTTTGCGTTAAGTATCAAATAATTCCTTTCTTCAAAAGCAGAGTGATTGATCGCTGGTTACACCGTTTTGGTGACTGCCCACGTCCTAACCTTGCGATGACAGTGATGGTCAACACTAAGTCAATACGCTTCCAATAACTGGGTCAACATTGCAGTTTGGGCTCAAGGTAAGTGGCCTATGATGGCGCAGGGGAGGTGTTTGACATTTAAAGGGCAGCTGTGTCAACATCTGCCTGTTACAAACATATTACAATGGTCGCAGATAGAAACTTTTTCTATTCAACAAACAGAAAACTCCAGCTTATTCCGGCCAACTCAGCGACGTGAACCCGATTCAGCTTGAAGCATTATTCGGTGAGCATCTTCTCTGTGCGGAGTTTGAGGTCATTTATTTTTGCTTAAAATCATGCCCCGCTATGGCTCAGAAATAATGTTTAACAATATTTGAAGGATGACTGATCTATTGACTAGGCTTCAGGGAGTCTTTGTAGCTGGGTATTTAGTCGTGTTTGTGCATAGTAATTAACTCACGTGTCATTATCTAAACAATAAAAATATGGACTTTTTCTTTAAAGAAGATAAAGCTCTTAATTTTTCCAGGAGATCTTTAGGTAAGGTTACGAGTGTATTCGATTTAAGGGGCTGCCTCGAGAACCACCAGTACAGAAGGGGAGAATAAAAGAGGCAAAGAGGCCAACCCAGGGGCATTGATGACTCGGTTTCCACCATGGGCAACTGAATCGATGTCCACACGGGAAAATAGGTCTCCGGGTTGACCCACCCAAGGGGCAAGGAAGCTGCGGTTTCTACCAACGTCCATTCATCGCTGACTGGGGACTGGTCCTGTAGGCCCTAACAGAGTCGGCCCTGGATTCTGGTCCAGCTGCTTCTATTGCCAGAAGAAGCCTTTGGTAAGGAGTCTTAGATGCTACCAGCAAGAGATCCTCTGCAGGAATTGTGAGCGTGAAGGTTAAACGGGCAGGGCATCAATGGTGTCTGTTACAGGCAAGCCTATGAAGTAATTTACTCACCACTTCTGTTAGTATCCACATCAGAAGTGCGTCTGTACCTTTGCTTAACCTATAACCTCAGTGCAGAATGGCGTCTTCTCCCAATCTCACCTCCTTCAAGAACCACCGTCTAACCCCTCTTCCGGTCCCAGGACACTTTGTACGTCAGTGGAATTTCTTATGCTTTTCATCTCTTCTTGTTGAGAGCGTGCCCCGTGTGTGTTGGCCTTGCAGCCAGGACGGCACCGGGGGGTCGGGTCCACAGTTGTCCACCGTGACCTGTGACGAGGTGGGAAAGTCTAATTTTCAGATGCAGTGTTTAGGAAGTCTTGTTTCCACGCATCTGAGCCAGGCTGTCCAATCTCAGCCGTATCTGCATTGAAGCCAATACTGATTTGTGGGAATCTCTGCTTACGCCAGCTGGTTCTGAACGCGGGCGGGAAAGATGGGATACATCTTCGTTGTTGCCCTTGGGATAAACATTGCTTACAGTTGCCCTTGGGATAAACATACGTATTTTAGGTAATCCTGCACCTGTGGCCCCAACCTTCCTCACCAGGTTTACTCAAGAACCACCGACCCCTTCAGCGCCCCACCATGGCCCCATGTCTTTCACATTCTAGAACGCATCTTGTTCCTTCCCACCGCAAGCTTTTGTCCACACGGTTCCTTCATCCTGGAATGCTGTCCCTACCCTTCTTTAGTCATTCAGTGCCCTCATCCCTATTCGCTGGAACGCACCTCAATCATCAATTCCTTATGGAAGACATTTCTGACTATCCTGCCTCGGTCAGCTCTTAGCGCCGATTATAACAGCCCTTCCCTCTTCTTCTCTACATTCTAGCAGAGTTACATTTTTACCTGCGCATGCTCATTGGGTCAGTGTTGGAACTCTCTGGAAGAGCATTAGCTCCGTTAGGCCCGAGGCTGTGCTTTCCATTTCCTGCACACCTAACGCAGCGCCTCACAAAGCGTAGGTTTTCCCTAAGTGTCTGCTAAGTCAATGAGTGCGGTCGATCCATTTCTCAGCGCCTGTGAGTGTGCCCTCTCCTCCCTGGAAGAATTGCCTTTGGCTGATAGAAGCCACCTCAGCGGGGAGATTAAGCCCCCCGGGGGAGCCCGCAGCAAAAGGCTGAATGGTTTGCAGGTGCAATGGTTCCCCCGAATAAGGTGCCACTTCCCATCCTCTAGGATACGTATAATAAAAATGATAGATAGTCCCAAAGTGTTGGCAAGGATGGAGAGAAATTGAGCCCCTCATGCCTCGCTGGTGGGAGTATACAACGGTGCAGCCACTGTGAAAAACCGGGTGGCAGTTTCTCAGCAAGCTGGCCGTTAGCTATCCCAAGTGATCCCGCAGTCCCACTCCTACGATATAAATCAAGGGAAAACTATTCAAACAAAAGCCTGTACGTGGACGTTCCCGGAAGCCCTGTTCCCAAGAGCCAAAGGCAGGCAAAAAAAAAAAAAAGCCAAATGTCCATCAGTTGGTAAACAGGTAAACAAGACGTAGTACACATACACAGCGGAATATTAGCCTCACGAAGGGATGAGGTATTGACAAGTGCTACCATGAGGATTAACCTCGAAACCATACGCCGAGGGAAAGAAGGAAGACACAAAAGGTCACGCATTGTATGAAATCTACATTACATGTCCAGAATAGACAAATTCACAGGACAGAGAGCAGACGAGTGGTTTCCGGGGGCTGAAGGGAGGGAGAATTGCAAGTGACTGCCTAAAGGGGCTCCTGGGTGGCTCATTCGGTTAAGCGACTGACCTCTGATGTCGCCTTAGGTCATGGTCTCATGGTCGGGGGGTTGGAGCTCCGGGTCAGGCTTTGCGCTGACAGTGCAGAGCCTGCTTGGGATTCTCTCTCCCTCCCTCTCTCTCTGCGCCTCCCCTGCTTGCTCTCTCCTTCTCTCTCAAAATAAATAAATAAACATTTAAAATGAAAAAAAAAATAAAAATGGGTGCCTGGATGGCTCAGTCAGCTAAGTGTCCAGCATCGGTCGGGTCATGATCTCACAGCTCGTGGGTTCAAGCCCCGCGTCGGGCTCTGTGCTGACAGCTCAGAGCCGGGAGCCTGCTTCAAAGTCTGTGTCTCCCTCTCTCTCTGCCCCTCCCCCATTCACTCTCTGTCTCTCAAAACGAATAAACGTTAAAAAAAATTTTTTTAAAGAAAAGAAAAAAAGTGACTGCTAATCGGTACAGGATTTCCTTGTTAAGCGTAGAGAAATTTTAGAATTAGACCGTGGTGAAGATCGTACACAATTGTGATTGTACCTAACGCCACTGAATTCTACACTTTAAAATAGTTAAAATGGTAAAATTTATGTTACGTGTGTTTTACCACCATATAAAAAAAAAAGGGCTGGGATGTCTCTGTGGTGTGATGTCTGCTCCAGAATGTCTCACGGATCAGGCCAACTTTAAACTTGACTGCATCCTTGGTCACCATTTTCCTCTTTCCAATTCTGTCCCTCACTGCCTTACTCTTTTCACCTAAGAGCACCCCTTCCATACATCGATGCCATCTCTTTGTAAAAAATTGTTTTAAATGTTTTGATTTATTTTTGAGACAGAGAGAGACAGAGCATGAGCAGGGGAGGGGCAGAGAGCGAGGGAGACACAGAGTCCGAAGAAGGCTCTGGGCCCTGAACTCTCAGCACAGAGCCCGACACGGGGCTCGAACTCATGGACCGTGAAATCATGACTTGAGCCGAAGTCGGACGCTTAACCTGCTGAGCCACCCAGGCGCCCCGATCAATGTCATCTTAATCCCTGCCTCAGACTCTGCTTCTATGGAACATGACCTAAAACAGTGAGTGAACTCGTTAATTAATTAGTTAATTAATTACTCAAGCATGTAAATAAAAATTTTTAAATGCCCGAGGCCTCACAGCTCTGGTTTGACTCCAAAGTCCGCTCTCTTAACCACTCTTCTGCTTTCTCTAATGAGTTCACCAAAGAAAACACCACCTTGTCAGATCAGGACGGTGGGGGCCAGACCACGTTCCTTTAGGGGCCATGCCTCTGGCTTTTTGTGCCTTCTTTGAACATCTGCATCTCAGACTAAATGGGGAGCCTATGTCAATGGTTATTTCCCTGCAACTTCAAGTCCTCCATAATATTTAAAAAAAAGAAAAAAAGAAAAGAAAAGAAGCATGAAAACAGCCCATCTCCCCAACCCCTCCATGTAACAGAGAAGTTACTGTATGTGGAAAGCCAGCTGTCCACACTGACATTGTCAAAGAGTCTCCAAGCATATAGAAAGATTGTATTAACTCACTTGTTCTTGCAAAGACATTATTATTGTCCCATCAGTAAGCAGCTGAACCCCCCAGTAAATCTCCATTGAAAGGCAAATTTGTAAATGCCTCAGTATAGTCAGAATAATAGTATTGTAATTTTTTTGGACATGCTCAGAGCAGTGGATTATTTATAGCGTCATGTTCAATGTTGAAAATTTCAGGGCACGAATGATAAACACTTAGAGGGTGGGAGAAGCTTATAGAAAGGTGGAACAGTAGAAGTAAACTCTAACATGGGGGAAATGATGACCAGAACTTACTGACAATTGACAAGGAAGATGAATAATTTTCCAGTAACCGCAACTAGTAGCCAAAAATAATCAGATGTGTGCCCATTCTTATTTCTTCTTAGAGCTAGATATGAGAGAGGTATCTTTGTCAGCCGTAACTATTTAACAAACAGCCACAAAATCTCAATGGCATATAACAATAGGCTTTATTTCTTGCTTGTACATATATGTTCCATTAGAATTCAACCCACCTTGTCTAAACCAAGAGGAGTTTTAGCCTGCCCAGTTCTGGTAATAATAGCAATATCTCTTTGGGGAACTACCCCATTGCACATCCTCTCTCTCTCTCTCTAATTCAGATAGGGCTGATCTCCCCCTGCCTCTAGGAAAGAACATGAAACCTAGAATTGGCCAGTCAGAATAACTCATCCTCTTGCCAAATCTGATTGGTTCTGGAATGGTCGCATGACCTAAAACAAGCCAATAAAAGCCAAGCTCAAGGCTTTTGGTGTAGGTAGTAGAGAAAAAATGCTTTCTGCATGTGCATAGCATGTTAAAGTTGGGTGACTATTTATCCCTCATATGTCACCTCAGAAAGGACCTTTCTTTTGTCATGCTCTGCCCAGGCTTTCAAGGCCCTTCCAACCTCTTCATCTGCACACATGTCACTTTCTTCTTCTTTTTTAAATGTTTATTTATTTTTATTTTTGAGAGAGAGTGAGAGAGCATGGGAGGGACAGAGAGAGAAGGAGAGAGAGAATCCCAAGCAGGCCTCCTGGCTGTCAGCGCAGAGCCCAGCCCTGGGCTTCATCTCATGACCTGAGCTGAAATTGAGAGTTGGATACTTAACCAGCTGAGACACCCAGGCACCCCTCACACCCATCACTTTCTGGAAGAAGCTTCAGCTGGTGCCACCAGCCTGGGTTTGGCCCTAACTCCCAAGGGTTGGGTGGTCAACTCCATTCCTAAAGTCTTGCCTCTTGAAAAAAAAAAAAAAAAAAAGTCATTTCAGAAACATCACCACCATTCTAGCAACGTAAGTTAACTTAGCATGTTCTAAAATTTCAAGGTGTCACCAGTCTAAATGGAAGCCAGAGATGTTTTTACAAATTCACGAAGAACAAACCAAGACAAGGAACTCCCAAACGTAAATGGAACGCACACGTGTTGACATTATTAGTGTTTGAAAAGCACACAGTGTATGTAGGACAATATGAAATATGAGCACATGTAATTTACCAGGTTGCTAAGAAGATGATTTTTCTGTAATCTACTTTCCTGCCTTTCCAATTAATAGTGAATTTATTATGGTTTTCTGCATGATGCTATGGAAGGCTAAGTCTTTGGTCTTAAAACCTCGGGGCAGATAAACATTTTAGGTGATTAAAAAAAAAAAACAAACACATTTAGAAGATGATGTTCTTAAAGGCCTGCGGGAAGGAATTCACACCATTCTTTACAATTTCATTACAGAAGATGAATAAATGTCTGTCAAATTAACTTTGCACCGGCTCATAAATGGCGGGAAATACAGCCACATATGCGAATACCAAAGCACAGTTTGTTTTCCTTCAGTCACTCGGGCAGGAAGGAGCTTGGATTCTGCTATATGTAAGGCGGGCTGTCAGCAACGATCTCCGTTTCTGGACCCGGAGAACATCATATTCATCCAGAAGACAAATAGATGTGAGTAGAGAAGAGGTAGACGGAGAAAAAGAAGAAAAGCAATGAGAACGGCTCCCTATAATTGCTCCTGGCACTTCCTAATCCCATACCCTCATGACACGACCCTGAAATCCCAGGATCCAAAAACCGCAATTTTTTTTAAGTCTATTTATTTATTTCGAGAGAAAGTATGAGCTTGAGTTGGGGAGGGTTAGGGAGAGGGAGAGAGAAAGAATCCCAAGGAAGCTCCACGGTATTAGAACAGAGCCTGATGTGGAGCATGAAGTCGTGAACCCTGAGATCATGACCTGAGCTGAAATCAGGAGTTGGAGGCTTAACCAACAGAGTCACACGGCCCACCCCCACCCCCAAAACTGCAGTTCTTAAAACTGCTTGATCTCCATTCCAGCAACCCAGCCTGTTACCCACCTACAGGTGATTTAAGTCATTATAACCATGATTACCGTTGTTGTCTATCTTGTTTATGTCAGTATTATTGTGATGTAATAAGCTATCCGCTGATCTAGGCTACTGGGCTGGGGGTACCCCTGCTCTATGGGTCTCTCGGCCTCTCCTGGGACCAACAGGCTGTCCCTGGCACGTCCTTGTCTTCTCATGGCATAGGCAGAGGTGAAAGGAAGCAAGCAAAAACAATGGGCCTCACACACCATCATTTCCGTCTCCTTTTGTTGACCAAAAGATGTACCATAACCAAACGAAGAGCCAAGAGCAGGGAACTATACTTCTTCCCTTTTGTGGAAGGGACTTAAAGTCACACAGCAAAGGGTATACAGAGAGGGAAAGGTGAAGAATTGGAGCTACTAATTCAATCGACCACATTCATTATTTTTTCGTACTTACTCTTTTTTTTTTTTTAATTTTTTTTTTCAACGTTTTTTATTTATTTTTTGGGACAGAGCGAGACAGAGCATGAACGGGGGAGGGGCAGAGAGAGAGGGAGACACAGAATCGGAAACAGGCTCCAGGCTCCGAGCCATCAGCCCAGAGCCTGACGCGGGGCTCGAACTCACGGACCGCGAGATCGTGACCTGGCTGAAGTTGGATGCTTAACCGACTGCGCCAACCAGGCGCCCCATCGTACTTACTCTTATTAACACATGTCTTTGTTTATCCAGTCAGTCCATCTTTACTGAGCACAAGTCATGTCTTGGACACAGGGAACCCAACAATGTGTTCCCATCCTCATGGAACTTGACTTTTCATGAAATGGATAAGCAACAAACATAAATAAATGAATAAGATAATAGGATATTGTTATAAGTACTATGAAGGAAACAGTGAAGGCTCTGATAAAGAATGATGAGGGTTCCCTGGGTAGCTCGGTCGGTTGAGCGTCTGACTCTTGGTTTCAGCTCAGGTCATGATCTCAGGGTTGCTGAGATCAAGCCCCGCCTCGGGCTCTGCGCTGACAGAGCAGAGCCTGCTTGGATTCTCTCTCTCTCCCCTCTCTCTCAAAACAAATAAATAAACATAAAAAAAAAAAAGAATAGGATAATGGAAGAGGGAAGGGAAGGAAGCGACTTCAGAACGACTAGTCAGGGAACCCCAACCTCCACCATTTATCTGCCTGATTCACACATACAGTCAAGTCCTTGAACTCAAACTTTAATGCCCTGCTGTATAACATTCGACTTGATGCCAATTTGAAATATACTGATTAGCCTAAGATAATTAAGAACAGTAAGAGCCCTCATAGCTATCGAACGCGTTCCATGTTACAATGTGTTTCCCCAACCACTGCACCACTGGAATCTCACAGCATTCCTTGCCAATAGGTAGGGTAGAAATTAGACAGCAAAACAGGGGTAAGATAGGATACTGTGATGCATGAAGAAAGAGTAGTCCTAAGGGGACTGAAATTTACTCTCCAGGAGAGAAGGCAAATAGCAAGAATGAAATGCGGGATAGAAGGTACGCGGTTGGGCAAGGAGTCTGAAAACCAATGACCCAGACACGTGATTCTTGACCTATAGCTGCTCCTCCCACACAACGCATTCTGAGAGTACAAGGCAACGTTGAAAGAAAGTGGGAAGAGGATTTGCTGGCATCATATATCAGCCCTTAATATCAAATTTTATGTTTTCCTTAAACTACAACAGAGTGATATCACGCGACTTCTTTTCCCAGTAGGATCGGCAAGATGCGTGCAAAGGACAGAGCTGAAACCCTTGGGTTGAATGTAGGATGAACAAAACAAGATAGGTAGGAGTATGTAGTTGGTATTTTTCCAGATTAGGGAACAGAGGCTCAGGGGAGTGAGACGGTGGTCTCAAGGTGGCCCAGAGACGGGAACATGGGCCCCGTGCCTCCTCCTTCTGGTTGGTGGTCTCCCATCCCATCAGAGATCCTAATTGGGGAATCAAGGCAGTGTACGTTCAAAGTTGAATACCCATTTGTTTTCAAATCAGAAGGGTTTTCTTTTCCCCCCCTGGGAACTTTGTGTGTGGCTTCATTACTGTACTTCTAACATATTCAAATTACAGTTCCCTTTTTGGCTTTGCCCCCTAAGAAGAGTAGACAGAATTCAACTGATATTGACTTTTACTAAGACAAATTCTAGATTTATTGACCTGAGAAATAAATATTAATAGAGGTTAAATTGGGGTCAATTTTTACTCCAAGAGATGATAAATCTTGATATTTTTCCCGTGGTTGCTTGGTCAATATGTTCCCTGTGCTATCCACATGCTTCCTAACTTCAGGTTCTCCTGAGGAAAAGACCAGCTTACAAGGTGGGCACCAGAGGGAAAATACCCCTCAGCCAGCACTCTGCCTCATAAGGTGCCCAGGACACTCAAATCTCATTTTTACCTGGCTGGTAATTGCAAAGTTTTGACCACTTCCCTGGCCACATCATGTGTCTAAGAAAATAATGACCTTCTTTGGCATTTCGGCAATTATTTTCAGGGTCTACTTTTCACACACACACACACACACACACTCACACTCACTCACTCACTCACTTCTTATTCTTTCCAGACCATCCATCACAGGGAGCTATACACAAATATACAAAACAGAGGTAGGTAATCCTAGGATTTTGCTGAAGGTAGGAGTTTCAGCTTGCTCATGCACGAAAACTCCGAGGACAAGATTTTCTCCCTTACTCTGTCCACCTAGTTCTGCTTTAGTATTAAAAGGATGGTGATGAACATTTCATCGAGCAAATATTGACTGCCGGGTAAATTTGCTCCTAGGTCATATTTATACACACCATACACTATTTTAGAAGCTTCATATGTATTAACTCATTTATTACTTACAACCACCCCACAAGGTAGTTATAATGATTATGCTGCGTCATAGCCATCAGATGAACAAACTGAGGCACAAAGAAGTTGAATACCTTGTCCAGGATCACACAGACAGGATATAAATGCGGGCAATCAAGTTGCAAATCTGTGCTTTCTCCAACCACTTTCCCACAGCATATCTCGCAATACCAGGCACTCAGAGTGTAACAATGAGTGAGTGTGTGTGCTTACACTCACATGTGGACTTTTGTGCGTTGAGAAATGATGGGGAGCTTATTTAAAACCCAAAGTTGGGGCGCCTGGGTGGCGCAGTCGGTTAAGCGTCCGACTTCAGCCAGGTCACGATCTCGCGGTCCGTGAGTTCGAGCCCCGCGTCGGGCTCTGGGCTGATGGCTCGGAGCCTGGAGCCTGTTTCCGATTCTGTGTCTCCCTCTCTCTCTCTGCCCCTCCCCCGTTCATGCTCTGTCTCGCTCTGTCCCAAAAATAAATAAAAAAAAACGTTGAAAAAAAAATTAAAAAAAAAAATAAAACCCAAAGTTACAGCTGTTATTTCTGGGTGATGGGAATTTAGGTCTTTTTCTTTTTCTTAAAATGTTTTAAATGTTTACTTATTTTTGACAGGAGCGAGAGAGAGAGAGAGAGAGAGGAATCCCAAGCAGGCTCCAGGGTCTGAGCCCTCAGCACAGAGCCCGACACGGGGCTCCAACTCACAAACTGTGAGATCACGACCTGAGCCAAAGTCGACGCTTAGCTGACTGAGCCCCTCAGGCACCCCCAGTTCCCACAATTAAAAAAAAATTAATGTTTATTTTATTTATTTTTGAGAGAGACAGAGAGACAGAGTGCAAGCGGGGATGGGGCAGAGAGAGAGGGAGACACAGAATCCAAAACAGTCTCCAGGCTCTGAGCTGTCAGCACAGAGCCCAATGCAGGGCTCAAACTCACGAACAGTGAGATCATGACCTGAGCCGAAGTTGGGCTCTTACCCAACTGAGCCACCCAGGCATCCCCCCCACCTCCACAATTTTGTTTGTAAAGTGATACAGGTTGTCCAGAAAATCTGCAAATATTTCTCAATGAATAAGGAAGGCAAATGCATTACAATTTAAATTGCCATTAAGTCCAAGAGACAGAGAGGAGCTACAGTTGTCCAAGAAACTATAAGAAAAGATGTTTCATGTAGAAGGAATCTAAAGCCAGCACAGAAGTTTCCAGGACATAGTTCCATTATCAATTAATAGCATTTCTAAAGTTAAGATTGTGTTCAGTTGCGAGTAATAAAAACTCTGACTAAACAGTGGCTTAAACAGAAGGTTGTTTGTCTACATATGTATGTATGTATGTAGACATCTATCTATCTACATATGTATGTATGTATATATCTATCTATCATCTATCATCTATCTATCTATCAATCATCTATCTATCTATCTATCATCTATCTATCTATCTATCTATCTATCATCTATCTATCTATCTTCCATAACAGGGGGTTCAGACTAGGTGAGAATTTGTGTTAGTTTAGAGGCTCCACAATATGGTCAACACTGATCTCAGAAAACAAGTTTTTTTCTATTCTTAAGCTTTATCTTTTGCATATCAACTTTTAGTTCTCCTGCCTCAGAAGCTGACTGCTTTGGCTCCCAATATCACATGCCATCAACAGTGTCAGCACATGGTATTTATTATTATTATTATTATTATTATTATTATTATTATTTTAGTCCTTCATTCTGGCGGTTATGTGCTGATATCTCATTATGGTTTTCATTTGAATTTCTCTGACGTCCAATACAATTGTTGGTTATTTTGTAGACTTACTTGTGAATGCCTGTTCAGGTCTTTTGCCCATTTTATGTTTTATTGGGTTTTATTTTCTTTGTTTTTTTTAGACTTTATTTATTTCTTTTCTTGAGAGGAAGAGGATGTGCATGAGCAGAGGAAGACAGAGGAAGAGGGAGAGAGAGAGAGAGAGAGAGAGAGAGAGAGAGAGAATCTTAAGCAGGCTCCATGCCCAGCATAGACTCTGACACAGGACTCGATCTCACAACCATGAGATTATGACCTGAGCTGAAATCAGGAGTCGGATGCTTAACCACCTGAGCCACCCAGGCGTCCCACGTTCTTTTTCTTATTGATGTGTGTGTTGTTTATTTATTCTGGATACAGATCCTCTGCTGAATTTAATTTTGCCCTACCCACCCAGACTACAAAAACGAAAGATATAAAGAAATGTAAATGTATTTGTGTACGTATTCCTGTATACTGTCCAAATAGATTACCTCACTTCACTTAGGATCTAACAGAAAGTTTACATATTGCATAAACTTCAAACTTTTTTCAATTAACAAACGCATAAGATAGTATAGGGACCATTTCTCTCACTTTTGCTTTTGACAATCTTATAGCTTGAGACATATTTAGGAGGAATCACACTAACCTCAGAAGCTCTTAATTTATTACGAAATGATATTTGTATCTTGTACCATAAAAAGTAATGTGAGATTTGTCCCAGCCTCGTGTTTGGAATGATGCCTGACTCCAAGGAGTAATTCCCTCAGTGGGAGGCAATGGTATTCTACTAACTGGAACTTTCATTATGTTAATGCTGATGTTCTGTAGATTAAAACCAGGGACAATTCAAATAAGAGCTTGAGATTTCTTCTTCCATCTTTAACAATTTGACGCTTTGATGTTAAGTGTAGTTGAATAGAAGATCTCTGTGTGGCTGTTCTAGCATTTAACCATGTACGGTAAATATTAGCGGAGATATGCCCACGCTAATAAGGGTTGGATCTCTTTGTTTATTTCCAGGCAATTTATCTTCTGAATACGCACATTGGCATAGTGCATGTACACTTTGTGTGGGCTCTCATCATCAGTCATAAATGCAATGCGTAAGAAATTAGGTACCATGTAAAAAAAATAATGCAACTTTATTTCTCTCCCTTTCTATCAGATTCGCCTACAGTACAATCAATTTCTATGGGGGAAAGGGGCCAAACAACCACAAATCTTAACAAATCTGCATTTATTTTTTTAATGTTTATTTTACTTATTTTGAAAGACAGACGGAGAGAGGGAGAGAGAGAGTGTACATGAGCAGGGGAGGGGCAGAGAGAGAGACAATCCCAAGCCGGCTCAGCACAGAGCCCGCCAGCAGGACTGGATCTCGTGTGAGATCATGACCTGAGCTGAAATCAAGAGTCTGGCACTTAACTGACTGAACCCGGTTCTCCTAATCTGCATTTAAATGGGAAGGTGGAGGCGCGCCTGGGTGGCTCAGTCGGTTGGGCATCTGACCTCGGCTCAGGTCATGATCTCACGGTCCGTGAGTTCGAGCCCCGCGTCGGGCTCTGTGCTGACTGCTCAGAGCCTGGAGCCTGTTTCCGATTCTGTGTCTCCCTCTCTCTCTGACCCTGCCCCGTTCATGCTCTGTCTCTCTCTGTCTCAAAAATGAATAAATGTTTAAAAAAAAAATGATAATAAAAATAAATGGGAAGGTGGGAATGCTCTATCCAAGAATATGCAGGAAAGGACCCCTGAGGTCTTTATTTTCTTCCCCATAGCCTCTGGATCCTTAAAGGAAGCTCACAGTTTGACTCAAGGTAGTTTCAGTGTGCGTGTTTTATGCATTTCCTTTTTGTTTTGAAAATTGATTACAACATGTATGCAAGTTCTCAGTTTGCCAAAATATTGACAGCTATTTCCTGGGCATCCACCATATGCTCAGGATCGTGCTGGACAGACTCAAGGACGCAGGAGAAGTTCATTTAAGAAGAGGGATGTCATTAACATTCTTAGAACAGTCGGCGACAGAAGGGTAAGTTTTGACACCCACTCCAAGTGTCCTTTTTCACACTCATGGTTCAACAAAGAGAAAATCCCAGTGTGACGGAGCACACAGGGGAAGGTGGCACTTAACCTAGGTCTTAAATCTGAGATCGACTTGGAATGAAAGACTGGAAAGAACGAATGAGCAAGACCCCAAATTCAGTAGCTTAAAGAAGACAGAAATTTATTCCCTCACATAAAAACCTTCAGAGCAATGAGTTATCTAAAAAGGAAATTAAGAAAACAATCCTGCAGGGTGCCTGGGTCCAGGCTCAGTCAGCTAAGCATCCGGTTTAGGCTCAGGTCATGATTGTGGGTTTGAGCCCTGCATCAGGCTCTGTGCTGACAGCCTGCTTCAGATTCTGTGTCTTCCTCTCTCTCTGCTCCTCTCCCACTCATGCTGTGTCTGTCAAAAGTAAATAAACTAAAAGAAGAAGAAGAAGAAGAAGAAGAAGACCCTGCTCATAATATAAAAAAAAAAAAAACATACATAGGAATAAACAACCAAGGAGGGAAAAAAAATTGTACACTGAAAACATAACCCTGATGAAAGAAAGTAAAGCAGACACAGATAAGTGAAAGACATCCCATGTTCATGAATTACTGATTAATATCATTAAAAAGGCTATACTGCCCCAAATTGTCTACAGAGTCAATGAGATCCTTATGAAAGTCACCATGACATTTATTTACAGAGACAAGATAATTGTGAAACTAATATAGAACCACTAAAGATCCCAAGTAGCCAAGGAAATTTCAAGCAAGAAGAACAAAACTGGAGGCATCCTACTTCCCGATATCAAAATAGGTTACAAAGCTACAGTAATCAAGGTAGCATGCTACTGGCATAAAAACAGGTACATAGACCAGTAGAATCGAATAGAGAGCCTGGACATAAATCCACACACATATTGTCAACTGGTCTTTGACAAGGACGCCAAGAATATGCAATGGAGGGAGGGTTGTCTCCTTAATAAATGGCATAGGATAAACCAGATCTCCACGGGCCAAAGAATGAAGTTCAACCTTTATCTCATACCATATACAAAAACCAACTCAAAATGGATTACAGACTTAAACGTAAGACCAAAATTATAAAACTTCTAGAAGAAAATGTAGGGAAAAATCTTTCCGACATTGGCCTTGGCAATGATTTCTTGGCTATGACACCACACGTAACAAAAGAGAAAACAGAGAAACAGGGCTATATCAAACTAAAAACCTTCTACAAGGCAAAGGAAACAATCAACAAAACAAAAAGGCAGCCTACAGAATGGGAGAGAATATTTTTCACACCATGTATCTGATCAATGGTTAATATCCAAAATATATAAAGAACCCCTACAACTCAATAGCAAAAATAGGGAAAAAATTTCTTTAAATGGCAAAGGAACATTTTCCCGAAGAAGATATACAAATGGTCAGCATATATACGAAAAGGTACCCAGCATCACTAATCATCGGGGAAATGCAAATCAAAACCACAACGAGATATCACTTCACACCTGTTAAGATGGCTTTGATTTAAAAAAGAAAAATTAAAACAAAGAAAAGAAAAAGAAAAAAAGATGTCATGTGGGTGAGGACGTGGAAATAATGGAACCCTTATACCTAGTTGAGGGCATGTAAATTCGTGCAGTCACTATGAAAAACAATATGAAGTTTTCTCAAAAAATTAACAATGGAACGACCATATAAACTAGCAATCCCACTTCTGGGTGTAGATCCCAAGAAATTGAAATCATAATCTCGGGGCGCCGGGGTGGCTCAGCCAGTTAAGCATCTGACTCTTGATTTTGGCTCAGTTCATGATCTCATGACCTCATGATCGTGAGATTGAGCCCCATTGCTCTGCAATGACAGGGTGGAGCCTGCTTGGAATGCTCTCTCTCCCTCTCTCTCTGACCCTCCCCTCTCTCTTTTTCCTCTCTGTGTCTCAAAATAAATAGGGAAACATTTAAAAAAAGAAAAGACATCATAATCTCAAAGAGACCTCTGCACTCCCATGTTTATTGAAGCCTTATTCGCAATAACCAAGACATGGAACAATCTAAATGTTCATTGACAGATGAGTAGATGCTCTGACCTTCTACTCAGGTCATGCTCTCACAGTTGGTAAGCTCAAGTCCTGCTTCGCATGAGCCGTGTTTTTCTCTCTCTGTCCCTCCCCACCCCCCCACCCCCACGGCCCCTCTCTCACTTGCGCCCTCTCTCTTTCAAAAAAACAAAAAAGGGTAGGAAATCTTGCTATTTATGGCAGCATAGCTGAACCTGGAGGACATTATGCTAAGTGAAATAAGCCAGACAATGAAGGACAAATACTATACGATACAACAGATATGATGAATCAAAGTAGGCTAACTCATAGAAGCAGAGAGCTGGGTGGTGGTTGCCAGAGGCCAAAGGGGGGGAAAACAGAAAGATAATAGTCAGGGGCACAAAGTTTCAGTTTCACAAGGTGAATAAGTGCTAGACATGTACGATACACTTACATGTAATTAAAAGGGTAGATCTTGCGTTAAGTGTTTCTATCACAAGAAATAATAAATGAAAAGGGTTGGAGGAAACTTTTACAGGTGATGGATAGTTTGTCAGAAATTGTGATGCCTTCATGGGTGTGTATGTATCTCCAAACGCATCAGGTTGTATACATTTTATTTTATTTTTTTTTAATTTTTTTTAACGTTTATTTATTTTTGAGACAGAGAGAGACAGAGCATGAATAGGTGAGGGGCAGAGAGAGAGGGAGACACAGAATCTGAAACAGGCTCCAGGCTCTGAGCTGTCAGCACAGAGCCCAACGCGGGGCTCAAACTCACGGACTGTGAGATCATGACCTGAGCCGAAGTCGGACGCTTAATTGACGGAGCCACCCAGGCGCCCCTGGGTTGTATACATTTTAATTACGATAGCTTTTCCTATGTCAAAAAAAGTTGCTTTTATATAATAAAGTAGAGCCAAGGTAGAAACGAAAGTTCAAGTATGTTTTCAATAACTTGGAACTATGAAATTGTCATCTTCAACTGTGCCTGTTGTGAAATATAAACACAGATGAAGTCTATCCAATGAAAATTTACCGTCTCAGTTGAGAGACACTGTAAGCAGAAAAATCTACTGGATTTTGCAAGCTGAGTATAAGAAAAAGAATGTAGGGGCACCTGGCCAGCTCAGTAGGTAGAGTGGGCGACTTTTGAGTTTGAGCCCCACGTTGGGCACAGAGTTTTCTTAATTTAAAAATATATTAAAAAAGAAAAAGAATGTAAATTATCTAATTAATAACTTTTAAATATTTATTACATCTTGAAAGGTTACTATTTGGATATAGATGGTTCAATAAAATATATTATTAAAAGTTTCTTTGTTGGGGCGATGCCTGGCTGACTCAGTCGGTAGGGCATGAGACTCTTAATCTTGGGGTCGTGAGTTCAAGCTCCATGTTGGGCATGGAACCTACTTTTTAAAAATCCAAAAAAAAAAAAAGTTTTCTTTTTCTTTTTTTTTTTTTTACATGTCCTCTGGAGAGTTAAATATATATGCAGGCAGCTCTGTTCCATGAGGTCATTTCGGAGCCCAGATTTCTCCTACCTTTTTGCTCTCCCATACCTGAGGGCAAAGCTTCTTCAAGAGTGGTCCCTGGGAATGTGGTAGATACTCTGTGGGGTGAACCTACCAGCTCCAGAGCCGAGATTCCCAGAATACACTGCTGTTTGAGCAGGTGGGAAAAGAAGGAGCTGATATTTTCTTTTAAAAAAATTTTTTTTCAGTGTTTATTTAATTTTGAAGGAGAGACACACAGAGCCCGAGCGAGGGAGGGGCAGAGAGAGACACAGAATCCGAAGCAGGCTCCAGGCTCTGAGCTGTCAGCAGAGAGTCCAACGCGGGGCTCGAACTCCTGAACCTGAGATCATGACCTGAGCTGAAGTCGGATGTCCAATGGAGTCACCCAGGTGCCCCTGGAGCTGATATTTTCTAAGAAGCTGCCTGGTATAGTGGAAAAGGCATGGTTTGAAAACTTGTGTTTAACATTCAACTTTGCCATTGTACTGTCCATGAGACCCGCTGACATCATTTTCATGTCAAATTACTATTCTCACCTCATATTTCAATTTATTTTGCATTTTAAGCAAAGTCGGTAGTGCAATGTTAAATATATAATAATTGGTTAACAAAAGGTAGTCCTCTCAGTGAACATCCACTAAGGTCCAGTCATTCCGCTAAATGTCTTCCTTACATTTCCCCCATACGTGTTAGCAATGGTTCCGTCGTGATGGTATTATACTCTCTATTTGACCAATGATAAAACCAAAGCTCAGAAGGGAAGTGTCTTGTCCAATCAACGTAACAAGCAGGAATAGAAGACAAATGTGTGCCATGCTGCAAATTGTATGTTTTTCCCATTATTTTTTCACTGTATTCTCCTGTTTTAGAGTTAATGCCTATCGCTGAGTCACGTAAGCTTCCTGGACCTTTTTTGGCCGTTGACCACCAAGTTGGCAAAGCAGCTGAAGTCATTCCTCAAGGACATTGTTAAGGGGCTTGGGGGTCTAGATCCTGTATCCCAGCTTCTTTATTTCAGGCAAAAGTCCCTGGTGATGCCATCTGCCTCCAGTCTCCAGGAAGAGCCGACTATTTAAGACAGAATTTCTTAGACTTCGCACCTCCAAGTCCCATGCGCTTACCAATTTTCATTGATTTTTGACTTCTCAAAATAAGTTTAAATGAAACCGTTAAATCACCAAATGCAAATTCAGTTCAGATCTGCACCTAGCGCTAAGCCAGAGCCAACCCATTTATATTCCTGTAGTTTTACACTAAATTCCAAATAATCTTATAAGCGAAGTGATACCTTTTTAACAAGCGTCAGCTTTTGGTGAGACCAGAAAACTCATACGGACTTGTCTCTATTGTTGAGCAACTCAGAGCTGTCTCCATATTAATATGTGCTGCTTTTTATTCTATTCCCAGTGCCCCTTAATGTACTAGATGATACGCAGTAGTCACAACTTAATACAGGGTGTTGTTGCCCTTTTACTAGGTATCAGCAGTGATCATATCATGTGGGGTCCTTTGATATGATCCCGGCCCCACCCATGCCTTCACCCATTTATGGCAATCAGCCATTTTCAGGAGAAAGCTACAATCATCTAAGCATAAGTGAAGATATTGGGAGCTGACAAGGATCATGGGGGGAATGTCATGATTATTTCACAGCGTCCCTTGTATCTAATCTCTATTTCAAAAGCCCAAAGAATCATGTCTAAACTTATTCATGTCTAAGGGTTCTGAAAGTGAGAAACTGATTCATACTCACTAAAACACTCGAATGCAGTTGAGGTACACCCCAGAATGCTAATTTGGTCCATGAGAATATCACACATTTCTTCACTGATTTAACACACATTGAGTATCTGCCTATGAACAGCCATGCTGGGTACTGGAGACACACCAGAAAACAAAACAGACACTGTCATTACCTTCTTGGAAATGATATGCTTATAGAGGGACAGATATTAATCTAATAGTCCCATAAATAGGACTGTAACAATGGTATGTGTCATACAGAAAGAAACATGGTGTCTAGAAACCCTAAAACAGAGGGATGTGGTCTGACCTGGCAAGTCACACAAAGCTTCATTGAGGAAATGACCTTGAAGAGGGAGTAGAGTTGACTCAGTGAAGAGAGAGAAAGAAGACCATTCTAGGCAGAACACTATCTTTGCAAATCCTATTTTGAAAAAATACTCAAGGGGCGCCTGGGTGGCTCAATCAGTTAAGCATTCGACTTTAGCTGGGGTCATGATCTCATGGTTCCTGAGGTCGAGCCCCACATTGGACTCACTGCTGTCAACAGAGCCCACTTCAGATCCTCTGTCTCACTCTCTCTGCCTCCCTCCTGCTCACGGGGTGCATGCGCTCTCTATCCCTCTCAAAAATAAGCATTAAAAAAATGTTTGGAATACTCAAAAACTTGGAAATAAGGCAAAAAGATAGATGCCAGTCTTTTTAAATGTCATAATGGAGTACTTTCTTTTTTTTTTTTTTTAATTTTTTTTTTCAACATTTATTTATTTTTGGGACAGAGAGAGACAGAGCATGAACGGGGGAGGGGCAGAGAGAGAGGGAGACACAGAATCGGAAACAGGCTCCAGGCTCTGAGCCATCAGCCCAGAGCCTGACGCGGGGCTCGAACTCACAGACCGCGAGATCGTGACCTGGCTGAAGTCGGACGCTCAACCGACTGCGCCACCCAGGCGCCCCTGGAGTACTTTCTAAAGGGCTCACCTGAGGATTACCTAATTCTTTAGGGACATGGCCAGCAAGATTTTTCTCTAAAGGTCCAGATAGCAAGTATTTTAAGCTTTATTTTGAGACTGGGCCATATATACTCTCTGTCACATCTTCTGTTTTCTCTTTAAAAATGTAAAAACACACAAAACTAAAAGGCAACCAATGGAATGGGAGAAGATTTTTGTACATGAAATATCAGATAAAGGGTTATTATCCAAAATCTGTAAAGAACTTATCAAACTCAACACCCAAAAAAACCAAACAATCCAGTAAAGAAATGGGCAAAAAACCCGAACAGACACTTTTCCAAAGAAGACACCCAGATGGCTAACAGACCCATGAAAAAATGCTCAATATCACTCATCATCAGGGAAATACAAATCAAAACCATAATGAGATACTACCTCACACCTGTCGGAGTGGCTAAAATTAACAGCTCAGAAAATAACAAATGTTGGCAAGGATGCGGAGAAAGAAGATGTCTTTTGCATTGTTGGTGGGAATGCAAACCGGTGCAGTCACTCTGGAAAACAGTATGGAGGTTCGTCAAAAAATTAGAAATCGAACTACCCTATGACCCAGCAATTGCACTACTAGATATTTATCCAAAGGATACAGGAGTGCTGTTTCAAAGGGGCACATGCACCCCAATGTTTCTAGCAGCACTATTGACAATAGCCCAAGTATGGAAAGAGCCCAATGTGTACATCGATGGATAAATGGATAAAGAAGATATGGTACACACACACACACACACACACACACACACACACACACGGCGGAATATTACTCGGCTATCAAAAAGAATGAAATCTTGCCATTTGCAACAGCATGGATGGAACTAGAGTGTATTATACTAAGCAAAATAAGTCAGTCAGACAAAGACAAATATCATGTGACTTCATGTGGAATTTAAGATACAAAACAGATGAATGTAAAGGAAGGGAAACAGAAATAATATAAAAACAGGAGGGAGACAAACCATAAAGGACTCTTAAATACAGAGAACAAAACTGAGGGTTGCTGGAGAGGTTTGGGGTGGGGGGATGGACTAAATGGGCAAGGAGCATTAAGGAAGACACTTTGGGTTGAGCACTGGATGTTACATGTAAGTGATGAATCTCTAAATTCTATTCCTGAAATCATTATTACACTATATGTTAACTACTTGTATGTAAATTTTTCTGAAATGTAAAAAAACAAAACAAAACAAAAACAAAAACAAAAACAAAAAAACATTCTTAGCTCTCAACGTATACAAAAATGGGCCCTGAGCTGTATTTGGCCTATAGGCCATAGTTGGCCAACCCCTATTTTGGGATAATCTACCTTTGTTTGCCATATTCTTTACTATTGATTAGGGCCCAGACTCTGGGAAGTTACAGTTAACTGGAAGATGTTTTCGTCTGGGAGAGATGCAAATGATTTCTGCTGGTAGAAAAAAAAATAATCCCCAAATTATGGTTTTATTGCACTGGAATCCATTAAACACTTTGTATATAAATGAACAATGTTTTTCAACCTTTCTTTTCCTAGGGCCTATAAATACGCTGTTTCTCAAATGCTCTTTGAACTAGCTTTACCATGTCGTTGGTTCCTTCATGGAGCTAAATAATCTTTGCACCTGCTCACTTTGTATTTGTATGGGAGTCTTGTTCGTAACCTTTAAAAAATTACGCTTTGACAGGTCCCGTAGCACTGAGGGGGATTGTTTTGCACAAGGAATTGAAGACCAGCGTGGCTGGAGTGGAGAGAGCCATGGGCACGTGATACGGGTGAGAAACTACATTGTTGGCATGTTGAGAAAGTTTGTCTTTAACCAGAGCATTAGGAGTCTTGAAGTATTAATTCTGCACGTGTGTGTCTTAGGGAGTAGAAGAGGGGGATTTTTATGAATTTAACATTGATTGGCATCCGATTAAGAAATCCGCTAGAGATTTAGTTGCGGGAACGATTGTCATTCCAGAGGAACTGAAAATTCAAAACGCCCAAAGTCTTTCCCATAGTGTTTGGATGTCTGTGCAGCATTAAATTACAAGCTTTTTCAAGCTTGTACTGCTGATCAACCTTGTAGAAGTAACCCCTTCAGGTTATGATCTCATTCTGCTGTTCTGGAAGCTTTTTGTCCCTCTCAGTTGACTTTGCCTATCTCTGTTCTGGTTTTAGACGGCACTCTTACTTTCTTTATTTTAAGATCCTTGGGGTCACCTAACTATAGCCCCCAAATACTCTAGCATTTATGTCTAAGACTGTTCACACTTACGTTGCCATCAGAGCACGCTGTGTACTCCATGCAAAATATCCTTGGCAAATTATAGAATGCCTCTAGTAGATAAAGCATATTTTAATGAATGAAGAGGTTAGTATTTCATAAACCAAGAAAAGCGTAAACTGACTTCCACTATCAACAGTTTAAAATCAATTTGGAGGCATTTGGAAAGCATTTTAAAAAGCAACTAGACATCAATAAAATTTAATTAATTGGTTCTATGGATGCACATGTAAATTGGGTGTTAATTATGCTAGCAATGCTCTTCCATTAAAAATTAAGCTCATGATTAGTAACTGAGAAAAACAAGCCGTTCTTCTATAAACAAGTCTCATTCCCTTGTATTTGAACCCAACCTTTTGGTAATTAAATCATAACTCTACATTTACTCCGATGAGTCTGAGCCCTGATGGATGACTGGTGAGTTAGCCAAGTGATCCTCACTTGGCTGTTCCATAAAAACAATTGATAACCGTGGAGATAAGTTATGTGCGGTTGAGCTGCCCTTTAATACAGAACTATTGAATTATCGAAAGTTCTTTCCTATCTAATTGACACCAAACAAAGGAGCATTTGACAATCGCAAGAGATATAGTGAAGATTTAGTGCTCATTTCAGAGCTGATGACATTTGAAGATGGAAGGCCTAGAACAAGAGGTTACAAGCTGGAGAATCTGAGTCCTCTCCCTTCCTTCTCCCCTCCCCCCCACCCCAAGATGCAGTTCTTGCATTTGGAGATAAGAATGCAGAGAGCTCTATTTAAAGACCTACTGTAGCTACACTAGCCCCCTTTGGGTTTCCCCAATTAATTTTTCCAGACTCCTCGGGAGTCAAAATTTAACCCGGATCCAGGGCTAAGATCAACGCCAATGGACTTTCTTCATAGACAAAGAGTTAGAGTCGTATTTCAGAACTGGAAATGGAATAAAATACTTAAAACACTTTACCCCCACCGCTTGGTTTTCTTTTGCCCAGTAGATTTTTTTCCAAGGGAAATTGAGTCCATATGCCTCTGATCCATCTTTTCAACGACCATCAAGATACTGTTTTATGAGAGCGACTTGATGGGGCATTTTATCTATTTCAGTGAGCCCTTTGATGTCCCTTTCCTTGGTCATGGAAAACCGGAATGCAGAAAAGACAGAGATCCCCCTCTAGTTCCCCACATCCAACAAGAAATAAAAAAAATGGACGTGTTTCCAAGCCATAGAAAAGTTAGGGCAATCATTCAGGGGTTTTCCTAACAGACTCCATTATGATGTCTTGATAAGGGACAGGAGAAGAGCTTTAGCAATGGGGTTCTGCTGGAGGTTCCTTTTCAAGAAGATGTCCTCATTTTCATTGGAGGCTGGCCTTTTCCAGCTACTTCTCCTTTCCAAAATGTTATGGTGGAGAGTCAGTTGGTGGGGGAGGCATTCTCATGCATAGGAAAATACTTAAGGAGGGAAGAAGTCGTTACATCCGGATGGTTTTGAACTTCTGCTTCTCACCATATTTTATTTCTGGAGGCCTTCCGCGAGACCCCAGCAGACCTTTTACCTTGTGGGATTCGGGGAGGGACACGCAGAAATCCTGGAGCCCATGCAAAATTATACCGTGGCCATCACTTAATTATATAACCTGGGTAAAAACCTATCCATGCTCCTGTGTAAAAACAAATGCTTGAGTATGTGTGTGTGTGTGTGTGTGTGTGCCCGTGCCCGTGCAGACACGCTGCTCCAGCCTTCTAACAGACAGCCAGTCATCACGCTTGGAGAGGAAGAAAAGCACCCCTTTCTGCCTGTGTTGGGTCTTTCAGCCCAGCACGGGTTTCTTCGGCCGCTACTGCAAATTCAGTTCGTCTGCTGCTTACAGAAGCGTTCGGGACTGAGAGCCACAGGAAAAGATTTATGGAAATGTTGAGCTATCTGGAGACAGAAAGACTATTTGTTGCTCCTTCTTTTAGCCCAAGTCTATTGTGTGAGTGCCTCCTGTGCGGCCAGTTTTGTGCTGAGATGCACGGAGCGGGAGGGAGACTGGTTTCATCTTCCAGCTGCCACAGCGGAGGGCCAGCTACTAGAGGGATTAATCCCGCACGAGTCAAAAGACTGTCTGGGGACAGCTGTTTTGGGCAAAATTGTCAACATTTATAAAAATGAAAGGTCATGATCACTCAATGTAAAAAAAAAAAAAAAATCATTAAGTAAAAGACCAATAAGTTAACCTGAAAACCTTTTCCAACTCCTCCCTAAAAAGGACAGGATCAGCTCCTCGTCCCCCGAAGAAGAGGAATTATATGGTTTGTTTGTATGGCAGACACCGGCTAGTTGTTCACCAAACTATTTCCTTTGTCCTCCCAGGCACCCAGATAGATTGATTTCCCAGCCTCCTTTGCAGTTCGATGCAGCCTGGTGACTGAGCTCCGGCTAACAGAATGTGAGCAGAAGGGGGTATGCCGCTTCCGTTTCTGGCCCAAGAATAGCAAAAGAGGAGGTTCAAGTGCTTTCCACGCGTGAGATCTCCACATGCGTAATTTCACTGATTCGCACAACAATCTTAGGAGGTAAGAACAACCACCACCCACTTCTACAGTTGGAGAAACTGGGGCTTGGGAGAAGTTCAAGTCTCTCTCCCAAATAATGCCCCGTCCAGGATTTAAACCCTGGATCTGAATCCAGAACCTGCCTCTTACCCACCCTGAGATGCTCAGTAATACCCCTCAGCTACTTAGGAAACGGAGCTAGAGAAGGGAGTGGAAAGGGTGGGAAAAGGAAGATCATCTGGGGAAGAGAAACAGAAATAATATATACAACAGGCCGGACAGCGCGGAGAGAAAAGAATCCCCGTGCCACAAGATTGGAGCAGCAAAGGAGATTGTCGCTCAGTCCTATGGGATCGGTGTTATGTCGGTTTCGGGGCATACCCTCTGCTGATCAGAGTCTCTCTCCCTTCCTCCCATCAGGTGCCTAACCGAAGGAGGGCGACCACGTGTCTGCCCTGCCCACCTGTTTCCTCCGTAGCTTGACATGTCGGTCCACCTGCTCCCCATGGCCCGGGATGCTCTGCCTCCCCCTGTGACTCCCAGTTCACTTAGGGTAGACTTATGGCAGAGGGATGTCAATTTCGCTTGAACTGCTCAATCACTGCTGACATTTCGTTAACCGCCCTATGAACTTCTCCAGCCTGAAGGAGCAGCAACTTGTGCCCTTGAACACCGAACAGAAAACAACCGTATTGATTTTCTACTATCAACAAGAAAAAGACAATTGCTCTTTGCTGAGAACGTTCATAATGCATTTCACACCACTTATTCCCGAAGCCCACCTCCTCCTGATACAGTGCTGGGCCTCTGTAACCTCCCGCTGCTTTGGACTCTGCTACAATTAACCCTGAGATGCCGGCCCCATCCCAAGGCTTCCGGGTCCCTCGATAGCAATGAGCGTGAATCGTGCGCCTGACCAGACAGCCTGCTCACTCTGGGAGTCGTAATCACTCAGAAATCACAAGGAAACTCAGGTCTGGGGTGGAGGGACGGGGCTGGGGTGGGGGGGGGGGTGCGTCAGGCCTGATGGGCTATAGGAATCTCTTATACTAAAATCATCCTTCAAAGGAGTGCACGATTTTGCTCTATCCAAAGCACTTCTAATGCCCATATAGGCTTTTGGAGATATATAAGTATGTGTATACACTGGCCAAATAGATTCAGGAATCAGATCATTACTTAGTAAATCATACCACGCATGCAACCATTCTGGCATAGCCAAGGCCCAAGATCTCATTTCTGAGTTACGTTTCCCAGTTACCAGATCTTTCTTTCTTTCTTTCTTTCTTTCTTTCTTTTTTCCCGACGTGTGCTGTCTCTCAAATATTCTGGAAGAGCTCTATTTCTGATATTTCCAGCACACCAAAAAGGAAGTGTGAGGAATCAGAAGAGATACAAGAACCTTGAAAAAGCAAGCCCGGCCCTCTGGGACAACCGTAGTGTCAAAATCAGTCAATATTTATGCCTAGCAACCTTGACAATATCCTTTTAATTAAAATCAATGGAGAAATAAAACATGCATTAAAATGCACTAGGGATCACTCACCTCATGAGGCAGAAATGACTCCAGTCTTATGCGCAGTGTGATGATGACAGGGGACACATCCCTCTGTTTTGAGGTTTGCCTCTGGATCTCTTTCAATGGTCACTTTCATTCAGGGCTACCGATTTTGTTTTCTTCTTTTTCATCTGGTACGACTTTCTTAAGACACGTATTCAAAAACAACGACTCTTAAAGAGTCAGATCACATGTTCATCAGGTCGAACTCTCACCTAGATTAAGAGATTGGTCTCATTGGGGCAGCTCTGCCTCTAACCAGCGGAGGACCGTGACAGGGTCATAAGCACCCTCTTTGGATCTCAGCTACGCTTTCTGTGAAATTAGATGATTGGGCTCAGTTATTATTATTATTTTTCTAAATAGGCTCCTCACGCAGCCTGGAGCCCAGCCCCGGGGCTTGAACTCACGGCCCTGAGATCAAGACTTGAGCTGGAATCAAGAATCAGACGCTTAGGGGCGCCTGGGTAACTCAGTCGGTTGAGCGTCCGACTTCGGCTCAGGTCATGATCTCACGGTCCATGAGTTCGAGTCCCGCGTCGGGCTCTGTGCTGACAGCTCAGAGCCTGGAGCCTGCTTCGGATTCGGCGTCTCCCTCTCTCTCTGACCCTCCCCCGTTCATGCTCTGTCTCTGTCTCAAAAATAAATAAACATTTAAAAAAAAAAAAGAAAGAAAGAAAAGAAAAGAAAAGAATCAGATGCTTAACCCCCTGACCCACCCAGGTTCCCTTAGACTCAATTCTAAAAGATTCTTTCCAGCTCTCTGTGAATATTCCATTAGACCCATGGTGCTGAAAATAAAAGCAACCACTCTTCACTGAACACTTCCCATGGGATGCACTTTTATTTCATCCTTACCACAAAGCTGTGATATAGTTTCCACTATTATTTCCATTATGTGGATGAGGAAACAGAAGCTGGAGGGATGTAGTCACTCTCCAGCATCACCCACCCAGCCGGTCAATGGCATGGGCTGAGAGATCCAAGGTCATGTGCTTCACCACTGACCCATGTTGGCTCCTTGAGTCTACAGAATGCAGAAAGGCCTTAGATTTGAGAGATACCACCTACTTATCCTCCTCAGACTTTGAAGGGTCTTCTCGATGCACCGTCCAGCCAGCAGGTGTCTCGAGAACTCACCCAGCGTGGGGTAGATTCTCTGAACCTCAGGCCGCTTGCGTTGGTTGAGTTCGCCAAGCCCGGGCCAGTACAACCTTCCTGTCCATCCATCTCTGATTTCAAAGGCTCCCATGCAGGCAGGCTTAACAATGACAGGTTAAGCTGGCCCAAGAATAGAAGGCAATTTAACACTGTCCTCTCTGGCCTGGCCAGGCAGATTAAACACCAGATATTACTGCCTTATAAAATCCAAGAGTCACAGAGGTAGTTTTGTTTGTTTGCTTTTCTCATGTGGCTTGGCTCTTCTCAAATTGCCGACAGCCGCCTCTCTGGGGCTCGGTGGGGTGACTGTCATGTTGTTAAAAGCTTCCCTTCCTTATCTTACTTCCTAATCTCCAAAGAGGGATTTGAGAGCCCTCAGCACTGGTTTTTCCTCTTCAAGGACCTGCTGGTGCTGGACTAATTAATGGAAAGGACCCAGAGATAAGTTCCTTCACAAATTATGGAATGTCCTAATCAGACGGGCAAGCAAAGGCTTGACCTCTGGGTCACAGGGTCACCCTCCAATAATACGATGAATTCAACTATTACTGTCATTTTTTGTTACTCCAAAAGGGTGATAAGAGAGGTTAAAGTAGACCCCCAAAGGGCAAGGGGATGCCTGCGTTCCTGCCGTGGAGGCGACCAGTTAAAGAACATTCTTCGTGTATTCTCAAAGCGCTCAAAACTCAACTGTGCTTGTAAGCAGTGCTGGCCTTGTCAGTTTCCTTTACTGAGAAACTTCTCCCCGGCTCTCTCTTCCGTGTGCTCTCCAGTCCCTGGCTCCCTTCCAGGGCCTTCCTCTCGGTCTCCGTCAAATTGCTGACTTTCCTCCCACCTACTCTGGAGGCCTCCCTCCCCAAAACTCCTGCTCATCCTTCAAGTACTTATTTTAATTCGAACGTTTTTGAAGTACAATTTTTGGAAAGTTGGGAAGTTGTTTTTTTTTTTTTTTTCCTTCAGAGAAGACGGACGAGACGTATCGTCTCTAGTCCTCCTGCTAAGTGCAAGTGAAACAAAACAAAACAAAAGACCCTCAGGCATTAAATATAAAACCGACGTGAGCAGAGCGTAAAGGATAGAGAGGAAGGCAGACTGTCTGGAGACTTTGAGACCCAAGAAACGACACGGTGGCGAGTTCCCCGGGCTTTCTTGTTGCCTCATACTGAAGGCACACCAGAAAAAGTCAAGGGGTACAGATTAAACAAACCTGCTGTCTCCAGCCAAAGAACAAGGAAAGGGGCACACGGTAAGGCAGAAAAACTGTTCTGTTGTTGTTTGGAGAAAGACAGAGACAGAGTGGGGGTGGGAGGGGGGTGGAGAGAGAGAGAATGTGAAGCAGGCTCCGTGCTCAGCACGGATGATGGGCTTGATCCCAGGACCCTGGGATCATGACCTGAGCTGAAATCAAGAGTCAGACGCTCAGCTGGCTGGGCCAGGCAGGGACCCCCAGGAAAACTTTTAGACGAGAACCACTCTACTCCGATGAAACACCACAGAAGAGATGGTGGTCCTACCCCACCCCCTCCCCCACGCCAACGAGGGCCACGTGGGGAGCTTAGGTGACTAGAATAAGGCACCCCAACACTCCTGCTGGGGTTTGGCCAGAGTTCTAGAGGGCCAGGACTTTCATCACCGTCAGGGGGTAAAGAACAGCCCCTCCGGGCCCCACGACAACGTCAGTGCAGATCACACAGAGAACCTGCCCTTGTCCCCTGACTTAGCAGTGATGGACCCTGCTTCCCACTCCCCTCTGGGATACTATCAAAGAGTCAGGGCATTGAACACTGCGCAACCCTAACAAGGCCAGCTTGTTCCTACTTGTTCTACTGTGACATCGGTAGGACACGGTAACGAGGCACTCCTGCCCTCCCAGCCGCAGACGTCCCGGTGAAGGTCTGCTGGGGGTCTGCTGGTCTGCAACTCCCACTCCCTCCCAGCAAGAATGAGGAGTTGCCTACCACGAATCCACCCTGAGGTCAATGGAAGCCAACCTGCAAACCTGCCTTTCTACTCCCGCCTGCCAGAATCCCGCCTCCAGCCAGAGCAGTGCCAGAGGAAACCGGCTAAAACAGAAGCCTTAAATAACATCCAGAGGCTTCTAACGTAATGCCCGCAATGTCTAGGCTTCAATAAAGCCTGGTATGATCATCATACCGGAGAGTAAGGAGATCTCAAACCGAGTGGGGAAAAAAAGGCCAGTCAACAGAGGCCAACACCAAGGTAACCTGGCAAAGATATTTTTTTTTTAATTTTTTTAACGTTTATTTATTTTTGAGACAGAAAGAGACAGAGCACGAACGGGGGAGGGTCAGAGAGAGAGGGAGACACAGAATCTGAAGCAGGCTCCAGGCTCTGAGCCGTCAGCCCAGAGCCCGACGCGGGGCTCGAACTCACGGACCGCGAGATCGTGACCTGAGCCGAAGTCGGATGCTTAACCGATGGAGCCACTCAGGCGCCCCAGATATTTTTTTTTTAAGAAGAGGTCATCTTCAAGGGCAATGATCAGAGCAGATTTCATGAAGAAGGTGCTTTTTTTAAAAAAAAAGTGTATTTACTTATTTTGAGACGAGAGAGTGTGTGCTCGCGGAGGAGGGGCAGAGAGAGAGAAAAAGAGAGAGAATCCCATGCAGACTCTGCCCTGTCAGCACAGAGCCCGACACGGGACTCGATCCCACGAACCGTGAGATCGTAACCTAAGCTTAAATCAAGAGTCGGACGCTTAACCGACTGAGCCACCCAGACGCCCATGACCTGACAAAGATTGTAAAGCAGGCAAAAGAAAAATGTTGTAACACACAATTATGAACACGCTTGAAACAAAGGTTTTAAAAATAGTATCGAAGAAAGGAGAACATCAAGACAGTCTCCACTTCTAAATCACAGTTTTATTTATTCATAACAGTTCATCTATTAATTCATTTTTAAAGGGTATGATAAAGGACACAGATGAATATCCAGACGGAGGAGACCCATAGGGCAAAGTTTGTGGGAAGGGGCACAGAATTTCCACACCCTGTGGAGGGCACCAAGCTCCCAGCACCTCCCCGTGTTCCCCAACCCGGAAGCGCTCCAAATCCTGTCCTTTGGGGTTTTTACGGAGGCTTCATGACATAGGTATGACTGACGAAATCATTGGTCATTGGTGATGATTCAACCTCCAACCCCCTCCCCTCCCTGGGGGCCAGGGGTGAGACTGAAAGTTCCAACCACCTAATTACAAATTGGTTCTCCTGGCAACCAGCTCCCAGCCTTAGGTATGGTCCAAAAAGTTGTCTCATTAACATAACAAAAGACACCTTCATTGCTCTCATCACTTAGGAAATTCCAAGGGTTTTAAGAGCTCTGTGCTAGAAACCGGGACAAAGACCAATTCTACATTTCTTATTATAAATCACAGTATCACATAAAACAAAGAGCAATGACACCACCAAATGCTGGTGAGGAAGGCAGAAAACTTTGATTCACTCTTAGATCACTCTGAGATCATGCTTCGATTGCTGGGGGGGGGGGGGGGGGGCGGGGAATGTGAAATGGCAGTCGCTCTGAAAAACAATTTGGCAGTTTCTTGAAAATCTAAACATGAGAACACCATGTGACGAAGCGATTTCAGGCTTGCACATTTTTCCCAAGGTGAATAAATACATATGCTCACACACAAACCTGTACACAACGTTTATAGTAGCTTTACTCAAAATATCCCCACGCTGGAAACAACCGTGATATCCTTCGGTGGGTGCATGGCTGAACCGTGGTAGATCCCAGGGAACGCTAACTCAGCAGTAAGATAAACTCTGGATTCATTCAACAACTGTATGAATCTCGAGAACGTTATGCCGAGGAAAGAAAAGCCAATGCCCAAAAGAATCCATGAACTATCTCTGTATTACCCCTTACGGCCAAATGGGAATCAATAATCATTTCAAAACGAAAGCAAACAAAAATAACTTGTAAAAACAAAAAAAAATAAAAGTTTGGAAAATAAAATAACAGACTCCAGTACACTCACTACCCAAATTTTGTAACTCTTAATAATTTTTTTTTTCTTCAGAACTCTCTTCTTTTCAAAGGAAATAAAACAATACAGCCATACTTAAAACAGTACCCTTTCCTGATTTAGCCATTGCCCTCCAGACCTGAACATAGCACTGCGATTATCTGTGTGTATTCTGATACATTTATTTTATAAATATTACCATAGCAACAAATAATACTGTTTTACATACGTGCTGGCCAAAGATGATGGAGATATCTTCCTACTGTCCCATGCAACACATATCATGTTACAAATTGTTTTTTGCTCTCAACGCTAAGTTTTTTAACCAAGTTAATTTAACCAAGCTGGTGCATGAAGATCAAGGGTTTTTATTTTTACTTGGACTATTCTCTGGTGATAATGGTAAATAATATGTAATGCCACTCATATACTCACACTGTTCTAAATGCGTTAGATACTTAACCCGCTGATCCTCATTCAGGTATGTAATCCCTACACATTTATTGTTGCTATTATACAGATGAAAAAAGTAAGGCACAAAGCACTTCAGTCTTGGTCCCTGGATGTACATTAGTAAATGGTAGAGTCTGAATTGGAACCAGCACCTGTGCCTCCACGGTGTAGACATAACTGCTATATATCTAGTACACTGTTGATACAGTTGATATGCTGTTGGTAGTGGACGTTCAAGTTAGTCTCCATTTTTCATTCCCTTTGGCTGTGGATATTCTAGTTGTCTCCTTGCACATAATTATCCACCTCCTTAAGATGTATACCAACAAGGGGCGCCTGGGTGGCTCAGTCGGTTGAGCGGCCGACTTCGGCTCGGGTCATGATCTCGCGGTCTGTGAGTTCGAGCCCCGCGTCGGGCTCTGTGCTGACAGCTCAGAGCCTGGAGCCTGTTTCAGATTCTGTGTCTCCCTCTCTCTGACCCTCCCCTGTTCATTCTCTGTCTCTCTCTGTCTCAAAAATAAATAAACGTTAAAAAAAAAATTAAAAAAAAAAGATATATACCAACAAGAGGAACACTAGGTTGTATATGCGTTTATCTTCGGCATTAATGGCTATCTCCAAATTGCTAAATAATGTGGAACCATTCACATGGGTGGTGTTTAAGAGTTCCTGCTTCTAGGGGCGCCTGGGTGGTTCAGTCAGCTAAGCTTCTGACCTGGGCTCAGGTCATGATCTCGCAGTTCGTGGGTTCGAGCCCCTCATCGGGCTCTGCGCAGACAGCTCGGAGCCTGGAGCCTGCTTCGGATTCTGTGTCTCCCTCGCTCTCTGCCCCTCCCCCACTCATGCTCTCTTTCTCTCTCTCTCTCCCTCTCCCTCTCCCCAACTCCTCAAAAATAAATAAACCTTAAAAAAAAGAGTTCCTGCTGCTCCGTATACTCACCAGTTCTTGGCACTATCAGACAATGTTCTGGAAGATGTGTGCATCTGATAACAAACTCACAAATGTGTTGTGGGCACAGGGAGTGCCAAACAGCACGCGGGGTACCTGGATCTGAGAGTGTCTCGTGATCCAGCCTGAAAAGCTACACTCCGATGCAGCCACTGCCAAAGCCACACACAATAGCTTCTGGGAGTTCTGAAGACGTCTTAGGCTAACTGTACCTACAAAGAGGCATATGATCCCCTCCAGGGTCACCTGTGACAATAAAAGGTACAGCCACTTTGATTGTGCCATATGATGAGATGGACTAAAAGAAAGAATGGAAGGAAGGAAAGAAGGAAGGAAGGAAGAAGGAGAGGAGAGGAAAAGAGAGGAAAGGAGAGGAAAGAGAAGAGGAAAAAGAAGAGGAAAGAAAAGAAGAGGAAAGAAAAGAAAAGAAGAGGAAAGAAAAGAAAAGAAAAGAAAAGAAAAGAAAAGAAAAGAAAAGAAAAGAAAGAAGTACCTGGACAAAACTCTGAATGATCTGTGTGCATTTAAGACAAATGCACAGTCCAGAGTCTTGGGAAGCATACGCAGGCATGCTAGGGAAGCGGGAGCCATTGCTAGAAGGTTTTCTAAACCCACCTTCCCTTGTCCCCACCCCTTCTCATCCCAAATGGTGTCGAGGCTAGGAAGAGGCCCCATTTCCCGACATCACCACACCAGGAGGGGACGGACAGGTCACAGACACACTGTCTGTCAACCCCCATTTCCGGAACTCAAAACCCATAGTCGCCTTTCGATAATATTAAAAAGAGGGAGAGCATTTTGCATGAAAACATGTTGTAACTGTATTTGTAACACTCGATAAATAAATTACAGGTTTTATATCATTCAGAGGGAGCTGCCAGGGATGTATTCAGTTATCAACTTCGCACGCTTGGGAGAATGAATTAAGTGCCCGCCCGTGTTGAAGGCTTGGGGATTATTCAGCCAGGATAGGCTACTGAAAAGTTTGGACAGTTCTGTAGGCATTTCAGGATAAGCAAGAACAGTTTGGTAGAAGCCACGGAGGGCAGACGATTCTGTCCTGTCCATTTACAGCAGCTTATAAATTCCATAAAAAGGAAATGAATTATGCCTTATTGGGTTTACATAAGGTCACCCAGTGAACTTTGACCCCTCTCTTTTCTCATTTGGCTCAATTATTAGATGAAATGACAGATTTGATCTCTTTTCAAATTGTATTAGAGAGGGTCTCTTTATTTCACCCTCTAGCAGCAATCAGCTGACAGGACGAGGCAAGTGCATTAATTATGATTGATTTGGAGTGTCTATAGGGTGATTATTTCTAGAATTCTACTCCTGAGCCAAAACCTTTTGACCTATTTCAGGCCACACAGCAAATTAATCCATAAGAAGATTTAAGGGCAGGCTGTTCAGGACAGCAGTTTTCCTCTTGTATTTGCAATCAAAACATTTAAGACACTCCGGGCAATCCAGAGGGATTGAATTACCAGAACACTCCATGGTGAAGACATTTAACAACCTGACAACTCAGTTGAAAAACATCTCGTGCATAATAACCAAAAATGGCTCTGAATTAGCCCCCAAAACAGGGAAAGACTCCTAACTCTCTCCGCTCTGAGCTAATGGGATAGCATAGAAAAAAAAAAAATCTTTTTTTATGAGTTTGTGAATTTGTCACGATTGGAGATTCAGAATAACATGTCTGTTGTTGGGACATTCAATCTCCCTCTCGTCTTTCCAGTGGATTAAAAATGACAGTACTAATTAAAGAAGTAAAGAAAAGAGACCACTGTCAGTTGCAACGTATAGGCTTGAATTATAATAAGGCTCAGATGAGGAGGAGAAAGAAAAGTTGGAGAAGTGTCATCATTAGGGATTTCTTTCTAAGTACGGAAAAGCATCTTGCAGATAAATTCTATTTAAAGAGAGATTGTTTAACCGTAATTTTCATCCCTGAGTTATTAGATCCCAGTAAGGATTAAAGGGGAGATGCATCTAGAATCGATGCCAGCAGATCAGTGAACTCAGTCCTACTTCCTGCCATCCAATGTCCCCAAATGGGAAAGAAGAAGGAGTTTAGGCAACGACTGAATGAATCCTGCCTGTGGCGCTTATAAACTGTGTGACCTAGAGCAAGTGACTCGACCTCCCTGATCTCCGCTTCTTCCCCCCTATGGTGTGCGAATAATACCCACCTTACTGCAGAGTTGTAGGGAAGATTAGAGACCATATGCGTTTAGAGAAACGAAAATATTTTATTGCTGTTATTTATAATCCTACATTGCCATTTATGGAGGCAGGTCATGGGAACTGAAGAGTCTTTTGTTTGCTGAAGTCAAGCAAAATTTCTACCCTCACTTGAAAATAGCAGTAAGGGACAGAAGGAGACAGAAACTGGGGGAGAGCTGTGTAGTTCAGCATCAGAAAAGAAAGTGGTTGGGGCGCCCGGGTGGCTGGGTCAGTTAAGTGTCTGACTTCAGCTCCGGTCATGATCTCCCGGTTTGTGGGTTCGAGCCCCTCATCGGGCTCTGCACTGACGGTACGGAACCTGCTTGGATTCTCTCTCTCTCTCCCTCTCTCTCTGCCCCCACCTCCTGCTCTCTCTCTCCAAAATAAATGAATAAACTTTAAAAAAAAAAAAAAGAGGATGGATAAGCTCAGAGACGGAGACTTGGAGGGTGGGGTTCGAGAGGCTCGTAATCACTTGAGGGGGCAGGAGAGAAACCTGGTGTCCTGTGTCCCCATGAGCGGCTGTCATACTTGCAGAGGAAGCTCTGAGTATTTCAGTTGTTTTCAGGGACCAAGCGCGTGAGCACAAACGTCAAACGAAAGGGAATCGTACAGATTGTGGCAAACTAGAACACCTGTGAGTCGCTTCAAAGGGCTAAAACTTAGTTCCTTACAAAAGCATCGTGCAGGCCAAATCCTGCCGTCTGGGATCCAAAGAGGCCGAGATGGGGAGTTCAAAACTGCGTTCGTTCTTTTAACCCCACAGTTCAGCCCACATTTGCCACTGTAACACTGCCTTATAAAGACCGAGCCAGCCGATGCATTTGCTTCTTGAGAAATCAGTTATATTCAACAAGGATTGTGGGGCAGCCAAGCTGTCATTATCCTGAGGCCTGGTCATCAGTTATAAAGCTAATAAGTACCAAGCAGCCCATCAGTGGCCGTTCTCAGTCTCGCTCATACAGTTCTCGGATGATTACATAACCAGGAATGTGCGTGGCTTAATGAAGGCTTAAAAAATAACCCAAACAAGCACACGGCTGAGGACTTTGCTGGATCGCCAGCGTGAAATAAATAGAAAAGCCTGGAGACGAGGGAGGAGACAACATCCATTTCGAGATTTGGAGATGGCCTCCCCCCCCCCACCCCCCCTCCAGCAGACTGATGGAGGCTTGATGTATGGCTTACCCATTGTTATCATTTGGATGGGCAACCAAACACAGATATCCAAATAAATATGAGAAGGCCGGAGCCAGTGCTAATAGGATCCTGGGCATAAAAGGCTTAACACACCCCCATCATTCTAGGAGAGAGCTACAGCCTCCATTCATAGGCCAAAAGGGACTATTTCTTGAGCAGTTACCTTCAACAGAGCCCTTTGCAAGGCATGCTGAGGAGGCAGGGATGAAAGGAAGAAGAGGTTTCCACCCTGGGGTGAAGGGGGTCTACCATCTGGGGGGGGGTGGGGAAGGACAGTGAGAAGCAATGCAAAGTGACCGTGGGTCCAGGCAAACCCAGGTCAGAGAGGTGACCTCAGGTTAGTAGGAGGCAGTCAGAGGAAGGCGTTACAAGAAGTCTAAGAACTCGGTTCTTGAGGAAAGGAGGGGAAGAAGCAGAGATTCTTTGAGTTGAGATTACCTTTTTGAGATGAGTTTACGCCTTTGAGGTGAGGTTACCCCTTTGAATTATGATGACCCTTTGGATTAAGATTACTTTTTTGGGATAAGTTTACACCTTTGGTTTGGATTTACCCTTTGGGGTTAAGATCACACTTTGAGTCGAGTTTACCCCTTTGGGTTGAGATTATCCCTTTGAGTTGATTTACCTCTTTGGGTTAAATTTACCCTTTTGAGTTGAGATCATCCCTTTGGGTTGGGTTTACCCTTTTGGGTTAAGGTTACCTCTTTGAGTTGAGATTACCCCTTTGAGTTGAGATTACCCCTTTGGGTTAAGATTACCCTTTGGGATAGGTTCACCCCTTTGGATTGAATTTGCCCCTTTGAGTTGAGATTATCCCTTTGTGTTCAGTTTACCCCTTTGGGTTGAGTTTACCCCTTTAAGTTGAAGTTACCCCTTCGAGCCGAGATAAATAACATTTATCGAGCTTGCCCAATGTGCCAGGTAACGCTGAAGGGCTTTACATGTATTAACACATTTAGAACAACATAGCACCGTTCTGAGGCTGAATCTGTCATTACCCCCATTTTACAAATGAAGAAAGCAGAGGCGCCCAGCACTTAAGTCACTTTCCCAAGGTCACGCAGCTAGTACGTGGTAGGGCCAGGATAAAACCCTGCACTGGGGTCCCAGAGCCTGTGCTGTTAATCTCTCCTCCAGGCAGTCCCTCTTATGGTAACGGTTCTGGAATTTCTAAGTGGAAGCATTTGCAAGGTGGTTCCGAAAGACAGGACCAAACAGAACTTGTATAGACTCAGCACCAACACTATACTAAGTCCAATGGCCCGGGAGCAGGCATACTTAAGTAGGGTGTCATCCCAGAACGTGAAGAATCAATTCGCCAAGGATCAAACCAGTTTCCACTGACCAGGCACTATCTCCCCTCTCCTGGAAGGAATGATAGCATGAAGATAAGTCCGTGTCCTGTACCATGATGGATAGCTTTTCATAGGGGTGTAGACTTCCAAGAGGTTTTAAGTGGCCAACAGCCCTGGGACAGGTACCACGTAGGCACAGTTTGCCTACGGCGAGGCACTAGACTAAACACTCTCCGCCAGGGGCAGGGTGGGGAGAAGGAAGGAGCAAAGGGAGGAGAGCTTAGCAACGCCATAGCGGGGCCGGGATGGAAGTCCAAGCTGCACTTACCATTCTTGGAAAATGGCAATGGCAGTGCCCTTCTGTGAAGCTGTTAAAGTGAGAGAAAAGCAACACAGAGATCTCGAGTCATGGGGAAAAGAGGCTAAGGATCTAAGAGGTATGGGAGAAGACATGCTTTAAAGGCTTTAAAGGCTGCCAGCCATCTGATATGCATGGGGGGGGGGACATCAAGGCAAAGGTAGTTGGAGCTGAAGAGAGTGGGTAGAGGAGAAACAGGGAGGGGGATCAGGAGTTGCCCTGCGCTTCCTGGTGCCCAATGGTGTCGCCTCTTCTTGACCGGGCCCGGTGTGATAGTTGCAAAGCTGGCAAGGGACTGTTCCCCTGAGACTACCGGAGCCCCTCCAACACATGTCTCACCCACTGGACACTGTCAGATCGGGGACAGGCGGAGGTACACACAGTGTGCAAGAAACCCAGATCTCCGATCTGCGGCCCCTGCTCACTCAGGCCCAGAGTGAAAGCTTCCCTGCCTCCTGAGGGATCCCTTTAGGAAACAAGGCCCAAACAAGCCTGGGTGTTACCCTTTCGGTGGCATACAGACGAAGCAAAGAGGAGGGAAAAACCCCGAGACACGCCCTTCCCGTCCTCCGGGTCTGGGAAGATCTTGACCTGCGGGGGGATAGCAGGTGACGTAAGTGACCTCCTAGTGGCAGGCCATGATGAGAGCTGGTGGCTGCTACCCCAGGCGGCTGCAGCCACCCCGGAGGAGTATCCGTCTAGGGTTGCCAGATTCTTTTTTAAAAAAATTTTTTTTTCAACGTTTATTTATTTTTGGGACAGAGAGACACAGAGCATGAATGGGGGAGGGACAGAGAGAGAGGGAGACACAGAATCGGAAACAGGCTCCAGGCTCCGAGCCATCAGCCCAGAGCCTGACGCGGGGCTCGAACTCACGGACCACGAGATCGTGACCTGGCTGAAGTCGGACGCTTAACCGACTGCGCCACCCAGGCGCCCCTAGGGTTGCCAGATTCTTATGGGTGCATTCCTGATGTTTAACGTTGGCAACTAATTTTTAGAAAACATGGCCAGGGGAGCCTGGTTGGCTCGTCGGCGGGGCGTCCGACTTCAGCTCTGGTCATGATCTCACGGTTCATCGGTTCGAGCCCCGCGTCCGGCTCTGTGCTGACAGCTCGGAGCCTGGAGCCTGCTTCGGATTCTGTGTATCCCTCTTTCTCTGCCCTTCCCCTGCTCATGCTCTGTCTCTCTCTGTTTCAAAAATAATAAACATTAAATTTTTTTTTTTTTTTTAATTTAGAAAACATGGTCAAACTCATCTGCAGACCTGATCTGGCCTCCAGGCCACCATTCAGCTACATACTCTAAGTAACTGTATCCGGTGGGCTGCAATTATCCCACAGTAACCAACAACCCTCAGACCCCACTGTTCCGACACGGAGAAGCTGAGTTCTTCCTCAAGCTGCTTGTCCAACATGGGTTGATGGGACAAGGCAGGGGAGAGATGCATCTGGAGGGTTCTGTCCATCTCGGAAACCCAGAGACCCAGGGTGAAGGAGTCTGTACCTCAACACAGCCACTCCTGCTGGAGGTTACAGAGTGAGGTTGGCTCTTTTTATTGCTTTGAATCCTTATTTATTCTTGAGAGAGAGAGAAGAGAGCGAGGCGGGTAGGGGAGAGAGAGAGAGAGAGAGAGAGAGAGAGGGAGATACAGAATCCGAAGCAGGCCTCAGGGTCCACGCTGTCAGCAGAGGGCCGGGAGCTGGGCTCAAACTCACAAACCAACCGTGAGCTCATGACCTGACCCGAAGTTGGACACTTAACCGACCGAGCCACCCAGGCACTGAGGTTGGCTCTTAAAGCTGCCGCTTGACGTGCGTCATTCCCACGTTCGCGCACACACCGGTGGCCAAAGCCGATCGCGTGGCCACACCCCTTTGTGGGAGGCGGGTTGGGAGAGGAGACCACCCCCCCCACCCCCCGAAAAGAGAAGTACTCTATGAAGAGGGAGAGTACGGATGAATGAAATTCTTTTAAACAAAGGTCTTCACCCTTTTAAGTGGAACAGCGGTTTGTTTCGAAATAAGATGTTGCTTTGAAGTATGTTGCTTTGAAGATGTTGCTTTCTGGAACACCTCACTGCAAACTCACTTCCCCGTTTTTTCTTTCTCCTTCTAACCCACCTCTGCCAGTCTAGCGGCGATGGTAAAGACAGGGCGTGTGGGCTGTTCTACTCAGGGAGAAGCGGAAACCAGAAACACGCTCGGTGACCCTCTACCCTTGTCTACAGGGCCTGTTGGCCCGGCTCAGTCCACTTTGGGCAGGTTTACGTGCCCAGGTCCTTTCCATAGTTATGTCTGCATAAGCCTGTGTATGCCCAAGCTGCCCGTGGGCCCGAAGAATCGTCCCTTGTGACTCCCCTCCTTAAACAGGCTCCAATTAGACACCACTTAATGGCACCTCCAATTTGACTGCGTCTGTCCCAGATTCCACAATGCATGGGAATTCTCCCAGAGATTATTCCTGTTTTTCCCATCCTCAAAACAAGGAGGGGGGAATAATGCATGATTGAAAACTAGCCACCAAATGTTTAAAAAAAAAAAAATTGCACATGTGTTGCTTTGAAAACTTATTGCACAGCTGGGGGCATTTAAAGAACTTAATTAACAAGCTTTGGCCGCAATGTGCCCCCTCTTTGGGAGGGGAAAAAAATCACAGTTAAGATTTGTCCAATTAAATGATAGGAGAGTTGGTGGATTCAAAGAGAGGGAGAGAGAGAGAGAGAGAGAGAGAGGTGGGGGGTGGGGGGGGGATGCGCCTCCCATTTGAAAAGATTTTTAGTCTGATGGGAGACCAGTAGTCTTGATTAATTCAGTGCTAAGCTTTTCCACAGTTTCCACAAACTCAGAGCACTTAAGAATTTTTAACCCAAATGTAATTATAGGTTTTGATAATCAGGTTTTAGTTAAATAAAGTCCCCTCTTTCCTATAAAATCTGAGGCTGGAATATTCTGTTGTAAAGGAAGCTCCCTCAGACCCCCACTTTTTCTCGCTCCCATGCGGGCGTCCCCCAAGCCCAGGATGGGTGCCCCGTCGCGGTTTCAGCGGGCCCTGTGCCCCCGTGGGCCCCTTCCTCCATAAAAACCTGTCAGAAATTACATTTGACAACTGCATTGCCGTAAAGGTGACTATAATCTGGGCTGGATTCATTTTTACGCGCTCTTTATTATACTATCCATTCGATTTTAATTTAAGAACGACTTGGAATCCAAACATTCCCGTGGGCCCCTAAAAGTACGGCAGGTCCCACCCCCCAGAGCCCCACGGATAAGTCGGTGCCGCCCGGAATCTCCCATGATGAGCCCAGAGAGGGACCTGGTTGGGGGGGGGGGGGTTGCCAGCTAGGAACGAGTTCCAAATAACAGGGACTGTGACACAGTTCCCGGTCACGCCATTCCTATCGGTCTAGGCTAAGCGCTTGCCTTACAGCACACTAACCTCCAGCCCCCCGGCCCATACCCCCCCCCACCCCCCCAAAATTGTTATTCTGACATCATTGGCCTGAAAGAATACCCAGTACAGTAGGCACTCTTGGAATGGTGAGTTTTCTGCCTTTTCCAAGGGGGATGTTCAGCCAAGACAAAAATGCGTAAGGGCAGCAGAGAAAATTCATTTGTATAAGCTGGCCCCCCTACTGTGGAATTTTCAATTATATATATCTAATTATGGCTGTCAGTTGATGGATCCAGAAAAGACATTTTGGTGCCCCCCCCTTTTTTTTTTGTCTTTTCGTCATCTCTTCTGTTAGAATGATTATAGCACACTTACACAACTAATTGCCTTACTGCTGATTAGTGATACAATTATGCAGACCCAGCTCCTTGTGTGAACAACCATCTGCCGAGAAAAAAAAAGTGACACTATTCAAAAACTATCCATAATTTAACCAATGTTATTCCAATGCACTGAGCCCAGACAATCGTCTGGTCTTCATATTTCATACCCACCCTGGCAAGAGGAGGTTGGGTTTTGTGTGCCCAATTCACCTCTTTAGACACCCTGTGAATCAGAAAGAATGAGGGAGAAGAAAGTACTTCAAATGTCAACCCATAGTGGGGAATTGAAGCGTGGTTAACGTCCATTCCTCCTTTGGGTAATTTTTCTTCAAATTTTATACCACTTGGCAATTTTTTGTTTCCTTTCAAACTGCTGAGAAAGTACAGATGTTTTAACTCCCCAAAGTGGGCTTGGGTTTGCTGGGGCTTTTTTTTTTTTTTTTTTTTTTTTTTTGGTGGACTGTTCTCCCCAATTCTTTTCTCTCCTTTTTCTTCATAATGTTTAAAAAAAAAAAAAAAAAGAAAGAAAGAAAGAAAAAGAAAAAAGAAGGGGTTGTAAGAGAATGGAAGGGCGCGGGCTGACATATGACGTTTCAATAAAGTGTGTCTTTTGTTCCCTAAGGCCAAGCGTAGGGGACGTCAAACTCTGAGCGCTCAGGGACCACGGAGAGGGCACAGGTGGACGACTGGATGCTGTTCGCCCCAGGGAGGAAACAAAGAGAGAGGATTGGTCTCTCCCAAAGCGCAGGGCAAGATCGGCCTTGTCTGCATGGGGCAAAGAAAAAGCCTGTGAGAGGCAAGAGGGTTCAAAACCATGAGGCAAGTGCCCGAGTCCCTTCTAGCTATTTGAAAATGAGACTGCGGGTTGTCAGGGCAGAAAAGGACAAGGCCCGAGTGTCCGAGTGGCTGGGTGCCCCTCGCTGTAGATACTGATGGCAAACGGCTTTCTGGAGCAAAGAAGGTGCCGGATGTTAAGGAGAGACACTTGGGAAGGAACCCCAGAGAATCAGCTGTCCACCATATGTCCACCCCACCAGCTGAAAGCAGGCTGAGAAAGGGAGGCCTGGTCCGGAGAGCTGCCTGTGGAGGGGCCTCGTCTCAGCCCTCCGACAGGGGCTTCCTCTCCAAGCACAGCTCCTGAAATCTTGGCATCCCAGGACCTGACAGCCTCCCCCCCCCCCCCCATCATCCAGACGACAGAATCAGTCTGGTCTCACCCTGGGGCTCCAGCCTGAGGATCAGCTACCCCCGCCCCTTGATTTTCTTTCATTCTCTTCTACTCAGGGCTCTACAGAAAGTAAAAGCCTGGTATTGAGTGTTGTCGTTGGTTTTTTGGTTGTTTTTTTTTTTCCCTTTCATTTGTTTGAAAGAAATTTTAATCTCCTGGTCCCTCTGAACTTCTTTTTTTTCTTTAATGTGCATTTATTTATTTTGAGAGAGAGTGCGCACCTGTGGACAGGGGAGGGGCAGAGAGAGAGGGAGAGGGGGAATCCCAAGCAGGCCCCTTGCTGTCAGTGTAGACCCCGACGCGGCGCTCAGTCTCACGAACCATGAGATCATGACCCGAGTGGGAATCAAGGGTCAGACACTCAACGGACTGAGCCACCCAGGCGCCTCCCCTACCTCTGAACTTCTTTAAAAAAGAGATAACTTGAGTCTGTCAGGCTGACCCAGGCGTGTGCTCTGAAACAGCAAACGTAGTGCGTGTGTTTGGCCAGTTTTGTTTTCTTGGGTATTTTGTGAAAATAAAATGAACGCTAGCCGTGAATGTTTACAGAGCGCTTCCAGGATGCCAGGCTCTTTTACGTGCGGCATATGATTGCCTCATTTTGATCTTTGCAAAATCTTCCAAGGTAGATACTTGGATTGTCCCACCGTATGGAGGGGGATCCTTCATTCATATAGGATTAAATAACGGAGGCGGGACACACAGCTAATTGCTGGTAGAAGGAGGATTTGAACCAAAGCCCAGAGCTCTCCAAAGCCAGAGCTCTTAGCCATCAAACACTATCAACATCTCTTCGAGGCCTTAAAGAGTGTGTTTTTGTAGACAGAAGACGTGGTCGCTCTGTTAACCGGAATATCATCCCCATATATCTGCACCATAAAAAGAGAGATTTGAACAGGGTGTTGTGTGGAAACCAATTTGACAATAAATTTCATTAAAAAAAAAAAGAGAGAGAGAGAGAGAGATTTGGGAAGCAAATAAACTCTCCTTCCCAAGGAGCCTCTCTCCCGCCTTCTAGCCAATTCTACCAACTCCTTTTCCAGAGCTAGCATAGACTGAATCGTCTGATAGAGTCATCTCATAGGACAACCTCATTGTATCTTCAGTTCTTTGATGTTCCACGGCCACTGGTCTTGCCAACCTGGTTGGAGAGTAAGATCTTAGAGGACAAGAATCTTCTTTCCTCCTCCTTGTCCTCTACCTCTCTCTCCTCCTTCTTCTTCCCTCTTTTCTCAATAAGGGTTAACTCAGTGCCAGTTTGGGGTCCACGCAAAGTCCGGCCCCGCTTCTAATCGCCTCACCAAAGTGCTGTGGCTCGATCGATAACCCCAGCTGGAACCGAATGCACTTTGGGTTAATTGATCAGAGGCCAAGTTTCTGCAGCTGATGCTTACTGTGATCACTCTAGTAAAAGGCAAAAGCCTTTACTGGTGGGGAAGGTTGTGTCTTTGGGAAGTGGCAACTCACCATGTTGGGGATCATTGGTAAGCATGGGTCCTTTTCCTTGTCCTTAACTCCTGGCAGAGGGAGGAAGGATTATTGACGGCAGAGTGTACACGTGGGATTGGGTTGGAGGCGGTTCTCACCGGAGTGAATTCTGAAGCGTTCGCCTCATTGAATCTAAGCCCCAGGGATCCAGGCCCTGCTGGGAGCTCAGACACAGCCTGGTGGGCAGACTCTGACGACTGAGAAGCCACACAGGGCTCTCAAGGAGAAAGATCACCAGACTAAGACCCCTACAGATCAGGTGACCTCACCCCGCAGCAAGCTTTAATCTTGTGTCTGAAAGTGTCGGCTCCTCAACCTGGAGCCTTTCCACTAAGAAGAATCAGAAAAGAGTCCCAAGGCTAGACCTTACATTTGTCTCTTCCCTTACCTAGACACAGGTTCCGGGATGTCCAAAGTCGCCTGAGACTTTCCTGAGGTCCAGATGACAAATCAGACTACTTAGAATGGGCAAGTGGCTCTCCAAATGACACTTAGGTATTTTTTATGTATTGTAGATGGGGAAAAGATCAATGCAGATATTTGGAAGTAAAAGGAGTCTTGGAGGCAGTTAAGTCAATTCTTCACTCAAGGTGGATAAAAATGGAACCACTAGCCTTCTTGGTTATTGTCTTTGTTTTGTTTTGTTTTGCTCTGTTTTGTTCTCTCCCTTTGTCGTCCCTCATTTCAACTAGAGTCTGGAAGCCTGATTCTTGACTCTTCGTGTTCTACTCCTGGTGTGATAATCAGTGTATCTCAGCTAGCAGAGATGACCCAGCCTCTCCATCCTTCCGTCTAGTCAGGCAACAATTATACATTCATCCGCTTAACCGTCCACCTACCCACTCGCTCACCCAACTCTCCATCTACCATCAAATTAACTACTATATACCAAGCATTACAATAGGTACAAAAATCAAAAGAGGGAATAGACTCTATACCTACCTTCAAGAATTTTGTGGTCTAGTGGGCATAGGGACCCTACCACGTAATGGACATAGTAATAATAATGTCAAGCATTAAATGATTTAACAGTTATGTTCAGAATGCTGAAGTCACATAAGTAAGATTTATTCAGCACTTCTTATGTTCCCAGCCCCACGCTAAGCTTTTTTCACACTTCTTCTCATTGAATGATGAGATTGATCCTATGAGATAGGTGCTATAACTTCTCTCATTTTGCCCAGGAAGGAACTTGTTCCACATCACGTGTCTGTGAAGAGGTGAACTCATTCCTCGAAGCGGGACAGTCTTCATAACTTACGCTATTGACCAGTGGGCTACTCCCCGGGCTAAATGGAATCACTAATGAAGAAAAGACTCAAGGGGAATTTTCAGAGTTTCCCCGGAGAAGGAGACACTTACGCTGGGCCTCGAGAGATCAGCAGGAGGTCACCAAAGAGAGGAAAGAGGAGAACATTGCAGCCAGATGGAAGACTGAGGAACGGCTGGTGTGTTCAAGAAGCAAGCCGCTCAGCGAAAGTGGAGGGAAGCATACACGGGGGCAGGTCGACTCCCAGGCAACAACAACAAGGGCAGTAATAATAATGACTACATCTTATAGGACACTGGCTCTGGTGGCTGCTGTGGCTGGACACCCTGCCATCCTTACAGCCCTCGTGAGGTAAGTTCCATCCCCCTCATTGGAGAAATTCAAGCTCCAGCGTAAATCAAGGTTCTAGCTAAAAAAAGCCTTTAAAAGAAGAATGGTCTGATCCCCAAGTTCACACACTCAGGTTAAGAACATGAGCTCTACAGTCAGACAACCTAGGACAAAAATCCCAGCTCTGCTATTTGCTAGTCTTGTGGCCCTGGGCCACTAACGAAACCTCACTGGGGCTTCAGTTTCCTCAACCGGGTGGGGATAATCATCACCTTATCCATGTTATCCGAGTACTGTTCAGACGACTCGATGGGATAATGGCACCACGGGAATCACAAAGTATGAAGCCTGGCAGTGTATTGAATAATGGTTGGCTATTATTGTTAAGTTGGGGTCCATTTTTCAGGGACATCTAAGAGCCATTTAAAGCAACAGAAATCAGCATCACGAGAAAGCGAATTCCTCGTTTGATGATAGAGAAGCTCACAGTCATCATCAGTTGAGTCTAGCTCAGGAGTTGAAAACAGACAGCTTTCACCAAAGACTTTGTTGGCTCAAAGAAGCTCCAAGCTTCTCTGATGGTTCTGACACAGCTCCCAGGCCCTCCCTTAAACCGCCAGCTCTGGGGCATTTTGACCTTGGCCCAGGGATGATGTGATGGGCCTCTCTGTGCCAGGCCTCAGCCTCAGACAGGGGAACATTGCCTTATGAGGAAACCCGTGCTCCCTGGACTTTGGCTTCTTGGTCAATGAAGCCCCAAGGTTGAGCTGATTCAGTTTTACCCAGTTTTAGCCGAGCCCCCAGGTCCAAACGAAGGCCCGGTGCTCTCAGGCAAATGTAGGCTTTCTCTCTATCAAGTGCATCGGGCAGAAAGGCAGTGTGAGGCTATTCATATTTTCTCCATGGGATGATGTCTATTAAAATGCAACCCATTTTTAACCCAATCAGCACACGCTGCCGTCAAGTCACGGGTCCCAAAGTTCTGTACACACGCAGCCCGATGTAACTCGATCAGTTCATAAAGAGGGTACTTGTTGCTTGCAATAAGTGAGGGGAAGCATGGTCTTTGCTTAGCGGCATCTCATTTCTGGCGTTGGGGCGGCCATGACCATCATACCGAGAAGACAGGCTGCCTTAGTTTCGGGCCCCCCAGGAACAACCCCCAAAGCAAGCATTTAATGGCAGATAATTTGTCTAGGGGGTGCAAGATCCTGGTAGAGGAGGGGGAGGTAAACTAGGGAAGGAAAGGGTGCCTGGTGGTGTATATCTCATGGAACCAGTCACTGTGATAAGCAAAGGGAGAACAATCCCATGACAAACTCCAAGAAATTGTGTAAAGCATACACCTCAGAATGATCCCACGTTAGACATGAGGGAGCCTGGGTATTTACATACCAACCCCAGTCATTGTTCCAGAGCTGCTCCTGGGGGCCGTTAATTCCCCCCACTTCGGGCCTGCCTCCATGACCAAATGGCCCTTCGAGGGGTTGGAGAAAGCCTCCAGGCCTGGGGAGCAGGGAAGGATACTTGGAAGACAGCTAGCACATGCTGGAAGAAGAAGATCCCAGGGATGTGAACAAGCGCTGAGGGCACCCCTCATTAACCTTCTTCAAACAAGACTTTTCTACATCAGCCCATTGATCCAGAGGACAGCCGTCAGGCAGCCTCAAGCATCTGATAAAGTCCTTATGCCGTATTATGAAAAGCCTTCACCCGGAATGTCTTTACTCATAGGCACAAATATTAATAAATTCCAACGATGGAGGAGGATATCAGGAGAAATAAAAGGAGCTACCTCGTGACTTAGAAATTTCCACTTGGGTGCGGGGGTGGATGAAACAGGGAATGGGTGTTGGGGGGAGGGGACTTGTCACGGTGAGTATCGGGTGTTGTGTGGTCGTGTCGAATCACTATATTGCACACCAGAAACGTGTCGAATCACTATATCGCACACCTGAAACGAATATAACACTGTACGTCAACTAACAACAATTACATAAGAACTTTAAAAAAAAAAAAAAGAAATTCTACTTCTTGGAAATTTGCCCCGATGAATACATACGCCTAGCCTACGTACAAAGACGTAGGCTAGGGAAGGTAAATTTTTACCTCGCTTGTAACAGACAAAAAATGGAAACAGCCAGCTGCCCATCAGTAGGGAAGGGCTGTGAGACTTGCAGGTATTGCAAAGGGCGATAAAGATTTGCGTATGTTAACATGGAAAATTTTAAGATGCAAGTGAAAAAATCTTGCAGAACAATACGCAATTGTGGTTACCATTGATATAAAGGCCGTGTACATGTAATGTATTAATGTATTACTGTACAGAATAGCATGTATATACGTGTTGATATATGCTAAAAGATGGGAGAAACATTTCAAAAGATAATGGGGCTTATTTCCGGACCAAGAATAGAAAATGGTTTAAGGGGGGGACTTTCTTCTTTTACCCACTGTAGTGCTGGAATTATTTACTGTGAACATGTATTCATGTACTATTTGTATAATCAAAAACATGAGCGACAGCTGACATCTTTCCACTAATCCAGAAGACCTTTAAGAGGCGATCAAAGCAGAAAGATCAACTAAAACCTCATAGGCGTCTAGGTCATCTGGTGTCGGAGAGGTGAACGTATACCTTCCTGTCTCCCGAGGACATCATTACAATGGAACACAACGTGATGATTGTATGCCCATTCCTATCTCAGGGGAATATTGAAATACTGTCAGAATCTCTGTTGGGAAGACAGAGGATCATGGGATGTCCATTCAGAAAAAACAGGCAAAGAGCTCAAGAATAAAGGACTGGATACTGAATGGACTGCGTTCAGCTGCATATAACATTTACTTACATAGACCGGATATTTGCCCAATAATGCCAGGGGAGGGAGGGGTTACTGTGTGAACTTCACACTTGGGGCTTTCCTGAAGGACACAGACTGAACTAAATAGATGGTATTGTATCCAGTGATCCGCCGTAAATGTTTAACAGCTGGCTCTGGGGGTAGGCAGGGAGGGGACACCCTGACTTGTAGGGTTTCTGATTTTCACGGTGAAGTTATTCCTCCCAGTGGTTGGTTCCAAGGTGGGAGCTGAGAAAAGACACTCACTAGCACCCCATTCTACGGACAGGTACAGATATTATAATACAAATTACTTTAGGGGAGAACTTTGTGTACCACCGACGAAAGGTAGGAAACCAATGAAGAAGTGATACGTTGTGACTATTGTCACCTTCGCTGTGAACGTAAGTCATGTGATTGTAAGTTTATAAAATTTAACTTTTAGTAACAGTTGTATTTAAAACCCGGTTTAGAGAACCCCTGCAATTTTGACACTTGGGTCTCAGGCTGGTAGGGGCACACAAGGGCACTGAAGGAGCTCACAGATTTCTATCTGGAACATTTCCACAGAGGATACTTCAAGGAAGGGGCCAACTAGATGCTAATCAGAATTATAGAAAACACCGTGTTTGGCTGTAGAAATATAAACAGACAGATTGTGTTTTCACAGCCGCCTGACACAAGTTTTGGTTGGGAGCAATGCTCCCTCATTCCCCCAAGCAACTTGTGTGAGCTGGTAAGAAATATGATTTCCCTTCTAGTGGGGAACAGATTTGGCTTTTGAGACCTGACAGTGGAAGGAAATTCGTACTCTATCAAATGCTAAAATGCCCTGCCTCAAAACGCTCTCAGAGCTGGGTTCTTATCTAACCAGCAAGCAGAATGCAATCGCTGTTCTTGCAAATGCACTCAGATATTTTTTCCTTTATTCAGTTTTTCTAGAACGAGGATCCTTTAGTACGATCGTCTCTCCAGCAAATATTATTTCTTTTTAATTTTTACTTTGTGATCACTATATTTACTTGGACGTTTCAAAGGGTATTTACTGATACCCTTTGGCTATCTAAAAATGGAGAGGTTTATAAAGCAACCAGCGCTAATAATGCCATGTTAGCTCGTTTGTAAAATGGAATGAAAGGGTGCTGAGCACCCCCGGGTCGCTTAAGGACCATTTTGCCTCTCAAAGCGGATGGATTTTTGATCCACATTTTTATGCAGTTGAAAACATAAGCAGGAAGGGGACGGAGTGAGACCCCAGCACCTGGTGCATTCCTGGTGTCTGATAAACGCCAGGTTTATTGCTAAAGTAGGATGAATAAATACTAATGAAATCACAGCCAAGCTCGGGCCTCCACTCATTTATTTCCTACCCCCCAAAAGGAACACAGAACAGGGAACTCAAGTCAGGCATGACCAAACCTGAAGAATTTGACTGTGGAGGAGGCTTGGGGGGGGGGGGGCGGTTGGTGACGGGGCTGGGGTGGGGGTGGGAAGAGAGGTTGAATCTGGCCTGATTTTGGGGAGGAAGGAGCCGCGCGGCTGGCCAGCTCAGTGCAGTCTTTCATGAATAAACACTCTAATTGGGGACATCACAGATAATGGGTCTGACTTCTTTCACTGGAGGGCCGGATCATGATTTGCTAATTGGATATCCCTGGGGTGGTGGAGGCCCCCTCACTGGCCCTGAGTGATTACTAGTTAATGGGGTTTTAGAAGTTCCTATTCCAGGCTGATAAAGGGAGCCACGCTAAGGAAAAGGAGCCAGCACCCTTCCCAGAATGGCACTGGGAAGGACGCCCGGCGTCTGGGAAAACACTGGGTGGTACCAGGTTTCAGGGGTGCACCAAGCCCAGCGTTGCCTTTTTGAGCTGGGCGCCCACCCCAGTCAGCACCCCAATACTGACCCCTTCTCTACCAGGGTATTTGATCCAGGAGATGAAGCGCCCTCCCCCACCAGACCTCCTTCACCACTGCCTTTGGGCTCATTCCTTTGCAAAGAACAAGTACACAGAAAGCCGGACTCAGGGGGCCAGCAAAACCCCAGGGGTGACTCTTCATGTAAAGGGTAGAGAAAGTTTCTTTGCAGTCTCTGGATTTGACCTAGAGCGAGAGAGGTTGCCACCATTGTTCAAAGTGGGTGCAGTGACCAGGCAGGGGTGCTTCCGATCTAACCCCCTCTACAGGGGGATGTTGGCGCCCAGAGCAGAGGCCACGGGGGACGGGGCTTCCTGAGCACAAAGCTGGCTGACGTTTCAGAGGCGGTGCTCTGGCCGGTCCTTTTCTTGGGCCACGCTGGAGTCTTTGGCCTCTCCCAGCAAATCGCCTAGGGGGCGGAGGGAAGGGAAATCGGAGGAAAGACAGAAGAGAAAAAAATAGATGCAAAGGGGTCTTCCTATACCAAAACTCAAGCACATTCCTTGTCGCCCTCGAAAGCTCTCAGAAACCACTCACTCTGCGGCTCACTCTGCCCCACAGAACAGGTTCTCTTCCCACAAGAAAGCAAGACTTCCTTCTTTAAAAAAAATTTTTTTTTTACTGTTTATTTATGTTCAAAAGAAAGAGAGAGACAGAGACAGAGTGTGAGCCAGGGAGGGGCAGAGAGAGAGGGAGACACAGAACCTGAAGCAGGCTCCGGGCTCTGAGCCATCAGCACAGAGCCCGATGCGGGGTTTGAACTCACGAGCCGTGAGATCATGAGCTGAGCCAAAGTCGACACTTAACCGACTGAGCCACCTGGGCGCCCTAGAAGACCTCTTTCTTGATGGAACCCATGGTCTATAGGCTGTTCAGCTTAGATGCTTTCATGGGCAGTGACCTTCTCAGTTAATCCCTGGCCATCAGTCTTGTTTATGGAGGACGGGACTCTTCCTGGGCCTCAACGATCAGTCTTGTCAAACTGTCATTTCGCTCATGTGCAGAAGACTTGGGATGCCCTGAGGAAATTGTTCCTGGCAATGAAGACGGGCAACTCCAGTGCTCCAAAAACTGAGGGCGACACCACCCTGGATGAAGCTTCAGCTACCTTCCATTCCCAGCGTGTGAGCCCTGTGTGAGCAGCTGAGTGCTGACATTATGAAATAAACTTGCATCAGATAATATCTACCATCAGCCAGACCCTTTTCCGATGCTAGACTCTGTGCTATGGATTGTTCCTGTAGTGCCTCATTTAGTCTTGCCAAGAGCCCGCAGAGGTAGGCACGGTAATTATCTCCATTCCGGATGGGAACACTGACTGCTTAAACTGTCTGAGTTCACACCCTGAGTAACGCAGACCTGAAACTTGTTGCCCCCCAAACCGTCGTCCTTATCCCCTGTGTCACAAGCCCTTCCTTGAGTTTCACCCTCTTCAATATTTCTTTCCTGAAGACAGTTGACAAGATGGCCGGTGGTCTGGAGTCACCATGCAGAACAGCAAGGAACCTGATTTTATTTTTGTAGAAACAGTATGAATAGATGCCTAACAAAGGGTAGACTCCTTCTTGGTGGTCTCTAAGAACCGCACCCTCCTTTTTCTGGATGCAGTGATAACTGGTCGCTTCCCAGAAAACTGAAATGACCACGTTGATCCGCAAAGCAAAAAGCCTCGCTGATGACTCTGGGCAAATTACTTAAGTGCTCGAGGACTGACTTTCCCGCTGCATAAAATGACCTAGAGGAATACATGTCTAAGCTTCCTCCAAGCTCCCTATCGACGTATCAAGAATTCTGTATGCGTTACAAGAAAGGAGTTTGCTATCTCCCATGTGGGACTTTGGCCATAGCAAAAAGAATCAGTCATAGAGCATGGGGGGAGGGGGGGACGTGTGGAGGGGTGTAAGGCTCATATTTCCCAGCACCCGCGTGTTTTTTCCTTTCTCCTTGCTCTCCCTCTCCTGGTGCTGGTCCCTGTTTCCTTGAGCTATCTATCTCCTGGCATCCTTGGTACAGCTGCATCTGGCTTATTTGTTATTCATGAATTAACATGTGTTTTGCATGCATTTGCCTTTTGACAACTGTTCCCAAGTACATCAGAGTGTAGCAACAAGGGTCTTCATGTTTGATCATGTACACCATCAGTCAAAAATGTTTGAACGTGCATCCCAAACTAGGTGTTTATGGGCACCTATCGGCATTAAACAATAGACACGGACATGCATTTTCTAATAAACACGAAAGCAGAAAGTAAAAATTCCAAACATACTTGTGCCACAGCCTGTGGATTGTGTGGGGCCAAATGGCCTCTTTTTTAAAAATCCCCAGTGTCTAGGGGGGCGCCTGGGTGGCGCAGTCGGTTGAGCGTCCGACTTCAGCCAGGTCACGATCTCGCGGTCCGGGAGTTCGAGCCCCGCGTCGGGCTCTGGGCTGATGGCTCGGAGCCTGGAGCCTGTTTCCGACTCTGTGTCTCCCTCTCTCTCTGCCCCTCCCCCGTTCATGCTCTGTCTCTCTCTGTCCCAAAAATAAATAAACGTTGAAAAAAAAATTAAAAAAAAAAAAAAATAAAAATCCCCAGTGTCTAGAATGGGGGAGGGCCTCCGTGACTTGGGACTGAGGTGGAAGATAATTGAGAATGGACACTTGTTACAAAGAATCTATGACCAAGCGTTTCTAGACATGCAGTGAGAGAGTAGGGGAAAGAAGGCAGGCCTCACTCCTTGAAGGGGGGCCAGACACCCAGACATTTATGGGAATTCTACTAATTGTTAACCTCTATTTATTTGTTGGCATCTAAGGGCCAAAGACGACCCGTGTTCTGCCAGTTTATCTCGCCATCCTACAACCTAGAGGCAATCTTTTACACCTCGTTACAGCCCGAATCCCTCGGGGAGATGTTGCATCAAGCGGGATGAGCTCTCTTCATCAGAGTTGCCAAGTATGAATTTGACAAATAGAGACAATGGTGGAGAGGAGAGAAAAGTGTCCTAAGACCCAGAGAAACTAAGAGGAGAGTCCCGAAAAGCAAACCTCAGGGACGCCCAAGGATGTGATCCTGGTCCGTCCTTCAGCAGGTACTACCCCAGAATCTGATGGAGGGACAGAAGCATCGCCCCCGGAAATGAGAGCTTTTCTTCCATGCCTTTGGGCGTGGTAGAGTTCCCTGAACTTGAGAAGCAAATGGGGTCTGCTTTTGTGCCCTGAACCTTGAAAGTCTCTAATTCCTCCAGAGTGACTAGGAGACGACTGAACACCCCCCGCTCCCCCCGGATCCCCTCCAATACCTCCAGCTCCTGCCCTAGTGACCTCCGTAACACCATGCAGTTGGCATTCTGAGACTTGTTAAGGGAGGGGCATGCAAAACATATGCTAATTAATGAATACTAATAAAGCAGATATAGCTGGAATGAGGCTGTCTGGAGATAGCTCAAGGAGACAGAGACAGGCTCAGGAAGAGAGAGATATGCAGAGAGAAAGTGAAGACGCCAGAGACCCAGGGAGGCACAGAAGGGAAGAAAGAGCTTTTGCCTGCCTTGTTTGGTGGAGAAAACACGACAGAAAAGAGAAAAAAAAAATGGGCAGGGAAAGCATCTTCCTACTGAGCAAAACTACAAGTCAAAGTTCAATATGGGTGTGACTCAATTCAAGGGACATATGTTAACTTGGACTCTGCCGTGAAATAATAGTGATACGAAGGCATTTCTTACACGCCGAGCTCTGTTGACGCGCAGAAAACCTCATGCAAGTTATTAAATGTTCACAACATCCCTAGGAGGTACGCGCCGCTATGATCATCCCCATTTTACAAATGAGGAAACTGAGGCACGATGCCGGCAAAGTCGCCATCCAGCCCAGTGTCACGGGGCGAGCAGGTAGCAGGTCTGGGGATGGTGCTGAGCGGCTGGGCCTCCAGCGTCTGCCAGCCTACACAAGAAGCTTCTCCACCAGCTGCAGAGGACCCACGTGTCCATCCTGGGACAGACAGCTCCCTTCACTTTATCACTTTATTTTTTTTCCTGCTGAACTAGTATATAGCGGGCACTTTGATGCTATGAAACGGCCACTCAACTGGGAGGCAGTGTGCCCGTCTCTCAGCCTCTCCGAACTTCAACTCCTGGGGACCAGAATTCCTTCTCGAGGCATCCCTGGTATATTGATTAGCCATAGCTGGTTGAGGACACGCTTAAGATGGGGTTAAAAAAATTCATCTCAGCATAAAGTAATATTTGAGACCGGTTCATTTAGGAGATTAATATTCCCTCCAGAAACACCGAGATTCATCATACATGGTAAATATTTGTTTGGACAATTCTTAAATCGAGGATCATTTGATTGATAGATAATTGTTTCCAACGTCAGCTGAAGACTCAGCTGTCGCTGCCACATCACGAATTGATGTGTTGTTATCTTTTTCTGTTTTCTTGCTTCCTCTCCTACTTCTCGAACACCCCCAGAACATGGTTTTCTCATGACCAGCTCTAAGGTTGATTTCTTCACGAAGGAAGAAAAGAAAAACACATATGGCACCCGTTTCGTCTCCAAGGGACGCAAGGTGTTGGAAACCCCAGAGGCAGGGGTTGGGGGGCCCGGGGTTTCAGGAGGTGAAGATCTGCGAGGGGTCCCTGAGCCAAGCTCTGTTCCCCCACCCCCACCCCTGCGGCCGTGGAAACTTAGAGTGCCCTCCCTCCCTCTCCCTAGCCTCCCTGCATCTGGGTGAGACCATGGAGACCCAGATGGAAGGTTGCTCTGCGATTTCCTGAAAATGTCCATGTATGTGCCCTTTGCACGCCCCAGCTTAGGGGGCCTAGGCGTCAGAAGATGGAACCCATAGGGACGCCTGGGTGGCTCCGTCGGTTAAGCGTCCGACTTCAGCTCAGGCCATGATCTCGCGGTTTGCGAGTTGGAGCCCCGCATCAGGCTCTGTGCTGACAGCTCAGAGCCTGGAACCTGCTTCGGATTCTGTGTCCCCCTCTCTCTCTGTCCCTCCCCCTGCTCGTACTCTTTCTCTCTTTCTCTTAAAAATAAATAAAACATTAAAAAAAAATTTTTTTTTAGAAGATGGAACCGATGAATATAGATAGGTTAAGGTCAGGAAAGCATCCTGGGCCTGGTCTTTAAAAAATCATGTTAATTTTTAATCAAGAAACAGAAGGAATAGAGAAAGCATTGATCGATTAGTCTCCAGCAGAGATAGTGACTGGATAAAAAGAACAATCTTCTGTTTGCATTAAGCACATAGGTCTGATTCTTATTAGACCTGTTTACTAGATTCTTATTAGACCTGTTTACTTTCAATTCCCTGGCCTTCAGGCCAGTGCTTAGTTCCATGGGTCCTTTACCAATAATAAATATGATTGTTACGGCTAATTAACACAGCTATCTGTATTCTCATTTACTCCTTACTTCTGGAAAAGTGAGTGACCAGAGGGAGGAGGGAAAAAAAAAAAAAAAAAGCTAGATTCTCTTAAAGGTAATTTGTTCAAACACTTCCCTCGTTCCCTCGTTATTTTTTTTTAATAATAAGTTTTAAAATCTATTATTATAGAGTAATTGCTCATCAAATTTCTTTTTTAAAAGTCAAAGCAATTTTCAAATTATAAAGAACTTCTCAAATGTGTCTAGATAATTATGAGGCTGCATTTTATATAGCTCCTGTACCTCAGGAGGCTGCAAGGCCTGCTGTAATCTTTGCCTCTGGAGCCCAAGATTGCATCAACTGTGTTCACGTGTAAAGCCCCATGTGACGCATGTTAAATATACAGCAAGCAGTTCTGGGGTTACAGATACATACATACGGAAATTATCGATGAACTTCCTACACTATCAGCTGTCAGGACCAGCATAAATTATTTTCCCCCAGTTGAAGTACCAAGGATAACCTTGTATAATAGATAGATAGATGATAGATAGATATATAGATACATAACTAATAGATGACAGATAGATAGAGGATAGATAGACAGACAGACAGACAGACAGGCAGACAGGTGAGCTATGACTTCAACTAGCTCCTCCCTTCTTGAGAAAGTGAACTGATTCAAGGCCTGGGGAGAGCTAGAATCTCCAGAAGGGCTCTGGCCATCAGCAAGACAGCTACCTCTCAGTTTGGGGGCGAGACTTTTGTGGTTTTTAGCCGTCTCCACAGCTGTCTCACCAAAACCGAAAACCAGGAGCCGAATGTGGTGCTGAGGCTCCTTGCCACCATTTCAACCCAGAGAACGGCATCCGAGCAATTCTGATTTTTTTTTAAAGTGTGTACGTAGGAAGCAGAATATCTGTGGGTTTTCCTTAAAAATTAAACTAAAGGACACTTTTGGAATCCCTAGGGTTGTGAATTGCTTCTAGGAAATAATGGAGAACTCTGTGACAATGTGAGGATTTGTGACATTGATCACGTGTGTGTGTGTTCGCACACGCGGCCAATGGGACACACACACATTCCGTGCACATCGGTCTCCCTTTTAACATTCAGTCCTCGAGTGCAGGTTGTAGTTTGGAGCGCTCGCGTCCTGGGACCTCTGGGACACGGCGGGGGCCCTTGGTCATCTACCAGCTGCCTCGCTAAGACACCTACGCAGAGGAGACACCTAGAGCGGCAGAGAAAATAGCCTGGTTTACTTTCCACGGTGCTTCTCCTCCTCATTCTCCCCCCCCCCCACCCCCCCACCCCCAGTACAGTTGCCGGCTGTGATCTGCTGCCTTTCAACTTGGAATAAAATACATTACTTATGCAGTGAATGTTTTTAATGTAACAAAGCAAAGGAATAAAAATGCCTCACAACAGTTTTATTAAAAACAAATTCCCACAGTAAATACATATACGCTCGGTTTCTGGGAGCAAAACAGCCAAGGACATCACTGCTAAGTGCTCTGGGAAGTGCTTATAAATTACTTGAAATAAAAAACATTGTTGCCTGGACATCAGGGATGAAATGGTGCAGTTTGTAATAAATTAACACAGAACTTTACTTCCCCTCCTCGAACAAAGCAGCCATTTGTCTGAATAACCCACATTCAGCTGTGAGTTATATTTCACAACACTCCAACTGCATTCATTTGCAAATTATTCTGCAGTTTTAATGCTCAAGTTTTAAATACCTTAAGAACTAATAAATAAAGCAAAGTAGAGCAAACAGTTGGCTTGTAGTTTAAAAACTGCCCTAATTTCTGCTTTTCTTTCGGCTTTTCTCCTTTCAAAGTTATTTATTTATTTATTTATTTATTTGGTAAATGGCATAAAGTTTCTTCTTTAAACTACATTAAAAGAAGTAAAAAGGCTAAAATGTATTGGGGGGGGGGCACGGTATTCACACCAGAGAGAAGTTTCCATAATTCCATTCACTGCGAAGGTATTTGACTAGTACTCATTTTCCATTTCTAAGACTTTGCTTCCATCAATACTTTAATTTAGTGACAGAATAATTTATAACTATCTTTGAGGGTTTTCCCTTTTGTGTGTAACTTTTGTCTGCTAGTCTTGGAATCGGTTAGATTTTTGCCCCCCCCACTAGACTTTGTCCAGAAAAAAAAAAAAATCTCAAAAGAGAAGTCATGTCACTTCCCTTGAATTATTTTGATTATAAAACAAAAAGTCTGCAAGAAAACTCTTTTCAAACCTGTTCTGTAAAACAAAACGAACCGCTTTCCAGGTTCTTGAAAGAAAAATTTGATAGAAGCATTTATAGATTCAATTTGAGGTTTGAAGGTTATTTTCCTGGCCAGGAGAGGAAAAAAGAAAAAGGAAAAAAAAAAAAAGAGAGAAAGGCTGGTTTCCTTGTGCGGAGTTACTGGCTTTGTTGGATTTCTTTGCATTGTTTTAAATAAGGTCCTCTGTAGCCAATTGCACTGGATGAAAGTAATGTCACCATTTTCAGGAGGCGATTTGGGGAGGAAAACTCTTCAGAAGCATATTATTTTCAGAAAAGTGCCTTATAAAATATTTTTATAAAGTAGGAGTTGAAATCACTTAAAAATCACTCTCTTTTATAAATCTGTTTGGAGAAAGCTCTTTTGATCCCCTCTTTCTTCTGATCCTCATCTTTTATTTTGCTTAGAGGTAAACAACATTTGCCTCATTTAAACAGCGGCATTTGACATTGTGGTTCTTAAATAGTTTTCCAGTCACCCTGTGGGGATTCATCACAAGGAATAAAATAAGGATACTTTGCATCCAAGACTTTTATCACCTCCCAGAAAATGTTTGTTGTTTTTCCCTCTAGGTTTTTCTTTTTCTTTTTTCTTTCTTTCTTTTTCTTTTTCTTTTTTTTTTTTACACCCTCCCACCCCTACCTCCACCCGGAGCTGCGGGGGATTGTTTTAGGACATTTCAAAGCCTTTTGTGAAGACACCAAAGTCCTTCTGGGGAGAATAAGAAATGCTTGATTACTTGCACTGCAAAATGGGAGATATTCACAAATTCCCTTTTAATTAAGATGTCTAAATAGCCGTTGCTTTGGAGAGAGAGCTTTCCAAACAGTTTAAAAGTAAGGAAACATTTAGAACTGCAATAGATACCCCGACCTCTCCCCGACCCTGGGGGGGAGGCGGCTGTCACCTGGGGGAGGTAAATGAACAGGAGTGACTCCAAGAGAGTCAGAGAGGGAGGGGTATCCAAATCGGAGGCAGGGACCCAGAGGTAATCAGGAGCACTACAGGACTCCAGTAAAGCCAGGGGCTTCAGTTAACAGAAAACCGCATCTGTAGTTAGTCAGGTCTTTTCTGCAAATGCACACACCTTTGTCATTTAAAAAAAAGCAAAGAAAAGAAAAATCACTCAGAGATTACTGGTTTGATACTATCTGCTTCTCTGACCATCCAAGCCTGATTAAGAGCATTTGCTTAGGCCCTAAAGACTTCATAGCTGGCCACCCATCTGGTGTTAGGCTTGAGTCCGTGAAAATCCCTCAGCTTAGCACTGAATATTCTTTTTAAAGACGTTAAAGTAAAAGGGCTGACATTAGCATATGTTCCCCCCAAGTGTCCTGTTGAACTTTTCTGCCGGGCATTACCCCACCACGGGCTTTCTGGATGGTGTCCAATGAGAGATTGGCTTGGAACTGTAAAATTAGCCATCTGCCTATTAAAAATGTAACCAGCTGCATCCGATGAAACACAGTGACTATTGAAACGAACTCATCCGGGAGAGAACTCGCGTCCCCTGCTTGGACATTTTTCCAATCCACTGCTGGACTGAGACACTCCACAAGCAAAAGCCTCCGTCCTTGTCCGGAGGAAAACGGCGTGACTCGAGAAGGCAGAAGAAGGCTTCCGGGTTTGTTAAAGTTCTGGCATTTCTCAGGTTCGCTTGGACCCTGAGTGCAGAATCCTCTGTTTCTTTGCCACTTGTTTAAAACACCTCCCTCTCGCAGCAACAGACAAAATACGAAAGAAACAAGCAAGTCCCCGATATCCGTCCCTTCCTTCAAGACGCTGTGTTCAAATATTCCACATCCAGTCCTGGGGATTTCTCATAAACCTTAAGCTCCAAGCCTCAAACACTCCGAGCAGCACACGAGAACTTAAAACACAGAGCCGGGGCCATAATTACTCCTCCAAGAGCTACCCTTTCCGCAGATATTAGGCGTTCTGTATTTACTACAAGGTCTGTTTATTAAAAATGAGAACTTTCAATAGCTTGCGCTAGTTTTTCTAAAGCCTAATGGAGCATTAAAAAATAATTCATTACCTAATTAACAAAACTGTGTTTATTTACAGTATGGAAAATGTTTCTATCAGGAAAATAACACACCATCACACAGCGTTGTGTTGACAGCAAAACAGCTGCAGTTTCATTTACTAAATGATGAGGGGAAATCAAAGGAGGTTTAAACAGCTACTTCTCTGCCTCTGATGTTTTGCTTTCCTCTCCCCGGGGTCACAGACACCGGGATGCCCCTTGGGAAGCTGGAAGTGCTCTCAGAGGCGCTCAGAACAGTCGTCTTTCTGCCGTTGTGGAAGTGTGGGTGTCACAAATAGCCTGGACTTGGTGCCAGCTGAAACCGAGGGGTCCAGACCCACATCCTAAATATAACTGTGTCGCAGTCACTCAGAGCTGTTAGGCTGAACCATACGACATTTTCTTCTTTGTCCAAATGGGTCAAATATTGACAGCTTCGTGTCAATTATCTCCCTTTTAAACTTAGTATCTTCTCTCTCAATCTCTCTCTCTCTCTGCCTCTCTGTCTCTCTTTCTTTATTTTGCCATGGGTAAGACTTTTGCAAACATACATCAGCTGATACTGAATGAGTATTAATTGACACATTTAAAGCGAGTGAGTAGTAGTTGATCCATTTCCCTGTTAGATTATTTGATTTTAAAATGTATTTTGCTAGGTTGATTTTCCCAGCAAATCTCTCCTCTCCACTGCCCCTGCCAGAAACCTCTCAAAAGGCAGAAGGTAGTCTGTTGGTCTGTAGGTTTAATTTCCTTAGCATCACCCCAATAGGAAATCCTAAGAAAAAAGAGATGGTGAGACGTATAATTCAGGTGGGTGTGTAAATTGCAACCTCTCAGGAGGAATACTTATAGCTGGAGAAAATCATCATAGTAACTCCAGCAACAATGCATGCAAATGTGATGTTTTGAGACTTTGTCCTCCGTTCACTTAGTCCTAAAGCTTAGAATGACCTCAGGAATTGCAAAATGAGCAAGGAACAAAATGATCAGTTTTCCTCCTAACACCCGCGTGTAGTCTGAGTGTCTTTGTTATAAGTAAGCTATACAGAGGCTATCCTTGCTGCCTCTTTACAATAGAATCCTGGATGTGTAACAGACATGAGGAAATTTCCTGTAGTAACCTCACTGGTGTTAGATGCAAACAAATTTTAAGGACTTTAAGTCACATAGAACAAACAGAATATATCACAGTTCTGTTTAAAATTAGATGAAGAAGAAAGAAAAAAAAAGCTAGTTCAGCCAATCTCACTTACCAGCCAGAATTGTTTTAGGCACGTCCCTCTGGATTTATATACAGAGGGTTGTGTCATTTATATCTATTCACTCACAACACTGATATCTGTTGTGCGATTATCTGAGTGCGGCCATATAGTGGTATTAGGGGTTGAGTGTGGACTTTGATTTGGTTCCCTGTAGGGGGACAGGGCTGGGGAACTGTCCACACAACCTCAGATCATTTTCCCTCTCCATTTGCTCCAGATTGAGGTATATTGTCAACGCAGGCTACCAGCTGTCTCTGGTCTTGCATCAGAGTTCCTCTTGATCGGGAACTTGGAAACTACTTAGCAAATGTGCGACCACAACCCCGTCTGTGATCTTGGCAGACATTGCTAGTGGATCGCAGAAGTGGTCCTGACTCCAAGCACAGTCTCGGAAGGGTTCTCAACACATACTACAAATCAATCAGAATTGGCTCGCAGATGAAGCCCTTGGCTCGCAAATTGAAACTAACAGACCCACATGGCGATTAAATCAAGGACTCCGCTCCCACTCTGTCCAGTGTGGCCTCAATTAACTGCATCCTAACTGATCAGCTCCTTCAATTAAACAGGTTTGTTTTTCTTTTGGCTGTTCTCTCTATATAAGAGAAAGAGATATATGAAAAACAAACAAACAAAAAAAAGCAGCACATATAGAGGAATTATCAGGACCTATAACCTTCGAGGCTATTTCCTGTGATGAGCCCACAATGAACCCATTTGCACCCACCCCGCCCCAGGCCCGGACAGTCCCAAAGGTGTTTAGACTGACAACTCACAACGTAAACCAGGTTTGTTTCTCACAATTATACCTCACTCCCTGTAGATGCAGACCTACCAGAAAGAGTAAACAAACAAACAAACAAAAAATACTAAAAGAATTAAAAACTAAAACCAAAAGCATTATTTGAAAGGATTCATATCCTCGAATGTTACTAGCATTTTGGACTATGGACATAATGTTCTAATCGGTGTTCTGGGAGGGTACATCCCTGCATAGGACCTTCCATAGCTCCCTATTGCCCACAAAATAGGTAGCCCAGGCACCTCTCTGGGAAAAAGACAATACGCTTTGTCAATCTTTCTCTCTTACAGTCTCGTGCCTCCACCCCCCCTCTATCCTATTATTCAACCTCTGTAAATTATTGACCTGCACTGTTTTCTCAGACCCTGTATCCTTGTGTAGACCGTATTCCCTGCCTGGCAGATGCTGTGTTCTCTCCCTGGTTAAGTCCCACTTATCCCTCCAGCCCCAGCTTGAATATTAGCCTCATCTGTGCCTGAGTCGCATTGTTCTCTTCTCTAAGTATAACTGTTTAACTGGTCTGGGAAGCAGCATGAGTATGAGCCCAGGCCCTGGAGCAAGACCCCGGAGTTGGCAAGCCTCGCTGTGCACAGGCTAGCAGTGGGTCTGTGGGCAAGCCATTTAACCTCTCTGTGCCTCGGTTTTCCCATCGGTAGAATGGGGATGATAGCAACTAACAGAAGATTAAGCGGGCAGACACATGTAATGTGCTTCCAGGGGCAAATGAATAGTGTCAGGAAATGTTAGCTACTATTTTGTATCCTAATATTCAACTTCCGTGTCTGGGAAGCATTCCCCCCACCCCGGAGTACGGACACCTTCCCCTGCTCATCCTTGGACTCCCAATTCCTTAGCCCGGAGCCAGAAATGGTGTGGGCCCCCAGCCGAGAGGGTTTCTAAGTAACTGGTTACGTGAAGAATAAGAGAATGGGGAAGGTAAGGAAAAGGTCGGAAGGGCGGCAGCACAGAGAATACATGCATCGTGCGAATACACGCATATGATAAAAAGCTGCTGAAAAGACACGAAACTTACATGCAGTCATTCATCAGTGGGAAGCACAGAATTACGGTGTGTGCGGGGAAAAAACCCTCACTGGGCTTACTGCTTTTCACCCCCCATGGTGACGATAGGAAGCTGGGTGCAACCTGATGCCACACGTATAGTTTTCTTATCAATCGATACTTGGGTTGCCGGAGATCCAAGCCGCCCCTTGTCAAGCCAGGGGAGAGCAAGGGTAGCAGGGAGTCTAGATGAGGGCAGCAGCGTCCCGCGTGGCAGGAGGAGGGGCGGTTCTGTCTGTGGGGTATGCCCCCCATTAAGGCACAGGCTCTGGGTTTGTACCCCAGCCACAAAGTTGATCAGCCAGGAAACCCTGGGCAAGTCACTAAACCTTTTTGTCTTCAGTTACCTTGTCTATAGAATAGGGATAACGTGGGCATGACCTCCTGAGGTTGTTGTGAAGTGAAATGAGATAATCCCAGTAAATCCCTAAGCGCAGCACAAAATACGCACTTCATTATTCTCAAAGGGACCATCTCAAAGGGGACTTTAGAGGCTGGGTTGGTGGGGCCCCGGTGAAAGGAACTTTCCAGATACGAAGAGATAGGCTAGGACGCGGCAGAGTGAATTTGACACTCAGTGGCAAGAAGAGAGTGTGCTTTCTTCTCTTCCCTGTGTTTGGATTGGCTTTTAAAACAGCACAACCCCCACTAACCTGAGTCGCAACACTGCGCTGAAATGTTACTCCCAGGATTTGACATTTCCTTATTCTTCCTGCCGCTGTTTTCTCCTTTGTTGCTTTGAAAATATGAATTAATGATGAATACTAATGAGCCTCGTGACAAGGCTAGACTCCACTAACGTTGGGGGCTTCAAGACTCATGACACTTCCAGGAACGGAAAGCGGAAGGAATCCCTTCCCTGATTTCCAAACCCACATCGCCCAAATACTCACTTTCTCTCCCTTCCCTCCTATCCAATTCCTTTCTTTTAAAAATTTTTAAAAGAATCTTCATGAAAGCCTCATGAATGAGACTTTGATCTTGTTCATACGATTTTATGTGTCTACCTGGAGTAGACACGGAATTGCTTTTTTTTTTTTTGTTTTAAGTACTGTTGCATTTATGAAAATCTTTCTGGATGCCTTTTTATTGTTCTGTGCTTTTTTTTTTCCTTTTATTGTCTCCGATGCTGTTTCATGGAGCTTGGGGATTTGTGAAGTAGCCAACCAGAGGGAACTTTAGTCATTGATATCGTACATGCAGTGACTTCCCGGCTGATGCCAATTTTCCTCCCTCTTCATTTAAAAAAAAAAAAAAATGACAACAATATTCGTCTGCCTTTGGCATCAAAGACGAGTTTTACGGCACGGTCTGCACCAGTATCTCAACACGATGGTAACTATTTCCGCATTAAAAACTAAGGAGAAACCAAGAAAAACTATAATAGGCAGGAGTAGTCAGATAGCGGATCTGGGTATTAGAATCGTAGAGTACGTATTCCACTTTCTTGACCGATGTCAGTCCTTAGCTCTAAGGTGGTTTTGTACATTCAACAGGTATTGTAGTCAGAAGCGGCTTCAAGGACGAAATAAAACCTTGCCAACAGGGCTATCTCCTCACCCTACATTCCTTTGCTTGGCTGCACTCTGCAGACCGGGGGCTTGGACATCCACAGCTCATTCAGAAATGCCAAAAGATGGGGACAGGCAGCAAATAGCCTGAGGGTCTACCAAATCCATCACAAGCCCTTTACTTGGTTGATGCGTTTCTCTTGAAATGAGCTCTATTTCTGAAGATGTGGCTTCAGATCCTCGCAAGCAGGTGACCTTGAGGCTCTCGGGGGGGGGGACGCCAAGACTCAGTTTGCGTATCTGTAAAATGGGGATACTGGTAGACCCTTCCTCCGGTGGTCATCAAAAGGATTCAATTAGATAAGACTTCTAAGGGGCTTAGCATAGTCACCGGCTAACGGTAAGAGCTCAGTAAGTTTGTGCTGGAATACACAAGCAGGTCAAGTAATAAAGGGGTCAGGCTACCCAGTAGCTCCTACTCATTCGAGGAAAACATCCTATCCGAGATTCAGCAGAAGAATGTGACTTTCTTGCCCAAGAACCCCCGCATGCAGGGCATCTTCAAGGCAGAGCTAGACAGGTTCCATTCCATGAATATTGTGCCTAGTGGGACTTCCTTGACTTGCTTTCATGTTTCAAGTGCAGCTCCTTACCACAAGTTGTTTTTTTGTTTTAACTATTTCTTTATCAAATCATACGTGACCTGTTAGCATGGACATTTTACCCCATGATAAATTCATCCAGAACCTCCCAGTTCTGAGCACTGGTTGTCGTGAGAGTGGGGGAGGGACCACCAGCCATATACGAACGAGTCACTGTCCTTGAGAAACTCATAGGCAAATGGAGGCCAACCGGCGTTCAAACACCCAACAGCAATAGTGACAGTTTGGTATAAAGCTCGAGTATGGGCCCTGAGCCAGACTAGATTCAGATCCAGGTGCCACCGCTACAGAGCCCTGGGACAGAGGACAGACCTCGGGTTCTCTGTGCCTCACTTTCCCCATCTATTCAAGTGGCCTCAAAACCGTACCTATGTCATGGCCTTGAATGGGTCAGCGTGTATAAAGAGAACAGGATGGTGTGTGGCACCCGGTGATGGTAGGTAAACTTTACCTTCAGAAAAAAAACAAATAAAAATTAAAATTGGGTGTGCTTACAGGGGACCACGCACTGTGCCAAGGGCTTTATGCTGACCAGCTTACCCCACCCTCGCAAGGAGATGCACGGATTCACCCGAGGTTGGTCACTTGGGTCTCGGTTGGAACACGGACTCAATGAAGGCCGACCTGTAATATAAAATCCTGAAAGGATTCAATGAGCTCGTATGTAGAGAGCGACCAGGGTGGGGCCTGCACAAAGTAAGGACTCAGCACAAGGAGCCTCACAGAGTGCAAACAGCTTGCCCAGACTCACACAGCTAATTGATTAGAGCTGAATCATGATTTACACCCAGGCAGCCTCTCTTGCTGCTTACGAAATGGTGACTGACTCAACAGGGCAGACACCCAGAGGTCTGTAGGTCACCGCGAAGGCACGCATCCGTCAGGCCTCAGGGAAGGTTGGCAAGTTCATACGAAGCAGGTGATCTTATTTTTCTCTCTCCCTTCCTTCCTTTCGTCCTCCCTTCTTTCCTTCCCTCCTTTCTACCTCCTCTCTCTCTCTCTCTCTTTCTCTCTCTCGTTATAACAATAGCAGGAGGCATTCATTTATTTTGGTTTGATGCAGTAACAATGACTCAATGACAGTAAAAAAAAAAAAAAATGCCACCAACTTCTTGCGGGTCAGGAGACATGATCATTTATCACAGCCCAAGAGGTAGTCACATGTCATGTGACCATGCTTCGGTCATGGCCGGTCTGACTCAGCCTGAAGCCAAGAAGAAAGCAAATGTGGTTAATTAAGACTGCAGGGAATGTTTAGACTGCGTGCAACCGATACCCCGGCCACCGTCTCCATGTTTTCCTGGAGATGGAATTCTGCAGCAAACTCGGGTATTACTATACTTCCTAAAATCCTTCCAGATACTGTCCGGGAGAGGCTTGAGGGGAAGGACTTAACACTTTTGAAATTACCCCGGTGACACGTTTAAAGGAGGCTGCCTGATGAGAAAAGGCAAGCAGCGATTCTCAAATTATGCTTCTAGCTGCCCTTCAATTCTAACATTGAAATCCAAAGGACTGCTCTTGCAGGAAGGGAGCAAGCCTTGTGTCCCTTCACGGCCTCCGTAGAACTTGGCTTCCGTGGCTCTTACGTCATCGACGCCCACAGAGCAATGGGGGAATCCAGAGATGAGGCGGAGTGGGATTTTGTCCTGTCTGACGGAACAGCAAAGTTCTAAGTTCTTTCTTGGCTTTTTGGTGAAAGGGCCCCAAGTAAAGACATACTGAGGAAGCACAAGCAGTTTCCTTTAGCAATGACTCGGAAGCAGGGCAGCGCCTACCGGGGAAACGCTCTTTGAGGCCGCTCGGGGCTCTAAATACAAGACAATTCACCCTCCTGCAAATTTAGAAATAAACCAGCCGTTTGGCGCAAGACGCTAAAACACGCCTATTCCCAGCCAAGTCCTCTACAGGTGCAGGTGAAGATTCACAAGCAGGTTTGGAAGGTCAGGACATTGTCCTGACCAAGACATCAATGTGCTTGTTCCTGTTAAGTGGGGAATTGTCACAGCGGCGATCTTCCTTTGCGGACTCGCCACGCGTGTTACTCCGTTAAAGGATCCACAACAACACACATTTTCTTCAACTGCCTTGAATGCTAATGGTGTCCAAACACCTTTGGCCATAGAATTTTCAAACACATATTTATATAGTAAATATATATATGAAAATACTTGTTCATCTTGCCTGAGTCTGTATCTGTAGAGAGATGGCTGTCTACCCTGAAGAGGTGAAACACGCATGATGAAATCCTGGTCTTAGTTGGATTAAGTTGATTGTGTTGAAGTCTGGGTCACAACTGAGACTCTGCCCTCCAAGTGGCTACATGGGAGGCTTGGCCTGGGAAGAAGGTCCTGGACTAGAGTTGAAAGGAGAACCTTGGAGTAAAGAGAGAACCCAATGGAAGTGGAGAACCAGGGCAAGGCATCTGGGGTAACTACCACCAGCTCCACCCCCCCCCCGCATACTTATATGCCCCAAAGTGTAGGTTTTGAACCCCGAGGTAGAGACGGTTGAAACCAAGAGCTGTCTTCCTGAGCAGCTCTGTGAGGTCCAGCCATTGGCTTGTCGACTCAGTGACCAGGTGACAGAGCCCAGGGCTGAGAGCAGGAAGAGCAGTGTCTCACGGGCAGCTGTGGCCAAGTCTTGACAAGGAGGTCAGAGGGGAAGCCCGGGAGTGGACTTATTCCAGAGCACAAGGTCAATGCCACCGGCCCTGAGACTCCCCAGCAGAGCTAGGGAGAGGCTAACGGAAGCCGAAGAGCCCAAGGACAAGTTGTCACAGTTATCTGAGCGGAGTTGCTCAGTCCTAAGGACATTTTAGTTTTGCTTGCAATCTCTAAGACTTATCAGGTTTTTATATCAGACGTTGTGATCCCAAATATAAAACAGCCCATTCCCATTTTTTTTTTCACCCTGAAGCATGACTAAAATCAGACCAGATAATTTGGAGTGACTCTGTCCGTAAATACATGCTTTGTGCAACCCATTTAAAGTCACTTGATGTACCCTCTTTTCCAAATCTCCTTAATTCTATTGCAGTTGCCCATGAAGGGCCGTGTTCTCTCATTTTCTCATCCTAAATGAGTGCTGTGTTGTGGGTGTCATGGTCATTGTCGCTGTTGTTCTGGTGGGACAGAGAGTAGGCATTAAGAGATGCCTAAAAAAAAAACAAAACAAAAACAAAACAAAACAAAAAAACAGCACCCAGAAAACAAAAACAAAAGCAATCTTGGTGTGATGCGATGAGAGGGCCCTGTGTTCTTGTAGGAAATATTTAACCCAAATATTATTGTGAGAAAACGGTCAGACGGATCCAGAAGGGGGGTCGTTCTGCAGAGTCCTTCCTATGTGGGACTCTTCAAAGGGCACAGTGAGTTGAAGAAGAGAGGAACGGGTGGGGTTGTCTTCGTTAGGAAAGACAAAAACATAGAAGATCCAATGAAATGCAAGGAATTTGATTGAGTTCTGGATTAATTTTAAAAACAACTTAAAAGGGATTTTTTTGAATATTTAGAAAACTTGACTACGGACTGCATTTTGGGTAATTGTTACGGAATTAATCATTTTCTTAGCTCCGATAATGGTATTCTGGTTGAGGGAGAGAATGTCCTTACGCTTGGGTGATGCCAGAGTATTTAATGTGGCAAGGGAGATATGTCATGATGTCTGCAAACTGTGTGTGTGTGTGTGTGTGTGTGTGTGTGTGTGTGTGTGTGTTTAGAGAAAGAGGCAGTGAATGTAGCAAGATAGTAACTGTTGGTTGAAGCTAGATGAAGATATACGGTCATTCATGACACTTCATACTTTGTTTTCAATTTTCCTGTGAATTTGAAAACTGTTGAATTTAAAAAAAATACTCGTTTAGAAACAAAAGTTCACCAAAAAGAAAAAAAAAAATGGGGAAATCATCCATGTGCAAAAACAGTGTAGTTTTCCTGAGCCCAGGTTTTCTGGTAAAACCATCTCTCCTTCTTTGCACTGTGGTTCATGCAGGTATTTTATGTTCTTTTTATAAATAAAACAAGGATCTACAGGAGTGTGTCTGCTCTCCCCTAATAAATGCTTCCCTTCTTGCAAATAACTCAATGAATTAAGAGACTCTCTTCCTTACCTTTCTGAAGAGCACTACCAGACTGAGTTTTTCTAGAACCTAGAGGTTGACCTGGCACATTATGAGCTAAGAAACGCTCCTGAGCATGGTCCAGGCACAGATTTTGAATTCAGCATCTCAAAACCGGATTCAGTCAGCTGAGCCAATATCTGGGAGGCTCGAAAGAATTTGGGTTGAAAGAGTCGATCACTGACTCCCATGAGATAACTCCATACTGCTCAGATGTTCCCAGAACATCCTCTTGTGTGCTTATGTAGGAAGGAACGGCCTCTGCGCCACAGTGGAGAAACTCCTTAGAGAGATTTTCCAGAGGAGTAAGATCAGCTGGGGGAGAGTCAAGGTCACCAAAGGAAAGGTCAACGGAGACAGAGACCTTGACCTAAGGCAGATTGAGCTTTGTGGAGCACAATCGCGCAGTTTCTGAACGAGCTGAATTCTCTACGGCCCCAATACTTGCACCTCAGAGACGGATCAATTTTGAGTTAAGAACAAGGATGAGTGTTTTGAAAGGAAAGTGGCCCAAGATAGAGTGATGCAGGTACTGAGTGCCCCATCAAATGAATTATGGAAATGGAGGCTCCACGACCATTGGATGGAGACACCATTTTAGAAATGGAAGCATCAGGAGGGGTAGCTGGAGAATCTTAAGATCTCCTCTTGCCCCGGGGAATCTCTCTCTCTTCTGTAATCTCCCCAGGACCGTGCAGTCTCCTTGAAACATAACCAATGGCGATAATGCTGGTCCCTGAAGCGCCCTCTGACGGGCTGCGTCCTTGGCTATTTGGAATAGCTTGGAGTAGTCCCATCGGAGCCTGTCACCTGCCACAGCAGGGCGGGAACAGGGGGCTAAGGTGCCCCTTGGGGAGCCTTCTAGCCCTCAACATTGGTCTTTGTGTGTCACCCCCTGATCACCAGGTACCCAAGACAGCCTGCTGAAAAGAAGTCAGACGCTCTCAAGCTCCCAGCGGGGAAACCTTGGAGCCCTGTTGTTGGAAATAGCTCCCAACCTGCATCTCAGGCAGGTATTTTTAGGCTCTGTCTTGAAGACACAGAAACTTTCATACATTTCAGCTTCTTTGTCTGGAGTCACTGCAACCCCAGACATGTCATTGAAATGGGGTATAATTGTGGTCTCCTCCACCCACCAATCTGAGCGAGTCGAAAAGAGCCTCCTGCTGTGCCTTTTCTGGCAAGGGAAAGTCAAAATGGATTTTTTAAAATAATAATATGTTGATCGAGAAGAGAAAAAAAAAATCTATCGTAGGCGAGGGGGCTCTGCGTTTGGGCTGATACGGAGAGAAAGGTTACCTATTATTTTGAAAGCTGGTCTGAGTTCTCTTCTGCAAGCTGTAGAATTCAAGCTCGGAGGAGCCAATGTCTCGCATTTGAGGTTAGAAAATAGAGATGCTTGGAATCATCCGAGTTAGATCAATGGCTGTTATTAATATGAGGCTCTCTGAGGAATAATTGTAATTGTCAATCACTGGGCATAGCCTGACATTAAAAGAAGAAATAGGGGAGACAGCCACAATGGTGCAGGGCAGATCTGCGCAATTGACAAGAGGCATTCTGCTAGTGCGAAGGAGCTGGGAGAAGGGAGGTTTGAGTTCCCCAAGGGCGTCTGGCCACCATCTCGCCATGGGACATCTCAACAAAGGGGACTTAGGGGCTGTGCTTGCTGGGAGCTCCGTGTCAAAGGCTGACGTTCTAACTGGAGGGCAAGGTATCGCAAACGGCTGAGAGGGCTTTAAGTCCCTACCGCTCCCGGTGTCCCTGAGAAGCAACACCGATCAAGCCACCTGGGACAATGTTGCAGTCATCCGGGCCATCGCTGGATCCAGACAGCAGACAGCAAAGTGCGGGCGGCTGCAGTGAAGGGTGGTATGTGGAGTGGGTTTAAATAGACGGTGAGCCTTTTTTTTTTTTTTTCCTTTGGAGAAAAACAGCAAAACATTTGCCCACAAGGTCCAGAGAGGAGATCACCAATGGTCAGTTTTCTAAACTTAACTCGATGGGAAAGGAAACAAGCTACTCCAGGAGCGAGGTTTGAGAACACAAGCAGAGCCCCCCGTGGGAAGCTTTCCCTCCGGGGCCCCGCAGCCACGCAAAGCCAGAGTCCAGTTTACTGGGACCAGAAGCAGGACCGGCTATGCTCTCTGCAGGGCCCTGTGCCAAATGGAAACGAACCCCTTGCTCAGAAGTGATTAAGAATTTCAAGACGGCAATAGTAGGGCAGAGAAATCAAGTGCGAGGCCCTCCTGAGAGCCTTGCCCACGAAGCCCACCCCGATCGGAGCGCAGAGCCCTGCCTCACGGTCCCTGAGATGCGGGACCATCAGGACACGCAGGTCCTCATTCAAACCGCAAAGACGCGCTTCCGCTGTTGAAGAATAACCGGCCAGGAAAAGTCAAACTGGACTTTTAAAGAATAACATGTTGATCAAGAAGAGAAAAAATCTGTTGAGGCAGGGGGCTCTGAGCCCACTGGTTATGCTTCTAAAAGGGTATGTTGCCTCCCGAGTTTCAATATTTAATACATGGCATTTAATCCAGAAACCCCTGATCCTCATAAAGCTTCATGTTTCTCACACACGCACACACACGCACACACACACGCACACACACGCGCATGCATACAGAACAAACCTAAAACCTAATACGTGCCCACACCTAGTGACCTAGGAAGTAATATTATCATAGTTTCGGTTCATAACAACCCTGTAAAGAAGGAAACCATTCTCATTTCTGGTTTAAAGATGAGGGGGCAGAGGCTGCCTGGGGTTAAATGTCTGCCTCAAAGATCTATAGCTACTACAGCTTTGTAGTAGAGGCTAAAGTCTGGGATTGTGATGCCTCCTGCTTTGAAACCAATTGACAATAAATTTCATATATTAAAATAATAATAATAATAAGATCTATAGCTACTACGTGAGCAACCACTGAGTTTTGATACAGATTCTTAACTACCTGGCCACATGCTCCCTTCTATGACAAGCACTGTCTCATTTTCTTTTCTTTTTTTTTTTTAAGTTTATTTATTTATTTTGAGAGAGAGAGAGAGAGCACAGGAGGGGCAGAGAGTGAGAATCCCAGGCAAGATCTGCACTGTCAGCACAGAGCCCAGGGCAGGGCTTGAACTCACAAAGGGTGAGATCATGACCTGAGCTGAAACCAAGAGTCAGAGCTTAACCGACTGCGCCACCCAGGCACCCGGGTCTCATTTTCTTTTTATGACAACTATATGGGGACATCAGCTAACAATCAAAGTGGGGACACGCACTCCGAAAGTCGCCTGGAAAATTAGTGGGCCAGTCACTACCTGAACACAGGGCTCCATCATTGAACAAAGGGAAGCTAAAAGGGCGTGGCCACCAGACACTGTTGAATATTCATACAGCCCCTTGGAGGACCCAGAGCTGGCAGGACCTCCGTGTGTCACATGTCCCACACCCTCTGGCAGGGTAGGATCGAAGCCAGGCAGACAGACCAAGACAAACAAATTGCAAAGCCCTACGGGAAGAGACCACCACACAAATACCTGTAAAATCCTTTTGGTTCAAACTCTGTTTTGAAAGAGCCAGAATTCGGGGGCGGGAGCCGGGGAGGGGGGGAACCCAGCCCGGCAGATTGTAAAAGTTCAGAGCCGAGCAGAGAAGTAGTTTCAAGCTAACTTTTCATAAAAAGCAGAAAAGCATAGAGGGAAAGTTAATTAAGTCATAACTGAGTTGCTGAGAAAACTTTGCTTCTCGTTGGAAGGAAATTACACTGGGTTTTGGAAGCGTAAGCAGGCGAGAGTGGCGCGGCTCATTTTTACACCTTTTCATTTTCCACGTCGGTTGCAAGGGTGAGAGAATACGGACGAGAAGGGCCAAGGGTCTGAGCTGCATAAGCAGCTCGCTTTCATGAGAGGAACTGTTTGGTTTTTTTAGCTTTATTGCGCACAACATGACAATCTGATACTCATGCACACCATAAAAGGATCCCCCTGTGAAGGTAGTTACACATCCATCGCCTCCCTCGTTCCCTTTCGTAAAACTATTTTGGTGAGAACGCTTACGTTTCACTCGGTTAGTAAATTTCAGTACAAATACAATGTTACCAACTACAGTCATCAGGTTACCCGTTGGATCCTCAGACTTTACTCATCGGATAACTGGAAGTTTGTTCATGATTTCTCCTCCTACGGCTGGTGAGTTCGAGCCCAGCGTCGGGCTCTGTGCTGACAACTCAGAGCCTGGAGGCTGCTTCAGATTCTGTGTCAGTCTTTCTCGGCCCCTGCCCCGTTCTCGCTTGCTCTCGCGCTCTCTTTCTCTCTGCAATACAAATAAACATTTTTAGGAAAAGGTTTTTTAATGAAAAAAAAATTAAAAAAAGAAAAGAAAATTGGCCTGCGGGCCCAGGGTCTCAGCACCTACCAGGCGTGTTGAAGTCTTCCCCACCGTGTTGCTAGAACTTCTGTCCGCTCAGGATATTTCTCTCAAAGAACTTCTCGAAGGCAGGAATTATTGTTTTATTCATCTGTGTCTCCTTTTGCGCTCTACCTGGTGTGTAGAAGGCTCCATAAGTTGAACATGGAATAATAGCTGGGTAGTGGGAGAAGGTGATTATTCGGAACTCAACTATTTCCGTTTTTCTTTTTATTTTTTAAATTTTGCTCCCTATATATTTCGACTTCTACTTGTAGGCTGAGAAGAGTCATTTGAGATTTTTAGTGCCTGTCACTGTCACTTTCATAAAATATTGTACATAAAGAGAATAAAAAAGAAACATTCGCCCATTGTATACCCTTTCTATGTCTCCTGATAATCCGTGCCCGGAGGGAAAAATCATATTCGCGAACTAACCAGCAACACTATTTCCCTGATAGCAGCTTCTGAAGTAGGAAGCATGCCCCTTGAGACGCACTCTCCATTCTCTGTCTTGTGTGCTTTAAACAGCAACCCCCCACCCCCGCCCCGCAAAAGGAAATACAGTCACTAGGAGCAAATGGCAAAACCCCCTTTCATTTTCAGTCCTGAGACACGTGAAAGATGTTGCGTACAAATTATGCCCTGGCATTTAGTGGCAGAGGCCCTGCTCTGGCATCGCCTTCATTTCTGTCCATCCCGATGAAGCTACTGGCTTCGTTCAAGCCACACATTCTTATCAATCATCTATTGGACGAGAGGTAGTTCTCTGCTCGGCGTGGCCAGGTCTCTGCTGTCGAAGGTGGCTTTCTCGGCACCTTGGCTCCGCAATTCCAAAGCAGTTCTGCCCTTGAGGCTGGGGCCGGCTTGCCAGACACTGGCAGCCACGAAATAGCCGAGGAGAATCCGGAGCGGGATCCGAATAGGTGCCCGGTGTCACCCTGCCATGCGTCACCACCCCCGACAAGTGACAGTTGAATCCCCCTACTCTTTATTTTTCCATTCCGGTTTGGGAGGGTTGGGACAAAAGAGACAGCAAATGGGGAGCGTGGAGAGAGGGCAGCCCAGCGTGTATGACTAAATGTCAGGTTGTACAGGAGAGTTATAATTAAAGTCCAAGATGACAGATAACTATAAAATCAGATTGGTTGCTTTCCACATGGGAGGAAAACATAATGTTGTCGTCCAACCCAAGCTTTTTTGTAAATTGAAATTACCGTTTTATTTGGAGCTATTTTTAAAGGTCCATTAATTAAAAATTGGAAGCCATGCCAATGCAAGAAATACCATAAAAGGTGGTGGATTTAATGATCACGAAGGACTATAATTAAAAGATGATGTTATCTGAATATCAAATGCTCTAAATCTATGTTTGTTTTTTTATTGAAAATAAACAAATTCGGGAGCAAAAAAAAAAATAGCAAAGATATGTGCAAAATGCAATGATCATGGTTGACTTCTAAACAGCCAAGGAAATTATAGTCATCATGTGTGGGAAAAGAACAAACACCTCTTAATTGCATTTCATTATAACGTACCTTTCTCTGCTCAGTTGTATATATTAATTATAAAAATCGTGTTGCAGAGCAGAGAGGCTCTACAATAGTTCTTTTTCCCCCCTTCCTCCCTGAATTCTGTCTGAAGCAGGATGCAAGAACAATATCATCTGTCATCTGCAGAAAGAGCTTTCAAAGACAAGATCATAAGAAGAAAGAAAGGCTATTATATAAAAAAGAAAAAAAAATGCTTTGATCTCCCAGGTTTTCCACTTATTAATGTTTAAGGTTATCTGTTCTTTTAGAAAAGTATCTTCTCATGTTATTTTGTATGTGTACGTTCAGATACCATCACTTTCTGATAACTGTATCACATGGCATATGCATTACGTCGACAGTTGTTAATGGGAGTAGGGAGTGGGCGGGAAGCAAGCATTATTATGGAAAAATGCCATGGGACTTGAGGGATTTTGTAAGGTGAGGCAAAACAAGAGAGTGATGGGTTGGATTGGGGGTCCATGCTTCGATAGGGATAACCGGCTGATCTCAGTGTCGACAGAGGGCAAGGTTGGAGATGACGAACTGGCACCCCTGAAGACTCAGTGTAGCCATTCCGGGGACTCTCAGCCTGCCCGCATTTCAACATGGCGGAATGGGATAATCCGAAGCAGCGTTCGGAATTTGCTTTGTCAGAAATCTGCCGGAACAGGTGAGCTCCATCTGACTGACGAGGGTGAACGTATATTTCTAAAGAGAAAACAGAGACCTTAAGCTGGGTTTTTCGGAAATGTGTGTCCAGAATTGCAATTTTCTAGGCAGAGGTGCGTGGTTTACCAGATTGTTGGCTGAATCTGTACTCCAGAAATGCTTAAGGATGCTGGTCTGGGCCTTGATATTCAATGTTCAGTCCATGGATCAGCACCATTGGCATCACACGAGAGCTTTCTGGACCCGCAGAGTCTTGGGTCCCGCCTCAGACCTACAGAATGAGCACACAAGCAAGATCCCCAGGTGATGCACGTACGCTTTGAGATGTGCTGATTTGGATGACCCGGACGATGACAATCCACACCCATTCTGTGGTGCCAGAGAGCCAGAGCCATGTGTCTCCACCCACAAAGGCTCTCGGTCCTGGGCTCTGCCATTGACTGTGCAATCTCCATCCACAAGGAGATGGAAACGACACCTTCCTCATATAAGTGTTGCAAAAAGCAAATGAAATGGTATCTGTAAAGCATTTAACAGAAGGCCTGGCCCATAGAAATCACATTAACGACAGTTACTTATTTTGGGGATCTTTGTCAGATTCTGGAAGTTATCCATGACACCAAAAATGTGACGATCTGCGAATCAAAAGTAGGGCTTCTCAGCAAGGGACAATTTTGCCTCCCCCAAGCCCCCGCCGCCAACCCAGGGGAGCCATGGCAAGGCAAGAATGCATGGCTGGAGACATTTTTGCTTGTCCTGACTTTGTGGGAGGTCGCTCTGAGCATGTAGTGAGTGGGTAGAGACCCGGGATGTTGCTAAACATCCTACCGCGGACAGGACAGCCCTTCAAAAAAGCAGTATCTGATGCAAAAGTCCCGGTAGTGCTGAGATTGAAAAACTCTGATCTAAAAGTAAGGGTATAGGGACACCTGGGTGGCTTAGTTGGTTAAGTGGCCAGCTCTTAGTTTCGGCTCAGGTCATGATCTCACAGTCCTTGAGTTCCACCCTCCCTTTGGGCTCCATGCTGGCAGTGCTGAGCCTGCTTGGGATTCTCTCGCTCACTCTCTCTCTCTCTCTCTCTGCCCCTCCCCTGCTTGCTCTCTCTTACTCAAAATAAATAAATAAATTTAAAAAAATAAAATAAAAATTAGGACGTAAAAAACTGACTTGGTCAGGTGATAAGAGGACATTAGGGTTCTGTGGGTACTTGAGAGGTTACTTGTCACTTTAGCTTTTAAACCGAAAAAGCAAAAGCAGATCGCCACCCTCAAACACGTCAAAGATGTGAGTAAGGTTCCTCCAGGGATTTCACCCCTGCAAGGAGGGCAAGCAGTAACTGATCAACCCACCGAGGTTAGCACCCCCGCCCCCCACCTTCCCCGTCCTGTCACTCCTATCTCACTACTCTGTTTCTACTCTTGGGAGTACGCTTTGTGTTCAGCAATTAATGTTCACTTGTGGTTTGCTCAGTTCTGCTCCGCCTCCTTGGAGGTCTCCAGAGGAGAGCTTTCTTCTGCCCACATCCCTGATGCCACGCCCCATGCCTGGCACGGATGGAACATTTGCAGTATTTGTTCCATGAGTGCATTTATTCCAGGCTTGCCTTGTAGATATCAGTGATATCTACCAGGCAATGTAATGGACCTGCTCTCCTGGTCCTTCTGTTTCTTTTTAAAGACTTAGACAGAAATAGAATAAAACCTTGCTTTCCGAGTTATTTTGGAATCTCATAAGGATTCTCAGAAATGAGACAAAAGGGAAGAAAACACGTGGATGCACTCTCACCCCGTAGCCACCCAGCAGCATGCTGGAGACAGCAGGCATTCCTACTTTCCATTTTTTAAGGAAGGGGGACACGTGATGGACCCTGCAGCCAGGCAGAACTGGAACCAGGGTGGCATCACCATTTACTAACCGTGTGACTTGGGTAAGTTAGTCCAGCTGCTCAAAGCCTTAGTGTTCTCATCCTTAAAATGTGACTAACCATTGGAACCACCTGGGAAGGGCTTCTGAGAAAGCAAGGAGACCACACACCCATTCAAGAGATACTGACCGTGGTCCTACTGTGTGTAGAGCCCCGTCCCAAATGCTAGCGCGTGTGAGCCACTTGGCACCAGCCGCAGTGTTGACACTCTCACTGTCAAGCTGGGTTCACAAAGTCCCAATCAGGGACGCCTGCCTTTTGTACCCATTGTCACCACTTGAGTCAGAGAAATGTGACAGGAGAATCGTTATCATCTTGGAGCCCAATGATAATTGGCTTAGTAAAAAGAAACAAACAAAAAAAAAAGTTAAAATAGTTTCCCAGCCCATTAAAATGTGCTTTGCCAGCTCTCTGAAATTAGGTGGGAAGGGGGTGCCTGGCTGGCTCAGTCGGTGGAGTGCGTGACTCTTGATCTTAGGGTCATGAGTTCGAGCCTCATGTTGGGCATAGAGATGACATAAAAAGATAAATTAATTAAGTAAAATAAAATAAGGTGGGAAGGACACATCAAAGTCATCTGGCAAAATAAACGACTGCTTTAGGAATTGGAAACGAGGTGTTTGTGAAAGATGTTTATCGCTGTGTTAGTTCCAATATCTGACAAGTAGAACCCAACCTAAGCATCCAAAGAAACGGGGAATCATTTGGAAAATTGGGGAAGTCAATGCTGTGGAATTCTTTTTTGACATTAAGAAATTAAAATGACATAAATCTGTGGAAGATACGCAAAAAATGTTTACACACACAATTTCCACATGAAAAATCGAGCTCTTTGGTCAAATTGTCCAAGATAAAATGCAAGGAATAAAAAGGCTTCTATTAGAGTGGTTGAGTATGTGCCCTGTTCATATTTTATCCAAAATCTTCTTTACTGCTGCTAAAGCTTCTTTCTGGTTAAAAAATAATACGTATAATAATAATTAAATACTTCAGTGCTAGATTAATGGCTAAGAATTTTCCTCTTTCGGAAAAAAAAAAAAATACTCCAAGAAAGGTCCCAGAAGGGGGAGAAATAAATAAAAACACATTGGAAACATTAAATATGGCCAGTGGGTAAACTGTAATTACCTAGCGCCTAACAGTTTGAAACAGAATGTTATACAGATGGTCATTTCCGCGCTTAACTATAGGGAAAAGAAACAGGTACTTGATCTGTGAGGGCAAAAAGGAAAAGATTGTACTTTGAAAGCAAGGATTCATTAGGCCAAGTTTCATCTAGCTTCGTAGTACAACCAGATTCTAGACTAGGGTTCTGCACACAGAGCAAACTTCGACGTTCATATGTTCACACATTGGGGTCAGAGAGACCAGTCTCCAAATCCTTTCTTCCCCTCTTCCTTGCTGTTGGACTTTGGGCAGGACACTTACCTTGTCTGAACTTCCATTTCCTCATCTCTAAAACGGAAATAATATTCCCCCTCCCAGGGCTGTTTTCAAGATTAAATCGAATACAATTAAGCTAAACTCTTAAGTATATATACAACACCTAATACTCATTAGCGTTCAGTAAGTATCTGTTAATTATAGTATTAATATTACTAGTCTAATGGGTTGCTCTTCCACTCTACCTCATTCTTTTTTTTTTTTTAATTTTTTTAATGTTTATTTATTTTTAAAGGAGAGAGAGACAGAGTGTGGGGTGAGGGAGCAGAGAGAGAGAGGGAGACACAGAATACGGAGCCGGGTCCAGGCTCTGAGCTGTCAGCACAGAGCCCGACGCGGGGCTCGAACCCACAAACCGCGAGATCACAACCTGAGCCGAAGTCGGACGCTCAACCGAATGAGCCACCCAGGGGCCCTGACGCTCTACCTCATTCTTAAGTGTGAGCCAGCTTGTGGGCCAGGATGTTCGGGGTGTTTGGATGAAGAACTCTTTTTTGGATTTATTCTCCTTTTCAAAACTCCAACTCCCAGCCTCTGAGTTTCCTCCCAATGCTAATTGCTACTCCAGGAGCTGTGACAGCCTTTCCTGTTTGGTAGTTGATGAATCAATCAAAAGATGCTATTGTGAAGCAGTGATTTGGGGTTTGTGAAGTGCCTGATGGAATGTGTGACACTGACAGCCCCCTGGGGGAGGCGGAGGGGTGGGTAGGTGGGGGGGAGGGTGGTGGGATTTGACTCATTTAGTACAAGATGTTCCCAGAGGGTGCCAAGCAGGTGCTTTGACCCCAGCCTATCCAGGATAACCATCTAGCAAGCTGGGTAGACTCTAGTTTCTATGGTAATGATTGTTGGGGGACCAATATCTCAACAATCCTGTTTCGATGCCCTCTCAATCGCTCTCAATCCCTCACCTGCACTGCCTTCCCTTGTCCTTCCCCTTCTGCCAATCATTCCTGTTCAAAACATATCCCTACTCCATGCTGCCACCGCTCAGTCCTCTAAAGGGCAGATCTAGTTCTCTGATTAGCATGCTCCTGATAAAGGACTCAACCCCCAACAGCAGTTGATTGGGCAACCTCTCTACAGAAAACATTCAGATTGTAATTTGGGATCCCCCAAAACAATCCATGATTCAAGTTGATCATTGGGTGCCTACTGGGTGCCGAGCACCGTTCTAGAGGCCGAGCAGGGTGAACAGGGAGGAATGAGTGGGTATCAATGTTAGCAAGTACCGTCCAGACTTTCGAGAGCGCAGAGTTGAATTGGGGCAAACAATCATATTTATATCTCAGAATGAGGCAGGAACATTTGATAAAGGCCGATCAAGGTGTAATCAAAGGTTGGAGCCTTCACTGAGGAAGAGGCATTCTGATTATAGGGGCGGGTGAGGAAGTAAGTGCGGGTCAGGACAAACACTTATAAAGGAGCAGTTCTTGAGGTGGGCGTTGCAGAATAGGAAGGTTTCCAATGGGCAACAAATGAAGAAATGGCTAAGGAAGGAGACTGTGATCGTGGGCACGGAGCGGCAAAGGTACATTGGGTATGACGTACTGGAAGCAGATAGCCAAGGATGGTGAGGATATTGATTCCTTGGAAGAAGGTGATGGGGAATAACACGCATGCACGAATAGGAGCGGTCATTATAATAACACCCGCCATTTATCGAGTACCTATTTTCCTCTAGACGGTACGGTATCTCTGCTGGGATGTACTGGGGACCTTCTGTGCAAGCACTTGACATGAATTTACATCACTAGGGAAATCAGCCCTGGGAACTGCTGGAGACTTTTGTTTTCCTGCTCAGCCTCTGAGCCGCGAAGATTTATAGCGTTACCGATATATCCTTCAAGCAGCGCGGCGTGTGAATGCGCGAGCTTTCAACCCCAGCTGCACACTCTGCCAGCTCTATGACCCTAGACGAGTTACTCTCTTCTCCTGAAGCCCGGTTTTCTCATCTGTAAGACGAAAGGCCGTTGAATCCGTGCCCTCACAAAGGTGGCTGGGAAGAGTAAAAGAAAGATGGCCCGAGAGGCACCTACTACAGGGCCTGGTCACGCTGAGCACTAAATAAATGCTGGTTCTTAACTACTCCACCCCTGGCAGCTCACCAGAGGCTGCCATAGCCATCGTGAGACTGAGAAAAAGCACTGCATTTCGTGTGTTTGCCTTTGACCCCCTGGCACGCTTATCCTGCTTCCAAATCATCAGCTAAAGGGCTGTGTCCGATGCCGTGAATGGTACTTCGGCTCCCAGATGGCCATCGTTCAATGCCTTACTCAGGTGACCCTCCTCCAGGATGCCTTGATGGGCCACTTCAGCCCACGGAGCTCGCCCCTTCCACCGACTGCCCAACCGCTGGGCTCTTCTCTCCAGGCTCGAGCTCTCCACTCGTCTGTGAACTGGTTCAGGAGGAGGTCAGCTCGTCTACATTGGCCGGGCCTTCGGGTTGTCGTGGGGGTGACGGTGGGGTGTCAGGAGGTCTCCGGCGGTGCCCACAAACACCCGACGGGTCGGCCACCCCTTGTCCTCTCCTCACCCATCTTCCTGCTTGAGCTCCCCCGTCAAGACTGAATCCCCGCTCCCGAGACCACTTTTTTCTTAGAAACTTGATTGTTCTGATGGAAACCTGCCACAGACCCATCTTTCATTGTCTTTTAATTCGCTATCTCTACATTTGAAGGTGTTTGGGGTTTAGGGCTTTCAAATAAAAAATGTCATCAAGTATTTAAATCAATCTCTCTCCTCTTTATTGATAGGAACTCAAGCCTGCTGATTAACTTTTCAATCAAAGCTGCTGCCTACCACACGCACACCGGAGCAGGCAACAGCGACTGTCGTTTGGGCACTCACTAAAACACTTATTTAGCTGACTTCCTCAGTGCTTCTAGCTGCCTCTCTGGAGGCAGAGGGAACCTCGGGGTTGATCTCCAGTCCCTTGCTCAAAGTGTCTGCTGATGGAAAGCTCTGTCACTGACCCTAACTCTCCCGCATGCACCTGGGTTCCCTGAAATTTCTGGAACGCACCTAGGAGGTTCGGGGTTGGAGCTGGAGGAAGCTGCACATTGGAAGGGAGAACAAGAAAAAAGAACAACAGCATTGTTTTCTTCCCCCCCACCCCCTACTCTTTTGAGAGAGTTGATTAGTATACCCTGTAATACAATCACGGTCCTGTGCTATGTAGATAGATAGAGATATAGAGACAGTCTTCTTTTGTATGTTCCAGATATCATTCAGAATGCCTCACGGGACCTAAGGCAGTAGGTAGAGGTCTCTGCTTTAAGCCTTGTCTTGCGGCGACCCGACTTATTGCCTAAAGCGGATTCTCCGGGTTTCTAGGAAGTGACATCATGAAGTCCAGCGCCGGGGGGCCTGTAAGGGCATCTTGCTCACAGCACTGAGCAGTTGCCCTGCATGTGGCCTGATTTATTTTCTTCCAGAATCGAATCTGGAATACAAAGGTAGCCGGCTCCGGTCCAGGAGATAGCACAGAGAGGAACAGAAGGAAGTTTCATCCCTGCACTTAGACCCAGAAAGGCGGGCCAAGGATGGAGTATCTCCCTGCCTGGGTGTCCGCTTCTCCTAATTTACAGTCTAATTGTGGAACGCTTTCGACCTATCTTGCTTGCCGTCAACATCAAAATGTCTCTCTTGATTGTAAACTTTTGGAAGGTGACACTGAGAACGTCTGTGGGTAAGCCAACGGTCCGGAGTGATAGGAGCTCACTGTTCCCACGGCAGGCAGGCGACTTTCTATCGCCAGAATTCTATCATCCTTTTGGGATCGTAGGTATCAGGCTGACGCTTTCTGGAACTCAGCTTTCCCATCAGTGAAATGAGAGGGTTTCCCTCCAGGCTCCTCCAGTCAGGCGCTGTGTGACCCTCTGGGTCCCGTATCGCATGTATGTTCTCTGATGTTTCAGTGACAGTACGGTGGGTTTTGCCGCGTGCGACATCGTCGTGACACCAGCCGTGTTGAAGGCTGGGGTGTGGGTGAGGCCAGAGCAAATGGAGAAAAAGCTGGCAGCGAAGAGGTCTCCCCTGGGAAAGCTGAGATCCAGGAGCACGTCCCTTTAGGTCTAAGGAGAGCAGTGACACATACACCTCCCCCCCCAGAGGCCCCCAGGCGAATCTGGCCAAACCACATCGTGTTCCGCCCACATCAGAAGCACCGGGAGTCTCTGTCACAGGAGGTAAGGAAGAGCTCCTGAGGAGGTCCGCCAAGTACCCCTTGACTCGAATTTCAATCCTCGCACTGAATTCTATTCCCATTATTTAATTTCCTTCCCATCAATCAGAATTAAATACCAAATCCCAAGCCCAGGTCTTCTCAAGTCCAATCGCCCCAACGCTTTGTTTCCAACTTACATAAAAGTTTAAATTTCCTCTTCCCCTGCTCAAATTTCTGCCAAAACAGTCATCAGCAATGAAATTTTTGAAGATAATTAGCATATCAGATATCTGTAAGAAGCTAATAATGTATTTCTTGGATTATGCTTCTCTGGTTAGCTGTTATTAATCACAAATATTATTCATGTCATTTGAAATATTCCTGTTGGCGGATGTTTTTATGCTTGAAGGATTCTGGCTGAAAGTCTTGGGCGACGGACGCACCCCCTGCCCCCTTTGGAGAGGAGAGATTGGGTCGAGTCTTGTTGAACAGGGTTAACCTTCAGGGGAAACAGCATTAAGGGAAGTAATTATCCATTCACACTGAGCTGGCTACAAAGAAAGTGAGAAAATCACCTTCTCAGAACTCACATGAAAAACATAATGTAGTTAATATTAAATAAAGGCATTGGGCAACCTAGCCTCTTTTTACAGTGTGTTCTGATGTGTCCTTGATCAGGGGCTGTTTTGTTTATGATTAATGAATGACTCACCTTGGGCTGTGTTCCGTTCAATGCATACCTCATTATGAATTTGAAGAGGTCATTTGTTCCTTGGATTTAAAATAAAAACCTCTTTGTACATTGAGAAGGTTACGAGTTTGATATTGGTGCAAAATTGGGTCAAAGAGAATGCGGGACGTTTGTGTCGGGTTGTTTGTTGACACTGTTGTTTTTAACAAACAAGTTCACTTTTTAACTTTAGGCATTTGGAGAGCATGTCTAAGCCTGGGCTTTGATTTTAAAGTAGGTCCTAAAATTATGTGACTTGGACCCAACTTCTCCGTAGCAGCACTGCCTCCTGGACGCCATGATTCTGAAGGGCATCAGGTTGGTGGGACCCACATGGGCGAGGGCTGTCTGTGCTGCTCCAAGAGGGGCTGGTGGAGGGGAATTCAAGGGGCACAGAAACAAATCAGAAGTAAACACGATCTGGGGTGCCTGGTGGGCTCAGTCAGTTGAGCATCTGACTCTTGACTTCAACTCAAGTCATGATTCCAGGGGCGTGGGATTGAGCCCTGCATTAGGCTCTGCACTGGGCACTGAACCTGCTTAAAATTCTCCCTTTCTCTCTCCCTCGGCCCCTCTCTCCTGCTCCTGCACTCTCTCTCTCTAAAAGCAACAAGCAAAAATAAAAGAAAAACGAAAGAATCGCACGGAGGCCCAAGCACACAGCCAAGATCAGTTCTTTTTCCTTTTTCCACCGTGTCCACCAGACTGGTTTGTAATGGCCTCTTTTCCTCTTTCTGGTTGGGTTCTCTGTTCATTTTAATTTCATTTCACTCATATTTAAATGGCAGAATGAGCAGTAGTTTGCAGTGTGCTTTGCCAGACCCTATAAAACTCAAATTTGATGCAGGACGTCACAACTGGGGGGAAAAAAAAATTCTGTGCCTGCCTTGTCTTTGTAAGATTCCTGACAAATACAGCCCTCTGATAAGGAAATATATGTGTCTCGCTCTTTCCTGGTACCTGCACTCACACACAATCACATTTATCAGAGGAAAACAGATGATAGATAGATACATACATACGTACGTGCATAGCCATCCAGGGCCATGATGGGGACCACGAAGAGAGAGAACTTGGGTATTTGGAACCCATCGCCCTAAGCTTGGCAGTGAAAACATTGCTTCCCAGCAGTGCAGACACAGACGTGTGGTTTACTACCTACGGGCCCCACCACCGCTCAGTTAATGATCTTTCCACAGGGTATGTGTGTTCGCTTGTGCATTCAAATGAGGGCTTGTCACGCAGAAATAGAAGCACGCACATGAATAGATCTTGCCGGTTGGCTAAGGATACCCGCTCCGTGGTAGACACAGTTCACTAGTCAGCTAACCAACTTTTTTTTCAGGCAAGTTATTTCTTTATGTGTGAGAGAAACTATGTTCTTTGATCACAGCCGTCCAGATGGGATTAAATAGTAGCAACTCTCAGAGACCCAAAGGGGTTACTCCTGGCTGTCACTGAATAGCTGTGTGACCTTGGGCAAGCCATTTCCCATTCTGGGCTTCAGGGCCATCGCTATAAAATGAGGGCCTTGGACTATATCCTCTTTATACTGTTCCTCACCATGAGTGTTCTTTTTTCTTTTTCTTTTTCTTTTTGTTTCCAGAATGATGTGTCTCCCATCAGTGTTCGAGGATTCTATTCCCAAAACAAATATAGGAATAGCTCATCCAGGGGAGGACCTACCTCCCCTCGAAACGTCCTCTTTGTGAAGCGAGGTCTTACTATTTCACAAACTAAACCCGGAAGACCGATGTTTTGTCTGTCTCCGTAACCTCCATTTGCCTCAAAGATACATAAACCCCTATCAGACGCTAAACGCGCCCAGGTTTGTTGGTCACTATCTTCGAGCACCGTCATGACTGATCAGCAGACTGTTCACTTGGATGGCAAACAAATACCAAGTTTTACAGCTAGAAACAGAGGTCTCTTATTTTCTGACTTCACCTGTGGAAACGTAACTGGAATCGTCTTATCGCTAAGGAAAACACCAAGCGTAGTCTCCTCGCAGACGTTTAGGGCAAGCTTGGCAATTTCCAAACTCAAGTGAACTTCCAAGAAAGTTAACAAAATTCCACAGAAAAGTTTCTTCAAATGACCATAAAACATTTTTAGAAGATTCAGGATCCAAATGGCAGTAATGATAACTTTTTAAATGCATTACAAAATTAGGCAGAAAACTTAGTTGTAGCAATATATATATATATATATAGAGAGAGAGAGAGAGAGAGAGAGAAGAGAGATGATTACTCTATACTCTTAAAAAAAAAAAGTGGCTCCTACCAATTTAAGAAAACGGAAAAGGAGCCTGAAGGTGGTTTGTGAATCAGTTTTATTGTATGTCACGCTGGTAGCCATTGTCTATGCGTTTTAGCTTAAAAGCTAATTAAGCCAGATTGGAAATACTTACGGCAACAAACAAACAAAAATCCTCTGATTTGAAGATAAAGGCTTTGTGGGTGTTTTTCTTCATGATCACAAGATAGCTGATGCACCTGCACTTCTGGAAGCTCCAAAAGCCCCACCCAAGGACTTTTCCTTACATCTCCTCTGTCAGAACTTCCTCCTGCCCAAGGACGCCAAGCACGATCCCCGGAAGGTCCCTGGAGAAAAAGAACATTGAACAGGGAGCGGTTCCCTTGTTCACCTACATCTGCCATACTTACCCATGATCACATTGCTAAGGAGTGCCAGTCTGTGCTCAAGTGATGCTTGAGGCTTTATTAATGCCAATATATGCTTATTTCCTGGGAACCCCAAGCTTGGAGACCTGGGCACTCTTCTTCTACAGGGTTTGCTTTATCTTTTATGAGGGCTCAGATGTATGAGAAGATTACGATAACTGATCTTACCTGCTTTAACACATAGAAGACTGAGCTACCCCACAAACTCTCTCCTAAATGCCTCTCTTGCCTCCTTTTTCTTTTTTTTTTTTAATTTTTTTTTAACATTTATTCATTTTTGAGACAGAGAGAGACAGAGCATGAACAGGGGAGGGTCAGAGAGAGGGAGACACAGAATCCGAAACAGGCTCCAGGCTCTGAGCTGTCAGCACAGAGCCCGACGCGGGGCTCGAACCCACGGACCGTGAGATCATGACCTGAGCCGAAGTCAGCCGCTTAACCCACTGAGCCACCCAGGCGCCCCATCTTCCCTCCTTTTTCTTGTGAGCAAGACTTCCCCACCTTATGTCACTGTAATGTCATTGTAATATGAAGATGGCTAGGGAATATGGTTTGCACTGACTGCCCATCATATGGGAGAGAAGACAGAGCTTATCACTCACACGACAGGATTTGGAGCAAGGATATGGGTGCCAAGAATTCCTTCACTGGAACTCCTTTAATCTCCATAGAGGATGCTCACTGCTCCTTCCAATCTACATTTATTTTGGCTTTTGCTAGTAACACCCAACCTTTGTTTTGTATAATCAAACTACCCTCTTCCCAATCCATGTTGGGTGGGAATAATCCCATCTCCAAGCTTGAAACGTGTCATGTGACCAAGACCTGGAGGATCAATCGGTGAATAACCCTTTCTCCAAAGACACTGGCTCAGAGAGTGCCTTCGTCCATTCAGGCTCCCCTAACAGGATACAGAACATAAGTGGCTTATAAATAACAGACATTTGTTTGTCATAGTTGTGGAGTCTGGAAGTCTGAGATCAGGGTGCCAGTATGGCTGAATTCCCATGAGAATTCTCTTCTGGGGTTGCAGACTGCTGATTTCTTGTGTCCTCACATGGCCAAGAGCAGAAAGGTGAAGCAGGCTCTCCCATGACTCTTCTAAGGGCGCTAATCCCATTCATGAGGGCTCTACCTCCATGACATCATCAAGATCCCAATTACCTCCCAAAGGCCCCACCTCTAATACCATCACGTTGAGGGGGAGGGGTTCGACATGCGAATTCTGGGGAAACACATTCAGTGCATTACTGAGGTCATTATCATTAAGATGAAATAAAAGAAGTTTCCCATGGATCTTTGGTGGAACCATAGGAAAAAGATGCTCTTTCTCCCCCGGGGGACCTGGACCAGGTATAGTGTAATATAACCTATACACCAAAAGTCTCCTTTATTATTATTATCATTATTTTGTTATTTTATTTTATTTTACTTTACTTTATTTTATTTATTTTACTTTATTTTATTTTACTTTATTTTATTTTATTTATTTTACTTTACTTTATTTTATTTTATTTATTTTATTTTACTTTGCTTCATTTTATTTTATTTTATTTTTTATTTTATTTTATTTTATTTTACTTTATTTTATTTTATTTTACTTTATTTTATTTTACTTTACGTCACTTTATTTTATTTTATTTTATTATTTGTAGTGTAAGCCAACTTGACTTGAGTTTATGGTCATTTGCAGTAAATCTAAAAATGTTAATCACACTTTACTTACGTCTGGTCCTTTTATGTTGACAAAGCACTCACATATTTCTTCTCTCTTTTAATCTGCCCTGTGAACCTATAAAGGAGATAGTGTTATCCCAGCGTTCACAGAGAAAAACATGCACTAGGGGAAACCCTGATGGCTTCATTCTATTTACTCGGGCGGGGGTGGGGGGGTGGTGGTGACCGGTTGGTGTGTGCAAGGCCCTGTGCTAAGTGCTGGTGGTGTAGTGAACGAGTCAGATGCCACCCCTGTGTTCAGGGGACCCCAGTCTAGTCTGAGAGCAGACAACCACCACCAATTAAACACGTCACCGTCAGAGTCTACCTGGGCACCTACAATAAAGGAGCAGAACAGAACAGTCGAGAAGGTCAAAAGACACTCTGGACAACTAGCAATTAAACTAATCTCAAAGAGAATTCCGGAAGAGCAGGTGCAAAAATGCTGAGGCAGGAGCAAGTATGGCGCACTGAAAGAACACGTGACCTGCATGGAGGGAGCAAGGACCAAAGGAGGGAGTCCTGTGAGTAGACAGGGAGGCAGGCAGAACAGGAGCACACTTACCCCCTGTGGGCCACGTCCAGAATGTCTGTCTGTATCTTCATGCAAAGACATTTAGGATTTTCTAGAAGGGGTGTGTCCTGACCTTAGGGTACTATTAAGATAGCAATCTACGATGCCTGCAGCGCGGAGGATGTGCTGAAGAAGTCAGAGTGGCTTTGGAAAGAAGTTAAATGTGCCTGGCGTGGTATATGGGGCTTAAACAATATTTCTATAAACTGAGCTTAGTCACTTGCTCCAGATCACAAAGCCCATAAGTGTCAGAGCCAGATGGGGGTTCACAGAGTCATGCTCTTAACCGCCGTGAGGCATGGAACATCAACTAAAAGTACCTTTTCCGCAGGAGAATTATTAGACTACTCTTCTATCAGCAACTGGACAGTTGGCCCTTTCTAACTTTTCCATTTGGTGCCCGTCCTCCATTTTTTTTAATAATAGTTGCACAATTTTTTAATGCAATTCAAGCAAAACTCTACTTGCTATTTGTGTGACAAAGTTCAAAAACTTTGTATTGTGTCATCACTTTTAAAAAATGTATGACCAAGAACACTTAGCAAATTCCAGAAACCTTTGAACTGCAGTTTGTTGAATATTGTAGTTTATGTTTTCTCTGATTTGTCCCGAACCATTTGTACCTTGGATTATTAATCAATAACCAAACACAGCTCTGGCTGGGCAACCCCCCCCCCTCCTCGCCCCCTACTGATGATGCCAGGAACATGAACGACTGTATTATCTTTTCTTTGATTTCTGTCAATATACTTGTTTCAAACCTTTATTCTGGCTTCTTTCTCTCTTTGTATCCCATGGAAAAAATTCCCCAGATAAGATCAGAACTGCTTTGTCATTCATCAGCAGTAATCAGGTCTGAGCAGAGTTCAAACACATTTTTTTTTTTTCCCACTCTCAGAGACAGAAAAGCCAAAAGAATAAAATGGTTGGCCACAGCTTTCTGACTTTATATTTGCATATGCATATGTAAATGTATTATGATATCTGGCTAGCCCTTGAGTGGATTCACGTTGTAAATTAATGGATATCTGTGGAGATGGTAATAAAGATCAGCTACTGGGAATCCGGGAGATTATTTCCCCGGAAGACAAAAACTGAGTATCTACACAGCAGGGTAGCACAGTAGGCAAGCTCTCTCATGCCGGAAAACCCAGCGTCACCTCTTGGGATTTCTAGGCATCTGCCTCTCCATTTCAACATCTGTCCAACTTCGAGGAAAACGGCATGGATCTCATGAGGGCTCATTCTGTAATCAGCCAGTGAATATTTATTGAGTACCTGCTGTATGCCAGGAACTCTCAATAGACACTAAGAAGCTAGGTCCATATCATCACGGAGCTAACGTTCTCATAGGAAACAGAGACAATCATTGAACGAATCCATAAGAGAATCCTGGGTGGTAAAAATGAAACAAAATCATGGGAAGGTAAGTGAAGGGAGGATTCAGATAAATTTTAGATAGGTCTTCAGATAGGTTTGCTACCTGAAAAGCTGACATTTGAATTCAGCCCTTGATGAGAAGAACGAACTAGCCACTAGAAGAAAGAGAAGATCTGAGGACAGAAGACCACATAGAAGAAACGGCCAAGTCCCACTGGTGAAATGAAAAAGGCCGTAGCATTGAAGCAGAGAGGGTGGGTAAGAGGGAGATGGTGGGGGTGGTGATGGTGGAAAGGCACACAGGGCCAAAATCGTGAGCCCTTGAAGGCCACGTAAGGAATTTGGACTTCAGTCTAAGTGCAATGAGAAATCACTGGCAAGCTTCAACCAGGGGGAAAACTGATCTGATTAATGACAATCTGATTAATGAAAGGCTGCTTCTCAATCCTCTGTGTTAGTGGAAATTTTCAGCCTGTGGCTCGTATGGCACAGGGACCTACAAGTAAGTGGGATTGGGGTCCAATATGGCTTCCAAATTACTGGAAACGTGAGAATGGGGTGTACGAGTGTGCGAAGAGACCTGCGTCCAAGGCGATGCATGGGATGCTCTCAGTTACAGTAACTGGCACACGTTATACATCATTTCCCCCCACTTCCCGCTGACCGGAACCTACCTGCATGGCCACACCTACCTTAGGGGAAGCTGGGAAACATCATTTTTGGCTGTGCAACCTTGTGCCAAGACAACACTTTTTGTACAGTAAAAGGACCCTGCAGGGACACTTCCGGTTTCTGCCATAGCTTCCACCCAGGGCAAAAGCAGGGAGAATTGCCATCCACCTTTGGAGAACCAGCCTTCTTAGGAGAAGTTCTACTCCCAGAGGACTGATAAGTAAAACAAAATAATAATCATACATAATTAAGTAATAATTAACAAAACATGGGGGCCGCCTGGCTGGCTCAGTCCGAAGAGCTTGCCACTCTTGATCTCGGGGTCGTGAGTTCGAGCCCCAGAGCGGGGGGAGAGTTTACTTAAAAAAAGTAACAGAAAATTGCTAAGTAATTGAGACATGGCCACGTGTTGGTAACTCCCTGCGCAATCCAGGCGCGGTGCCGCATGCAAATAGCACGTTTTTTTCAATTAATGAAAACGCTTTAATGTTTGAAACAAGCAGATTGTTCACCCATGTCTCTGAGGGCCTGCCCTTTGAGCTGTTTTCCTAGAAACGGAGGTGGATTTCTACTCTTTTCCGTTTCTTCACCTGGCACGCGGTTTCAAGTCAGCTGTTTAGGGTGCGGGGTGTCCTTTCGCATATTAAACAAAGTAATTAGAAACCATTATGAATTTGTGACTTTTACAATCATTAGCACCCTTACCACCATGTGGATGGAAATTAAGCCCGTCGTACCCTTTTCTGCGTGGGATACCAACATGTGTACAAATACCGTTTTCCCAATTCATTCAAAACGTGGCGAGCACTTCCTGGGTGTACTTAGTGGATGGCAATTGGAAGTTACTCGCTACCGATACTCGGATGGGTAAAAAAAAAAGGTCGTGACTCCGAGGTACGAAGAGGGTCAGGGTTTTAGCAATTAACCTGCGAGTTCAATTAATGCAGACAGATCCCAGAGAAATTCAGTTATACGACAGCAAGCGAACTTGGGTTGAAGTCAACCATGTGTCTTGGTTGTGCCAATGACTTTCCGTGTGATTTTTTTTAATGTTTAGTTATTTTTGAGAGAGAGAGAGAGAGAGAGAGAGAGACAGGGTGTGAGCAGGGACTGAGGAGGGGCAAAGAGAGAGGGAGACACAGGGCTCGAAGCAGGCTCCAGGCTACACCCCCGTTGGCACAAAGCCCGACGTGACGCGGGACTCAAACTCACGAACTGTACGATCCTGACCCGAGCTGAAGTCCGATGCCTACCCGGCTGAGCCGCCCAAGCACCCCGACTTTCCATAGGATCTATTCACATGCCCTAGGCTCCTCGTCTGCCAAACGAAGGCTGGGTCCTGCTCCACACTGGCCAGTACGCGCTGTCGTGTTACTGCGTCTCCACTCATGGCCCAGCAGACAGCACCAATCAAGCAAGCTTGGTGTTTCACTCTTTTCTGCTGAGACGGCCTCAATTTCTTGCAACACCATCCTCGTTCTATCAGGGCTGGACCAAAGGATGAAACCTTTCTGTCATCCCCGAGCTTGATCACGTCTAAGACCTCTTCCCACGTGTCAGAATCTAATGAAGCAAAAACCAAAACGAAATAACTCCGGTTGAATTACTAGGGGAATCTGGTATGTGGGCATACTTGGCCGTGAATACCCCACAGTAGGGCTTGCTGGCCTTTGCTAATTAAAAAAGATGAATCCTGTATTTTGGAAAGGATGGTGTGCCCTTTCCTTACCTTAAAGCCTGAGGAGGTGGTATAAATGCAAATTACATGCAAATATACTCTGGGGACCTCCCTATTTCTAAGAACTGAATCTGGCTTCTGGGGAACTCCAAAAGGAGGCTCCAAAGCTCTCTTTCCCAAGAGTTAACTTTCAAAGTGTTCGAGAGACTCGTGGAAATTTCCGCCTTCCATAACAAAATACGACGTGGGTTTTTCGAGTTGGTAGCGAAGGAAGACTTTCCACTTGAAGGCACGCAGGGTGACAGCGGTGACTCTTAGACCTGAGAGTGGCTGCCCCCGCGTGTTGCTGTAACAGCCACGAGGGCTTGGAGTGAGGTAAGAGGGGTTGCTGCTGTTGGGTGAGATACACCAGCAATGTGCCCACCGTTGCTGTCCTCCTACTGTGAGCACAGACCCTTCCCTTAATCCATCAAGGCATGAAGTCAAGGAATAAACACAGAGAGAACCACGAATATAAGGTGGTATGGCTTGTTCTATTGGCAAATTCTCACTTCAGGCAGCAACTGTGACCCGCTTCCAGGTGCAAGGGACCAGCCTCAGGGACCGTCCCGGGGCCTTATCATTATTACGTGTTAGAAGCTGCTTTTAAAGGAGCTGTAGGTAGGTCAGTGCTACTGACAGGTTAATGCCCGAGAATCGCCAAGAGATCTAGCCCAAATGCAAATTATGATTCACTGGCTCTGGGGTAGAGCCTGCGATTCTGCATTTCTAATAAAGAGGATCCCTGATCTGCTACCCCGAAGTATGCCACTTTGGTATAAAAATTATTTGGGGCTGAAGGCATTTGAGTTCCCAAAATTCCTTATCTGCCTAAAAGCAGAGCCTCTCCAAAGAACTCATTGTTTCCGATCCCCTCCCCGGGGCAATTCGAATCTAAAAAGTCAGCACCACACCCAAACAGATACAGTGGAAAACTATCCTATCTCCCATCTATTCTCTTCAGGGCCCATTTATCTTTCCAAAATGGTATTTGCTTTTCCAAAAGATTCCTCATCTCCGCCTTTCCCCCTACGAGTATAAAGCTGGGTATAAAGACCCCCAAATTCTGATCACCCCTTTGAGTTACTCATCACTGAGTTCTCCCTTGTGCACACACCATACAGGTTAATAAGATTTGCATGGTTTTCTTTTCTTAAGCTGTTTCGTCAGATTAATTTGCAGGCCCTCAGTCACTTAACATAAGAGGGTAGAGAAAAAAACGCTAATGCTCCTTATTCAAGAACCACACTTTGAGTAGCCACGTGCTAGGTCATGTGCCCTGATGCGGATCAGGTACAAGCTACAGAACGGGGTTATACAAAAACCAGGGCGTGGCACGTACTTAACCCACGTCTGAGGTTGCCCATACTACCCTTAGTCCCCCGCATTTGGGACTCAGAAAGACCTGGAGTTAGGACCAAAGAAAGAAGAGCACACAGGAGCACATGGAACAGAAAAGTCCAAGACCAGTTTCCAAGGCCAAGACTAGTTTCCGAAGTCCAGAATTAAGGGACAAGTCACTGGAGCCACACTCTCAAAAAGAAATTCGACACCGCAGTGCATTCTTCCGAAGGCTTCTGGAAACATACCAAATGCCAAAGTAAGGACGTTTAGCCCGGAAAGGAAAGGGTCTGCGTGTAACAGGGTTGCCAGACGTAGCAAATAAAAATAAGGGACGCTCATTCGAATTTGAATTTCAGACGAACAACAAATATTTTTGTATAAGTCCATCCCGCACAGTATTTGGGAAATACTTCTACTAAAAAGTTACTCGTTTTTTTAATCTGAAATTCAAATTTAACGGGGTGCCCTGTAGTTTATTTCTGTTGGCATCCCTATTTATGTGGGGCGTGGGATATCTTCGAATCCTCAAAGGGTTGGCAATCAGCGGGGAGGCTTCAAAAACAATGCTGATGCCTGGGTCCTACCTCCCAAGATTCTGACATAATTGGTCCGGTGTTCGGCCTGCACTGGACTGTCTAGAAACTCCGCAGATGACCGCAGAGAGTGCAAGGTTGACAACCACTGGGTTAGACTGATATATTCTAGAACCGGGTGGTGGCAGTTGATACATCAAGGGGTCACGAGAGGCAGAGAAGTTTTGGTTCTTGATGTGAACTTTCAAACAAGAAGAGTCGAGCTGTCTCTACGGGTAATGAGCCTCCCGTCACGTGAAGTGTGCAAGCAGTGGCTTGATGATCTCCTGAAGGCGATTTGCTTTCAGAGGGGATTCAAGGACTGGAGGGGTGGGTAGACAGACGACTGCTGGGGGGGCAGGGCGAAATCGGGGAGGGTAATGGGGGAAGGAATTGTCACGGCCTTTCCAGATCTGGAATCTGAGGATTGGCTTACTTAATAGATTAAAAACCAAATAAGTCATAGAATGATGCCCCGAGACTAGCAAAACATGAGTGCGTGGCAGTAAAAAGAAAGGTAAAACCCGAGAAGGGTCTACCGCATAATCATATTGCGACGACGCCTTTCCTGGTTTTGACAACGAGGGGAATCTGGGTAAGGGCGATCAGGACCTCCACGGATGTACCATTTTTGCAACTTCTGGTGAGTCTATAATTAGTTCAAAATAAAAAGCGGAGAATACATGAACGAAGCACCGCGAACACTTGTTTTTCTGCAAGGCCTGCGCAACGGAAGGGAGCAGGGGTGGTCTAACAGGACGGCCAGGCTCCCCGCTGGTGAGGCGTGCAATCTTTCCGCGTCCCTCTGTCCCCTCAGCCCGGAGTGGGGACATCTTCGCCTGGGGTCTCCCAGCAGCAAGACCGAGGAGGGAACCCCAGCTCTTCCCAAGTATCTTTGCAAACAGTAACAGGCCAGTTGGTCATGTTGGAAATGAAGTCCCGGACTGGAGGGAGAGCTAGGAGGCAATCCAAGAATGGGGGGCGGATCGGGTGGGGGCCACTTTCCAGCTTTAATGAACAATGCAATGAACTAATAATAAAAATGGAAGCCAACCTGGAGAGTCAAGATGAGGTAACAGCCGTGGCTTGAGGGACTCCGTTCGTGGGTGTCGAGTGTGTGTGTATTTTTAGATAGCTACTTATTCCGCACGTGGTAATTAGGGCCCCAAGGGGGTTGCAAATTTTTTGTTTTTTTTGTTTTTTTTTTTTTTTTTCAGGGTTGGCAAGTGGAAGGAGGAGGCAGCTCAAATTCCCACACATCTGGGGCAAACAGATACTGCACTCCAATTTCCTGTCGGCGCCGCTGGTTTCTCGCGGAATTACTTGCTAAGTAAATGATTGTTATAAGACTATGAAGATTCGGTCAATCAAATTAACCCCTTTTGTCCATCGCCGCCCTCCGCCCCCCCCCCACCCCGCCCCACCCCCACGGTTCCCTTCATTTGCCTAAACTCGGTGGCTTTTGAAAATGTGTTCAAGCTTGAAGGCCCCAGCCTGCCTCACATTGGCCGAGTGTAACCTGAGCAGGAACCCGGAGGCCCCCAATTGTTTTGCTAATCAAGATTATTGCCCCATTGAGATGTGGAGGCACAGCCTGGCTGACAAAATTTGTCAGTTTCCCATGAAATAGTTCTGTCAGTTTAGCCCGGGTGCGGGCAACTATTAACATATAAATGAAGTTTCTCCCTCCTCCGCTCCCCCTTTCCCCCTACCTTCAGCCACCCGTCCTAATGGATGCAGAGAAAATATAAACACACCCCCCCACCCCCACCCCCCAGCTCCCAACCCCTCTGTGTGCTTAAATCAAACGAGCTTCTTTTCTCCGGTCCCTGGAAATCCTGTGGGCCACGGGGGCTCAAAAGGAAAGGGGGAGGGGGCTGGGAGGAGCGGATTTGCACAAAACCACTTTTAAGGCCTGAAACTGCCAGGCCCTGTCCCCCGCTGACAGCAACAGGCGGCTGGCTGGGCCTGGACGGTACAAACGGCCGTCTGAATGCCAGGCAGACCTCCAAGGCAGCCTGCGGGGACAAAGTGGCAAAGTGGAACACGGGGTTTGAAAGAGTCATCTCTGCGCGGGGGTCAAACACCCGAGATCTCTCGGCTAGCCTGGCCGCCTGACAGCGCGACCCGGGCTGGGCAGGGGGGCATCTCCGAGTCCCCTCCTTGCTGCCTCTTCTCAACCGCGGACGCTGGGGCAAGTGTGGGGCTGGGCTGCGGCCGTGGCTGAGCCTGCCTTTTACTCCGTCACCTTCTAGACTGTTCTGCCTTTCCCACAGGGGCCGGGCTTGGGTTCTCAGCGGGCCTGAGAGGAGGAAGGAAGCGGAGTCCCTGTCTTCCTGTTTCTCCAGGAATGGAGTGGGCGCTCCAGAAGAGTCCAGAAGGCCAGAAATAGAGCTTATTTATTAGCATTATACTATGCCGTAGCAGCTCAAACACTCTGGTACAGACGAAGGTCGGCAAGTTTCACAATGCCAAAATGAAGGAATTCTTTATGTATGTGTGTGTATGCATATATACATATGTATATAATATTCAACCCTCTCGGAAGGATAAGTTACATAATATATCATTCATAACATAACATAACATAACATAACATAACATATAATATAATATAATATAATATATAATTCAAGGCCATATGTACAATAATTCAATGCTATATCTGTCCCTATGGATCTGCAAATCAACACTATTCGCCACCTAGGGCGGAATTAGTTCTGGGAGCCAAGTTGTGTCAGGAGCGCCCGAGAGGATCCGGGTAATGAGCTCAATAGGTCTTCCCAGGCGGACGGACGTCGACCCGGAGGGACCCTTCAGTCACCAGTTGTTCCTGCTACGTGGCAAACCAGCAGACTGGGCTGTGAGGCCAGCCAGGACAGTGCCCGGAATGAGCCTCCCCACCCCCACCTCCAACTACTGTAGTTTCCAAATCTCCTGCCTCCACGCCGCCCAATGGGAAGAGACATCTGAGGGGGAAAGAGGGTTCTGGAGGAGGCCCGCCCGGAAGAACCAGGGCCTGATGAAGCGGCCTGGCCTATGCTTTCTGTCAGAACTGGTAAAGCAAACTTCTGCCCCGTGTTCTGTCCGTGGGGATTCCCACTCAGATGTCTTCTCGAAGCCCGGCACCTACCTAGCTGTTAGGGAAAGTCTGAGACTTGGTTTTGGAACCAGAAACCAGTTTTAGTTTATTTGCTGTGACTTTTGAGGTTTTTTTTTTTCATCTGAGAATGGGGAAAACTAACCTACCGTCGTTTTCACCATTAAACCTGCAGTACTTAGCCTTTCAGCAAATACTGTTTATTCATTAACCCAGTCTGTAGGATCAGACTGCCTAGATCCCTAGCTGTGTGACCTTTGGCAACTTGTTTAACCTCTCTGGGCCTATATTTCTTCCTCTTCAAAATAAGAATGATCAAGTTAGCTATTCGTTCATAGGTCATGAAGAATATACAAGACCATGTTTTTAAGTCCTGAGATAGCATCTGGCATATGGTTAAGTGTTGTGTGTTGCTGAAATCAAGCAGTATCTAGAAAGAATTCGATAACATTCCTTTTAGTCATTGATTTGTTTCATGATCATTTTTGAGAGAGAGAGTGTGTGCGTGAGCATGTGAGCACCAGCAGGGGAGGGGCAGAGAGAGGGAGAGAGAAACTCAAGCAGGCTCCGAGCTCAGTGTGGAGCCCGACTTGGGGCTCTATCCAATGACCCTGAGATCATGGCCTGAGCCAAAATCAGGACGCTTGACTGACTGAGCCACCCAGGTGCCCCTCGTGGTCATTTCTTATTTCTAAACGGGCCGTTTACATTTCTCAGTAGTGATCTAAGATTGTCTTTCAAAATATATTTATTTAAATAATATATGGAGTTAACTCAAAGAAAGATACTAAATACAGTATAGAAGGAAGGCGAGTATGGTAAAATCATAAAGATGGTAAAGAAATGACTGAAGTTTGGAAAACATTATTATAAGTGATTAGATTTGGGGCACATTTCTCAGATGTCTATTCCCAAGGCAATCAAAAGGCACAATAGGGTGCCTGAGTTCTCCGTCAGCACCGCTCCGCCCCCCCCTCCACATGTTGAACCCCCAGGCCCCAGTGTAACTGTATTTGGAGACAGGCTCTTTAAGGAGGTAATTAAAGTTAAATGAGGTCATAAAGGTGGAGTTCTAATTCAATGAGACTGGTGTCTTTGTAAGAGGAAGTAGGGACACCGGAGACATGCACAGGGAAAGGCCACACGAGGACACCGTGAGAAGGCATTGGCAAGCCACAGGGAGAGGCCTCAGAAGAAGCCTAAGTTGCGGCCCCTTGATCTTGGCCTTCTAGCCTCCAGATTTGTAAGCTAATGCATTTCTGTTGTGTAAGCCACTCAGCCTGTGGTCTCGTGTTATGGCAGCCTGAGCTAACACAGGCTTATATGGCAGAGGGAAGAGAAAGTCCTTCTTTCTAGACTTAGGGAATAATCTGAACTTAGAGAGCGAGAGAGTGGGGCGCCTGGGTGGCTCAGTCGGTTGAGCATCCTACTTCGGCTCAGGTCATGATCTCGCGGTTCGTGGGTTCGAGTCCCACGTCGGGCTCTGTGCTGACAGCTCAGCTCTGTGCTTCGGATTCTGTGTCTCCCTCTCTCTCTGCCCCTCCCCCTCTCGGGCTCTGTCTCTCGAAAATTAATGAAGCACAGTTTTTTTATTATTATTATTAAAAAGAAACGGAGAGAAAGAAGTGTGCATCAGAGAGAACCACGCAGCGAAAAATGGCGAAAACGTACTGCGTATTCAGTGGGTTCGACACTGAGTATTAACACACTGCAGACACCATGTGAATGGTACCCCCCGGTCCTCAGGACAAACCCGGGGAGAAAATTCTAGAGCTACAAAAACTGCACCTTGGGAAGGCTGACGATCTACCAAGGTCCCTCAGGAAGCAAGTGCAGAAAATATGTTGAGTTCGCGTCTTCCTGCCCCTAAAATCAGTGTTCTCAACCTCCGTGGCATTCTGCTGGCAGAAGTTTCTCCGTTCAAGAGGCTTTCTGAAGGTGCCTTAGAAGAATCCAGAGGAACCATGGACCCTCAGCTCTGTGAGGACGTTAGACCCTACTGGAGGGCTGATGGGGTTCCGCGAGAGCCCCCTTAGCCACGCTGTCACAACCTGGATCATTTTCCAAAATAGTTTCATTTTACAAATGAGCACAGGCCCCCCTGGAAGCAGCGGGCAGTTGGCAGAGATTAAACAATTAGCATTTCAAAGCGTTCGTTTTCATGTTCCCCTTTGCCAGGGTGAGAACCACTGCAGGACAAAAATGAGCCCCTCTTGTTTCTTGTCTCAGCCCGGGAGGGGTCTTCCCAGAGAAACCAGCAGCAGCCAACCCATCACTGCAGCTGGCTCCCAGGGCCTGTTCCAAAGGCTGGGTCCCGGGTCCCGGCCGGGCCTCAGGGCCATTGCCAGTGAGCACCTGTTGAGGGACGGCTTATCAATCAGCTCCATGATCAGCCCTTCCCAACAATCCCCGCTCAGCGTTGCCACGCTCCTTACAGAAATTAACACCATGCTGGCCATTTCAGCATTTGCAGGTTCCATTTAAGTTTAAAACCTCCCTTTTCTGGGGGTTTGAGGATGGAACCAATGCACCCATGCGGGAGCAGAAGGTGCCTTGATCTAGAGCCGTGTTATTGGGTACAGCGGCCGCTAACCAGCCGTGGTTACGGAGCACTTGCGACGTGCGGGGGCACACTGGGATGAGCTCGAAGGGTAAAATGCACCCCAGATCTTAAAGACAGTATGAAAAACACAAGCTCCAAAGTCTCATTGCTATTTACTATATGGGTTACGTGTTGAAATGATAATATTTGGGATGTGCTAGCTTAAATGGAACATGCTATTAAAAACCGTCCCACTTGTGTATTTCTTTTTGCTTATGTGAATGTGGCTTCTCTAAAGGACTTTCCTATTTCTCTAAATCTTGCTCTCTTTTTTTATTTTATTTTATTTTATTTTTTTGAGAGAGGGAGAGAGAGAGAATCTTAAACCGGGCTCCATGCTGAGCGTGGAGATCTCTCGCGACCCTGAGATCATGACCTGAGCCGAAATCAAGAGTTGGATGCTTCACTGTCGGAGCCACCCAGGCACCCCTCCATATCTTGCTCTCTAATTCATCACCTTGTGTGTCTCTGTCCATGGCACCCGTCCCCATCTGAACTTCTCCTATTTACGTATTTGTTTGCGCCGAGGTTTCTGTTTTTCCTCCCAAGATGTAAGGTCCCTGAGGACGGGGACTCTGCCTAGCTAATCTGCTGCTTTCATTCCGGTACCCAGTGCCAGGTACAAGATAAGTGACCAATAAATATTTCTAGATTGCACGAAGGAGGGAAGGAAGCCCAGGCAGGCACCCTCGCTCTGAGGCACCCCTGAGCACCAGGTGAAACTGACCACTTTGTTGCTGGTACCTGAGGCCGCCTTATACGGACCCTGCACAGACCCTATAGCATTTTAGGGCACTTCTAGGCTTATCTATCCATCTCCTTCTACTAGATGCCAAGCTCCTAGATTGCAGGAAACTTGTCCTAGTTACTTTTGTACTCCCAGACCACGCACATCGGAGGTGAATGAATGGATCAACCTTTGAAACTTTCACTTTCCGGAGCATAGACGACTAAAACGAGCTTTCTCAAACAAGGGCATCCTGGCCTCGGTTAAATACTGTCCGTTTCCTTCTGTCTTTTCCCACTGTTGCCCACAGTGGCAGAGAGAAATTCAAGCCCAGAGCTTAGATTCCTCCTTTGGGGCTTTTTCTGGGATCTTCAGACCGGAATCCAACAGACCACTCTTTGACAGACAAGAGAAAGCAAGGTTTCCTCCACTCACTACAAGTCTGTCCAAAACCCCTCCGTGACTCCCTCAGAGGATAAAATCCAAACCACTTATCCCAGCGTGGAAAGCTTTCTGCGGTCTTACCTTTCCAGTTTTCTCTCCTGATAGTGAGCCCTCCTTATACACACAGCCATGTGCCCATATATTTAAACCCTCAGATCTTAGCTTTCCTTGGGTGTGCCTTCCGCTTCCCCACCAAAAGTCGTTTCCACCCCATTTAGCCCACAGGGGCTTCATTCCTCAGAAGCAATTCACGTTCTTTCCTTTCAACGCATTTTCTGCCCTAGTCCTTCCCCATCACATCCTTGCTTTCCTTCTGCCATTTTCTTGTTGACAACGTCTGGAGGTTTTCCCCCATGGTTATTCCGCTTAAGCCCCGGGTTCCCCGTTGATCCTTCCATGGTCCACTTCCGAATCACCTGTGCAGGTGCCTTGTTCACAGAGCCTTTGCTCATCCACGGTGGGCATTCATGGTTATACACGGTAGTGACACTATACCTACTCACATCCCTCAGTGGGAGCTGCCGTTCCCTACAAGACCCCACTCCTTGCCGTGGTTGCATCAGTCAGGGATGGTATTTCACTTAAGTGTGTCCAATCCAGATGTGAGATCAGGAAAAGAGTCTTTCTAATGGCTGCCTCAGGAAACGTACCCTTGACCAGCTGAAGACAGTGAGTGAGAAAGACGTCGCATAAAGGTAGAAGTATCTATAAAGGAGGGACATTCTGGGTTGGTTGGTTTCCAGTCTTTGCCGAGCTGCCCTTCCCTAGACACGGGCTCAGCTATTGTAACATACAAGCCACGGAGCTGATGATTTGTTTCTCCTTGAAATACGTGTTTTTTTTTCCCCCGGATCTGCTCAGCTATGGTGGATCACGTGTTATGTACCTTAGTACATGTCTGCTTTCTAGGGCTGATATGCGCCGGGGATCTTAACTTTAAAGGCCGAAGACTCTCTATACCGTTGGGTAGAAGGAAGGGCATTCATTCTTAGAGAATGCCCTTTGAAATTAATATCTCATAACTCGGTGGAAGGCAAGGTGAGCTGATGGCCTCTACTCTTAGCGAGGCTGAGAGCTATGGGGACTCCAAAGGCAAAAGCATTTAGGGGCGCACAGGCTCACAGAATGGGGTCTGTGCACCTGCTCCCCGCGGGCAAGCCGCGTCTTCCTAAGTGGGCAAGCCGCGTCTTCCAAAGCAAGTCCCCCAGGTGAAATGTGTCACAAAGGACTCCAGGCATCAAGCGGGGAGTCAGACTGGATGATACACCTCCCAATCTTAAAATCCTCCGCTTCTCTTAGATTCGCTAACGGCGGATCCTCATTCTGGGACCTCCCCCGCGGGGTGACCCTGCCGGAGAAAGCATCCCAGGCGGTATTCCTCCTCTCTAGCTCTCTGCGCTTTCCTTCACTAAGCACCGTCAATATTCTTACTTCCAGCACACGGAAGAGATTATATTTCTGGCAGGTCTATCCTCTGAATTGGTCGTCTTTGGGGGTAGGGTGTGGGGTCTCTGTCTCTGTCTGTGGCACTCGGGATAGAGCCGCCACAGAGAAAACCAGAGAAACTAACCCTGGGATTAAAATACAGAAGGAAGCAGAAAGCAGCAGAACTTGATGTTATGGCTTCTTACTCATTTATTGGGGATTTTTAAAGACATATTATGTCACATGGGCATCACCCAGAGATGCGGGCCCTGACCTCAAAGTATATCGTAGTCTGGTGTCACATCTCTTGTTTGTGGCTCCTTGCCACAACCCATTCGAATGTGAACTCATTACCTCATCACTCCTCCGCCTTGCTTCTCTGTCACCTCTCCCCAGATGGCACACCATCCACTTACACGGGCCAAAACACTCGGGGCCGTTTTTAATTTCTTCCGTTGATTCTACCTCCTAAGAGTCTCTCAAATCTGTCTACTTTTTTCCACGTGGGTGTTAAGTTTTCGTTATCTCTTCCATCCTGGACTCTTCTCCTAAATTATTTCTTTGTAGGTACTTTCGAGTCTCGCCCACCCACGTTCTAAGCTACCACCAGAATGATCTTTGAATCCTCAGCTGTCTTAAGGTATAAATGATGTACAATTAACTACTTGTGTTCCAAGTACACACTGCGTAAGTGGTGATAGTTTGCACGCATGAAACCATGAATTCATACAATCATCAAAATTTCTTCTGAACCCTTGTTTTTTTTAATACTTTTTAAAAGGTTATTTATTTATTTTGAGACACAGAGAAAGAGAGAGAGAGAGAGAGAATGAGTGGAGGAGGGCAGAGAGAGAGAAAGGGAGAGAGAGAATACCAAGCAGGCTCTGCTCTGTCAGCTCAGAGCCCGATGCGGGGTTTGAACCCACGAACCGTGAGATCATGACCTGAGCCAAAATCAAGAGTTGGATGCTTAACCGACTGAACTACCCAGGCACCCCTCTTCTGTGCCCCTTGTAATCACAACTGCCTAGCCCTCTCCACGCCTGTGGATCTCAAGCAGCCACATTTCTGCATTCTGCCACTGTAGGTAAGTTTGCATTTCTTAGAGTTTTCTATAAATGAATATATAATATGTACGCTTCTGGTCTGGTTTCTATCACTCAGCATAAATATTTTGAGATTCTTCCATGTTTTCATATATATCAATAGCTTTAGTGTTGCTGGTTTTTTTTTTTCTTTTCTTTCTTTTTTTAATTCGTGTTAGTTAACACACAGTATAGTCTTGGCTTCAGGAGTAGAACCCAGTGATTCGTCACTTACATGTAACACCCAGTGCTCATCCCCAAAAGCCTATCACCCTTAATGCCTATCACCCAATTAACCCATCCCCCTACCCACCTCCCCTCCAGCAACCTTCAGTTGGTTCTCTGTATTTAAGAGTCTCTGATGGTTTGCCTGCTTTTCTGTTTTTATCTTATTTTTCCTTCCCTTCCCCTATGTTCATCTGTTGTGTTTCTCAAATTCCACGTATGAGTGAAATCATACGATATCTGTCTTTCACTCTTGCTGGGTTTTAATGACTGAGCTCTGTTCCACTGTATGGATTCACAACCAATAGATTCATCAATTCACCTGTTGCTAAACATTTGAGTTGTTTCCAGGTTTTGTTTTGGTTTTTTTTTTTTACCTATCATAAATAAAGCTACTCTACAAATTTATGAGAAAGCATTTGTATGGACAGATAGATCCAATATCTAGAAGGGGGCTGAATCGTATGATGGGTGTATGTTTTACTATGCAAGGAACTACAAACGATTTTCCAAAGTAGTTGTACCATTTTACTTAGCCAGTAATCTCATATGAAAGTTTCAATTGTTCAACATTCTTACCAACACTTGGAGTCATTAATTTTTTTAAGTTGTAGCCATTCTAGTGGGTGTAATATCACACCCAGTGTATTTGCAATCCGTGTGTGTGTGTGTGTGTGTGTGTGTGCGTGTGTACACATATATATAATAAAGTGTCTGCTAAATTTTTTACCCATTCTTTATTAAGTTGTTTACTTTTCTATTCTTGAGTTTTGAGAGTTACTTATAAATGCTAGATGCAAGTGTCCTACCCCCTTCAACTTTCTAGAAGAGTTTGTACAGAGCTAGTATTATTTTTCATGAAATGTTATGCAGAATTTACCAATGAAATGATTTAGCTTGCTGTTTTCTTCGGGGGAAGAATTTTCACTAAACAGTCCAAGTTTTAAATAGGTACAGGACTTTCGGCTTATTCATTTCGCATTGACTGAGCATTGATAGTCTGTATCTTTCAAGAAATTAGTCTATTTCAGCTAAGTTGTCAAATATATTGGAGTCAAGGTCTTGATAGTATTTCCTGTTATCGTTTCAACACCTGTAGAATCAGTAGTGATGTCACTGCTCTGAGCCCGGTGTCTTAGCTCTTTTTTCCTGGTTCGTTAGGCTAAATATTTATCCATTGTGTTGATCTTGCCAAAGAACTAGATTGAATTTGGTTTTTCTTGGTTTCTTATGGTAGAAACTGAGGTCGTTGATTTGAGACCATTTTTCTTTTCTAATAGGGACATTAATTGCTACGTATATTTCCTTCCATAGTTAAAACCAGAATGAAGGATAAAGCTCATACAAAGAAAAATAGACCTGAGAGCCAGAGAAAGAGGGTTTTCTGATGATAATACTTAAGCCCCTGGATCCAGCTGTATCTGATGAAGCCACATCACCCTAGACTTTTCAGCTGCATGAATTATATTTTTTAAAGCTAGTTGAGACTGGATAGCTCCCATTTAAAACTGAGAGTTCTGTCTCCAACAGAAAACCTGAGGTCAAGCCACAGGGGACCAAGTTTCCTTTGGTGCCTACATGAACTAAGCATTATGGGAAGTACTTGATATTTGCATTTTCATGTAATCTTAATCGGCCTGGACAATTGCTGTTATTGACTTTATTTAATGGAAGAGGAAACCCAGACAGAGAGTGAAGCAAATTACCAACACTGCACGATGAGTGAGAGAGCCTGAACCCAGACCTGCCCAGCTATAAGTTTCATGTCTGTGCCCTTCACTGCCTTGCATTTATTTCCCTCCCGCCTGTCCTAGAAGAGTCAACAAAGTCAACACAGCATCATGAATAGGGTTACGCACTTGGGGAAAGTCAAGAATGACTTTTGCTTTCCAAGCTTTTACCGGTGAGACCATTGTTTCCGTCAGCCCATAGTTCTCTGAACCCACCTTGCTCCAACTCTGGTTCTCGTCCTTCCGGAGGGCACATCTGCAGGGGACAGTGCCGAGCTTTCGGGGCCCCTGCCTGCTGCCCCCAGCCCATCTTGTCTGCCAGCCCCTTTCCTGTGGAGGTGATCAGATACTCATCACAGCCCATTCCCAGTGTGTTAAATAGTGAGGGAACGCTGACGCTGACGTCCTCTGTGCTGTCGGGAAAGTGCAGGGGAGAGACTCCGTCCTCTGGAACATCTCAGCTCTGACGAGACGGAGAGACATATCCATGGATGTAATGAATCCTGCCCACCTGCATGACAGAGTGAAGCTACAACCAGAAGGAGCTGGGAGACCATCCCTTGAGGGATGGTGTCGTATAGGAACGTTTCCTGGAAATTACCTTAATTTGCCTTCCAAGATGTCTGGCTTTCAGAAGAAATGTCCTCCATGTTTTCTTCTACATTCCATGTCCTATTTTCAAGACCCTTCTCAGGACTCACTTCTTGTAGAACAGAACAGAATAGAATAGAATAGAATAGAAGAATAGGATAGAATCATTACAAACAAGCTTTCTGGCATCTGAGATTTCAAAGCCCAACTCCACTGCGACTAGCTGTGTGACTCTGGGCAAGTTGCCTAACCCCTCTGTGTCTCAGACGTCTTCTCTCTCAAATGGGAATAATAGTACGTACCACGTAGGATTACTGAGAAGGTGAGTAAAATAAGATATGGAACATGTTTTGAACCGTGCCTGACGCAGAATCAGCTCTCGGTAGACGTCAGTTAGTAATTACCGTCTCCCCCTCTCTCATCCGCGGCTCCTTCACGCTGAGGTTGCACAGGACAGGTAGCTACCAGGTTTACCGTTGTGATGTGAGCAGAACAGTCTCCTTAGTGACAGTCCTTCTCAGGATCCCTCTTCTCTTTTTTTGAAACCCTTTTTGCATTCTGCAGGGGCTCTCTATGCGTATGGATCCTCACGTGTATCCCTAATGAATCATTCCCATTGTCAAGAATATTTTGATGGCCAGTAGCCTAAGACATAATTCGAATTTGCTCAGTCAATAAAGGGTCTTTACTGGCTTTATAACTGAAGAGTCAATATCTGAGGCTGGTTTCACATGAGCTATTTGATCTATCAGTTCTACCTTAAGTCCAAAATCAGTGGGATCTTTTGTTTGTTTGTTTGTTTCCGTTTTTCTGTTCTCCCTTCCATGGTGTCAATTTAACCTTCAAGGCTGTGTTAGAGACAAAAAAAAAAAAAAGAAATTATTCTGACCCTCGTCCAAACAGTAAGGAAGGTTTGTAATGGGGGTATTGCAGTAGAGAAGAGAAATTGAGAAGCGGGAACTTGTAGCCAAGCAGCAGGGGGGCGGGGGGCAGGGGGTGGGGCGGGCTGCGGATAGAAAATTACCAAGACAAGGGGCGCCTGGGTGGCTCAGTCCGTTAAACATCTGACTTTGGCTCAGGTCATGCTCTCGCGGTTTGTGAGTTCCAGCCCCATGCTGAACTGCCCCTGCTTGGGATTCTCAGTCTCCCCTCTCTCTGCCCCCCCCCACCCCCCTCACCCCCCCATGCTCTCTCTCTCTTTCTCTCTCAAGAGTAAATAAACCAACATTAAAAAAAAAAATTACCAAGAGGAGGCACGAAGTGTGAGGTTCTCAATAAACTGGACGAACAGGATCCTTCTAAGGGCAAACCAAAGGGGATGAGGCACTTGGTCAGATACCAACGATGATGCCATAGCACGGAGGGTGGGAGGGATGATGACTTGGCAGGATTCGTGCCAAAACTGAGTTGGGCGGACCAAAGACCAGATGGGGGACCTAGCCGAAAAGAGGGCTCAGAGGAACCTGTCTACCCTTGGGTCAAGGAGTATTTGTCAGTAGCTCTTGTGCTGGCTTAGGATGGTTGCTAGGAGCTCCTTGGTCGATGCGTTCCTCGTCCGAATCCAGCAGAAGCATCTAAAGTGACCTTGTTCTGAATTCCCGGAAGAAACCCATTGAGCCGCTCTGATTGGGCCGGCTCGATCCTGGGCTGACATCCGGACCAGGACATCTGTCATGTTGCTGGCTGGTTAAGCATCAGCCACAGGGTCCAGTCCTGGGTCCGGATCCTTACCCAGAATAATACTTTGTTATGCAAAACTCCACTGCTGGCCCCCTGTCTGAGAAGGTGTTGATACGCTAATTAGCCTCTTTCTTACCCGCAACCCCCAAAGCAGCTCCCTTCCACCGCTGACCTCGGCAGGGGGACGACCCACAACACTTGGTGGCCTCCAAGCCCAGCTGCCTTCTGTTTTGAGGGGAAAAAGGCCGGAGAGGTGGAGAAGCATTTCCCCGGGGCCTTGAATGGGTTAGTCACCAAAGCAGATGTTAGGGTTGCAAATCCTGCTCTGCCAGGGCTAAGCACCCACCCCACTCGTGTTCTTTACTAAGGGCGTCTGTCTGTGATATGCGGGGCCCTGAAGCTTGGGGCTCAGGGGAGGAGCCCTGTGTGCTCCGTCTTAGGGCATCACTGGTCCTTTTCCTTCTGGACGTACATACAGCTACATCTCCCGGCCTCTTTGGGCCACATCATTGAATTATGGGCGGTGAACGTGAGCTACGTCGAGACCTGGCCCCTCGAAGCTTCCCGTGAAAAAGGAAGGCGCCCCATGGAGGGCGTCCTAAAGCCCGAGAGGAGGGGATCGCAGGTGGAATAAACTTCAGGCCCTGAATGAATGACTACACGGAACACAACCTCTCTCCGATTTCCACCTCCAGCTAGATTTTACCTGAGCAAGAAACGCACTTCTATTATGTTAAGCCTCCAGGATGTTGTTTTTTCTCCGTCATAGCAAACAGCGTCGACTTGACTTGCACCGGGGCTGATGGGAAGGGGGACAGGGAAGGGGCGGGGGGCAGAGAATGTTTGCTGGCGTGGCAGATGACAAGTGCCTGCCACACTTCGCTCCAAACGTCTCTGAGGCAAACGGCTACCGCAGTCACGGGGCGCTGCTCCCCAAACTCCTGGCTGTGTCGTCACAGGTTTTTGGCACTACAAAATATGAATCAATCCAACTCAGGGTCCCGTATAGTTTTTGTAATGTGCCTAACACAGCACTCTGGCCATGTGACTTCTAGCATTGTCATGCAAAGACTCCAGGACCTGGGATTGATTTTCCAATGCCTGGATGTCATATTCTTATCAATATGATTTTCAGCTATATACTGAAAAACCAATAGTGTAATAAGCGGCTATAAAAATGTCAGTATGAGCCCGCAGTTAAGAGCTGAGGGGTAACACAGCCTGTTGCTAAAGACTGTCACGTCAGCAGTCCCTCTTCCGAGGGCAAACACAGAGAAGCCTTCATCCAGTTCCGACAACCGGGTGTGAAATATTTGGGAGCAGAGGAGAGTACGGAAGTGAGGGCTTCCTCAAAAGTTCCTAAAGATGTTTACAAGTGTACGAACTAAACTCTGGGTAGGTCAGGATGCGGGGGTGAGGGGGCCGTCTTTGGCCTGAGGGGACACTATCAATAGACAACAGGATACTAAATGGTAAAACAAAACAAAACAAAACCACCTGGGAAATTTGTAATAATTTGGAGAAGAATGCGAAGGGCGAAGTGTTTCAAAGAGAAGCATCAACCGTGTTGAATGAGAGTACATTTACATACAACCAATATGTGTTCTTCTGTCCTACCTGCCGCCATTTTAATCCTCTATCTTCTTTAGATGCAGTGAAGTCCTCTTTGGGGTTTATGGGATCACACCAGCCCACTGCTGTCCACCCACCCATCATGGAGGTTGAATGCTGCACAACAACCCGAAATCAGGAAATCGGGTCCAGCCAGGTGAGCCCGAAGGCCAACAGAAGGCAGGGTTGCCATTTCTGTTTTATATTAGCGTCTGATCTTGACGCGTCTCTAAAACACGGGCAGCAAAGAGTTAAGGAAGAAACTGTAAAAAAATGATAGAAACAATATGAGACCTCACATCTCAACAGTTGCCAAAACTAGCAAATAATCAAAATCTGACCACAAAACCTCTCCAGATACACAATGGCACCAATACCAGCTTAAGAACAAAGCTGCCCAATATATTTTTTAAATCCCTCTTGTCTCCTACTCATCTCCTGACCAAATGTTGGCAATGAACCGACTCACAGAATTTGGAGCTGTAAAAGGGCCCAGAGATTAACCAGAGCGGTAATTCTCGGAGCGGCAAATCAGAACCTGGAGAAGTGGGTGTTTAAAAGAATGTCCATTGTTGCAGTGGTCTACTGGGGGCCGGAGAGCAGGTTCGCTTTCTTCACACAACACACACGAGCGCTCTGGAAACCCTCTCGGTGGAGGAGGTTTCATCCTGGAGGAGAAATGTGGACATCGTTTCTGCCCACCAGGACAGTTCTGGTGGAGGGCCACACCAGGATCTCAAAAGGTGAAAGAGGTGATGTGCAGGATGTAAAATAAATGTCATCAAAAGAGAACACTGTTTAAAGGCTGATAAAGGCTGATACAGTGCCCCCCCCTTTTTTACCTATTTAATAATTCATTCCCCTTGCATTCAATTCAGCAACCTGTGGTTGAACACTACGTGTCCAGAAGAGTGGGAGGTATTGGAAAAACAGCACACAAGGCACCACCCAGCCTTCCATAGTCCGATGCGGAAAATTTACATGGAAACAAAAGAAAAAGGACACTACCGAGTCAGTTCTATAAAGATACGCAACTTACCCAAGAAGAGACAAAACCCTGGAAAGGTGATCCTTCTCCATCCCCAGTGAAGACATGTCATTGTTGTAGTTTCTATAAACCAAGGAATGTATAAAGAAGAAGAAGAAGAAGAAGAAGAAGAAGAAGAAGAAGGAGAAGAAGGAGAAGAAGAAGAAGAAGAAGGAGAAGAAGAAAGAAGGAGAAGGAGAAGAAGGAGAAGGAGAAGGAGGAGAAGGAGAAGGAGAAGGAGGAGGAGAAGAAGGAGGAGGAGGAGGAGGAGGAGGAGAAGGAGAAGGAGAAGGAGAAGGAGAAGGAGAAGGAAAAGAAATTTAAATCCTCACATATAGGACCAATTAATATATATTGGCTTTATAAATTTATTCTCATTTAACACTTTTGATACTTCTTGAAGCATCCGACCCTACACATTTTCCTCCAAAGTATTGCAAATTTCCCGAAGATTTTACCAGTCAGCAGCCTGTTGTGTGTTGATAGTGTCCTCTGGACAAAGGCGTCCCTACCCTCCCCGGGCTCTCCACCAGTTAGGAGTTCTGTCTGTGCCTTTTTAAACACCATCTTTAAGAACTTTTGAGGAAATGCCTCAAATATTTCAGACCTGGTTCTCTAGGACTGTGGAAATGGATGAAGACTTCTCTATGTTTGCCCTTAAAAAGGGGCTGCTGACCCGACAGTCTTGAACAACAGGCTGTGTTACCCATCAGCTTTTAACTGGTTCCAGTGATCACTGATATTGTATAGTTCTTCCCATAGACTCTGCTTGCCATCTTTATCTATCTATCTATCTCTATCTAGATGATATAGATACATATACATATACATATACATATACATATACATATACATATATCTCTTTCTGAAGAAAACAGCCGCCATATTGTAAGTTGCTCTGTGGAGAGACCCAAGTCCCTGTGCCCAACCAACAGCCAGCAGAGACCCACGCCTGCTAACGTGGAATCTTCCCCAAGTCCACTTTTGGGATGACGGCAGCCCCAGCCCATTCCTTCGTTACAACCTCGTGAGAGACCCTGAGTCAGAGGCACCTAGCTAAGCTGCATCCAGATTCTTGACGCTCCCCAGCTCCCGCAAGATGATGAGATTATAAATGTTTATCATTTGAAGCCACTAAAGCTTGGGGTCATTTGCTATGCACCAGTAGATAATGAATACACACTCCTGACAAATGTTGCAAAGAAACCAGTAAGAACCTGCATGAATGTCACACAAGCTTATGTATCTTTTGGGATAAATCGGACCATCTGGGAGCTAGTGCAATTCTACAAATGCCCATCTTCAAGAGGAAAGAGTTAGGGCCCATGTGTCTCCTCTTTCCTGGGTCTCTGTCCGCGTACCCAGAGCAGCCCCTGTGCAGTGGTTGTTCTGTTCCCAAAAGAGGGTACAGGGTCTGGGCCGGGAACTGGGCTACCTCTGGGCTTTCCTGTTACATTTCTCCTTTTATTTCTGGGAGCATTTTTTTTTTCTTTTTAAAAAATGTTTATTTATTTTTGAGACAGAGACAGAGTGTGAGTGGGGGAGGGGCAGAGAGAGAGGGAGACACAGAATCGGAAGCAGGCTCCAGGCTCTGAGCTGTCAGCACAGAGCCCACGGTGGAGCTCGAACTCACCGACTGTGAGACTGTGACCCAAGCCGAAGTCAGAGGCTTAACCGAGGGAGCCACCCAGGCGCCCCTGAAAGCATTTTCTTGATTGCGCTAAAAGATTTAGAACTGTCCCCAACCATGTGTTTAAAGTCACCCCTAATCCCGACTTTCTCCCCCCGAGGGGGAGACTTTCACTTCTCCCTTTTCCTTACAGGACGTTTGACTCCCCTACGTGGCCCGCTCTACGGACAAGGGGGTGTCAGGGCTTCCTGCAACTCTGGAGGGTTTTCCTCATCTGCACCTTCCCGCAGGTGGTCGTGACTCATCTGGAGTCGAAGTCAGATGGTAAAAAGCTCCATTAAAAATAATTGGCAGTGACTGGACGGGGCTGAATGCTCATTTTAAGTCTGGTCTTGGCAAAGAATTTGGTAGGCAAATAGGGTAAATGAGTAGATTCTTTGTTATCTCCAGCCTCAGTAAAAATCACCTGATTCTGGAATTATGTCATGATTACCGCAGAAATGGCTCTCACACAGGTACGTGGAACAGCACTGGGCGCCCAGCACTCAGTCGAACACAGAGCTGATACCTCCTTCTGGATGTCATTACCATGCTTCTTCCTCTTCTGGCCCTGACCGCTATTAGAGATTGTTTTGTTGGGACCCCAGGGTGGCTCAGTCAGTTAAGTGCCCAGCTCTCGATCTCGGCCCGGGGCCTGTTCTCCCCGTTCATGGGATCGAGCCCCACGTTGGGCTCTGTGCTGATAGCACGGGGCCCGCCTGGGATTCTCTCTCTCTCTCTCTCTCTCAAAACAAACACATTAAAAAAAAAACACACATTCAAAAACTGTTTTGTTGTTTAGTTCATTATTCCCTTGTGTCTCCCCGCCACACGCACACACATCTACACACAAAACACGCAGACGCACACACATACGTGCACACACGTACACAAACACACACCGTCCCGAATGTAAACCCGTAAGCGCACCAATGTGATTGGTTTTATACACAACTTTCTTCTAGCTTTGAGTACTGGCCTGCCACTCCTGGGTATGCAAACAAATATATATATATATATATATATATATATATATATATGTATTGAATGACCGAATTAATACCTCACCGATGGCAAACTGATTTATGTTTTTACATAATGCCAAGAATTTAAAGGCCAGGCCCTCAAAGCAAGAGCCCCCCCCACCGTTGACATTTCTCTTTTTTAGGAACAAGATATTTAGAATCCCCTATGGGGTCCTAGTTTTGTGGAACGTCCCCTCCCCCTAATCTGGGAGGATGCCCAGGACGTTCGGCCCCAAACAGGTTAAGCCAAAGGTTTAATGGGGAGGGAGGCAGGGACAGCCTGGCCCTGTCGGTGACTCTGAGCAGGGTCCGCAGCACGTGCTTTCTTGGAGACCTCATAGCTCCTGGACATTAGACCCTGTGCCAGCTAATGAACGAGATCTGACAAGACTGTAATCTGAAGTGGCATTTCCCCCTCTAAGGCTCCCCTCAATCTTAAGTGGAGCCACGGATAACAGGAAGAAAATAGATGGAAATGTTGGGAAACCAGGAAGGCCGCCCTTGTTAACAGCTCAGAGGGGGAAAAGAAATAATTTTTTGGCTTCGTCTTAAATTACCTAAGACTTCAGATTTAAGCTCAATTTGCTGTGAGAATTGTATCCAAATCTGGGATAACTCCATTCCTTTCATTCTGGTTCCGTTTCTTTCTTTCTTTCTTTTTTTTTTTTTTCCTCCTTCTGGTTTTTATTTTTAGCAGTGCTCCAATTATTGTAAGATGATAATAATCATCAGACTTTTTTGATTCCGAATTTATGTAGAACGGGGCCAACAATTCTCTTTTTCAAAGTCTTCAAGAACCCAAACTTTCACAGTCCCGCATTCTGCTCCCAAGACATTAGCTCTAATTAAGCTAATCAAACCCATGCACAGCCGTAAGAATAAAAAACACTGAAGAAACAAACCAACTCTATGAGAAACAGATATTATACAATGAAAATAAAATGAATGCTCCAGACTTCTTTAACTACTGTTCCATTAAACACACTTATTTTTGAATGAGCTTTGATCTTTTCTTCATTTCGTAGACCAAGATGTTTTCACGAGAGGAATGAATTACTTCCTTTAGGTTGACCTCATTCATATTCCAGAGCAAGAGCCCATCCTATGATGGCTGCCATTGAGCATAATCCAATTACAATTTTTATTTCAAAATATAACACGATCCCCTGCCCTTGAGAACCAAATGTACTCCATGGTTGGCAAAAAAAGGGCAGGGATTCCCATTTGCATGGATCAGGACAGACGACCTGTAGGCTGCTTTGGAGGAGCTAAGTTTCGAGAGTTAGAAAAATGGAAACACCAGCCCGTGGTATCCTTTCACCAACAACCTCAGCCTAAGAGTCGGGTGTCTTCCTGGGCTAAGCAGAGGAGTCCTGACCGTGGGCCTTCCCCCAAATGTCTGTCATTAATACATTTACCCTTTATTTTTTTAAAAAAATTTTTTTTTCAACGTTTATTTATTTTTGGGACAGAGAGAGACACAGCATGAACGGGGGAGGGGCAGAGAGAGAGGGAGACACAGAATCAGAAACAGGCTCCAGGCTCTGAGCCATCAGCCCAGAGCCTGACGCGGGGCTCGAACTCACGGACCGCGAGATCGTGACCTGGCTGAAGTCGGACGCTTAACCGACTGCGCCACCCAGGCGCCCCTACATTTACCCTTTATAAGCAACTTCCCACCCTTAATAAGCCCACCTCTCTTACCTGAAGTTTTACGTTTTCACCTTCCTGAGAGCTTTGTGACTTTTTTAACCTATGTCTTCTTTTTGCTCCCCCCACCTCTGGGCATGTCTTTTTAAGCTTCTCTCCAGACCAGCTTTAGACGGAACACCCTCCACCCACACGGCTACCTTTCTCCCCGTTGGGAAGGAGTCTGGGAAGAGATGGGCCTTTGGCGTGGCTCACTGGCTCATTGGAAAAGATCGTGAAGGATATTCGCCAACATTTGGACTGTGCCATGGGTGTCATTTTAATGTTTTAACCACAACTTTGGTAGTTTTCGAAAATCACCGATGAAAGGAGCAGTAGAGGGGAAGGAGGGAGCACACTACCTCCTGGCGGGGGTGCGGGGTGCGGTGGTGATGGAGAGAAGGCGCACGGCACCACACACATGTCGTGCTCGGACACCCGTCACACAGCCTCATCCCCGCTTACGTGCAAGAGGCAAGGGTTAATGACGGGGGGGCAGAGACCGAGGGGAATCCTCGGTAAAGTCGAGCTTGGGGAAGACTGCCCACGAATACTTCTGGGTTAGCCACCTCTTGCCTCCTCTGGTTCTGAGGGTTCACCGTGAGGCAGTGGTTGAAGCCGGGCAGTGAGTAGCTTCTCTCTGGGGGGGTACAGGGAAAGAGAAGAGTCTTGTGAGTTGTCTAAGATAGAGGACAGGCACTGTTGGAAGCTAGCAGTGGACCCCTGCAGACCTGAAAAAGACCTGCTAGCATTGCAGAGGACTATCTGGCTTACAAACGAGAGAAATGTACCTTAAATTGGCGTAACAACAAAGCCCACCCCGAGTCTATTTGCTCCAATACCCGAAACACCTCGGGGTCTCCTAACTTCACGTGCTCACATATCTTGCCTGCACAGGATCTGGACACCATTCGATCCTCTGCCCATACCCCCACCCCCAAAACATCTCAAATATGTATATTTTTTTATATCATGGGCTCTTTCACGGAATGTTTCGGTTTCATGTTTATTATTGAGATACTTGGAACGGGAAACCCGGAGACCGGTGTGACGGCTCTACAAAATACTGCAATTGTTCACTTTCCAGAAACCATAGGTTTCTAGGGATGCCGGGAGGAAACAGGGGTGTAGCTCGTTCAGGAACTGTTACCTTTGAATGTGAAAGGTGTTTCTTTCATACTCGAACGAAAGGTATCGGCTTCGGATGTGAAGGCGCTGGTATTTTTCCAGAAGGCTTTCTCCTCTACCACGTTGCTTTGCACTTGGAGAAACCCTGAAAGCCAGGACAGGTGATACCATTCCCATTCAAGAGAACTGAGGTCTTCCCCACGCTTGTAGCTAGCTAGAGGCATAATTGAAGGAAGGACCTAGGATTCTGACGTTTCTCTATCTAGGCAATATAGTTAATGATTAGGAGCCCAGGTATGTACTTAACATGGACCCACATCGACACAGAAATATACACAGGTGTATCTTTTGCCCAGACCCAAACCCAAGTTGCACGCGTGCTGTACTTTTTGGCTTATCCACTGCTGTATCGCCATTGCCTGGAAAAGTAGGTTCTCAATCAATGCTTATTAGGTAAAAGCCGCAGCCCTTACGCTCACCTGATTTCTGCATTTGCTGGCCGAGTGCCCTCCGTTCCTCTAATAAAGTATCAACACGTTCCCAGGACTGGGAAGACCCTGAAGAGTCCGTTCTCCTGCCTCTAGACAGCACCACGCCTGAGCCATTTCTGATGGAGAGCACCCCCCCCCTTTAAAGGCTCGTTGATATACACACTGAGTGGGACAAGACCCACCAGACAGGAAGTTTCGTTTGTGTACTTACTATTTCTCTGCTTTGCACAGTAGAAACCGGGAGAAAGTCTTATTCTATGGCAAGTATAATAAGTAGGTTTCAAGTCCAGATTACTGGTGTCTTCCAGAAGTGCCGTGCTGAAGAATTTTAGATGGTAATGAACCCTTTTGAGTAAATTTTAATTCCAGTATAGTTAACGTACAGTGTTATATCAGTTTCAGGTGTTCAGTGTAGCGATTCAACAATTCTATACATTCGTCAGTGCTCACCATAAGTGTACTCTTTATCCCCATCACCAGTTCGTCCTTTTTCACCCGCCTTCCCCTCTAGCACCACCATTTCTTCTCTGTAGTCAAGAGTCTGTCTCTTGGTTTGCCTCTCTCTCTCTTTTTCCTTTGCTCATTTGTTTTGGTTCGTAAATTCTTCCTATGAGTGAAATCATAAGGTATTTGTCTTTCTCTGACTTCTTTCACTTAGCATTATCCTCTCCTTGCAAATGGCAAGGTTTTGTTCTTTTTTGTGGCTGAATAATACTCCACTGTATGTACACATTACTTCTTTTTGATCCATTCGTCAGCCGATGGACACTTGGGCTGCTTCCATAATTTGGCTATTGGAATGAGCTCTTATTAAAAAAAAAAAATCCCTGGGGCACCTGGGTGGCTCAGTCGGTTAAGCGTCCGACTTCAGCCAGGTCACGATCTCGCGGTCCGTGAGTTCGAGCCCCGCGTCAGGCTCTGGGCTGACGGCTCAGAGCCTGGAGCCTGCTTCCGATTCTGTGTCTCCCTCTCTCTCTGCCCCTCCCCCGTTCATGCTCTGTCTCTCTCTGTCTCAAAAATGAATAAACGTTAAAAAAATAAATAAACGTTGAAAATAAATAAATAAATAAATAAATAAACGTTAAAAAAAAAATCCCTGGGGTTGATGGGGGGGGGGGGGGCGTCTGCAGGGGCAGAGGACAGAGTAGTGGTGGCATTTCGGATTCGCAGTTCCTGAAAGCATGAAGTTTCCTTTTGACCCCCATCTACATCATCCTGCCTACGCTGGTGATGTCAGCAAAAGATCATGAATTGAAGAGCCGAGTCCCCGCTTTTGCTAGGTCTCACGGTGAAATAACTGTAAGTATCTTTTATTTTTCCTAATAACCTATAAAAGCACTAGATCCCACAAGCTCCCAAACTGGGAAATTTCAAGCACAACCTCAACTAAGCAAGGGGAGAAAAGCAGCCTAAGACAAGAGACCACTGAATCCCACACGACACAGGAGACACGTCCTCAGAATGCTGAATCGACACAGAGCTCTTGCGGGGCTCTAAGGGTGGGTGGCCACGGGCCACCTGGAGAGCGACGTTCCAGGGAGGCGGAAGGGCGTTTACAAATATGGGCGCACGGAGAATGTCTCATACAAAGCAAGGACTTCAGTGAGCCTAAAAGTAGGAGGTATGTTTGACATGGGAAGGTGTCTCATGTTGAAAGAATAGACCATAGGTCTCTGATGATATTTCTAAAGCCTTGAGCCTTCACCTATAGGTTGGTACGTCTCTTTCTAGATTCTTATTTCCAACCCCCTTCCATACACGTCAACCTGGAAGTTGCCGGGCAATTCCGACTCAACACGTCCCCGACAGAACTTCACCTTGAGGTTTGATTTCACGACACTCAAAAGCTTTGCTTCCCGTCTCCCTAGTCATTCAACAGGTTTTCGTGCTCTAGCTCTGTCTCATGTACAAATCGAGGCACTGGGCCACAGAAGTGAACAACGCAGAGAAAGCCCCTGCTCTCGCAGACAAGATTGCCAGGTTTCACAAATGCAAAGGGCGCCGATGATGTTGTGTTCTTTGTGGCTAGGGCTGTTGGGGTCGTGCCGCGACGAACCTGAAGCCGTGCCCGTCTCGTAGGACTTAACTTCTGGAGGGAGAAGAGAGGAAATAAGTGTGTGGGCCCTGCAAAACATTTTTTTTTTCCAGATAGGGAGAAGTCATACGTAGGAAGGAAAATGATGCGAATAAGCGAGTCTAGGCAGAAAATAAAATGCTGTCATCAAGAGTGGTTACACTGGGACACACACTGCAAGGGACAGCAGGAAGACATCCTTGAGGAAGTGACACGTGTGGAGATCCGGATCGTGGCAAGGAGTCAGCCATGCAACATGGGGGCCGGGCGTTTCACACACAGAGATCGACAAGTGCAGTATCCAGGAGGTGGCAACAAAGCCTGGGCCTTCAAGAAACAGAACGGAGAGGTCTGTGGCCGGAGATGACGAATAAGGAGCCAGTGGCAGGAGATGAGATCGGAAAGTAGGGCCACATCAGGCCGGGCCTCGCAGGCCACAGCGACGAATGTGGCTTTGGTTGCAGGCCTGTGGGAAGCCACCGGACTTTTTAGGCAGGATCGCTGCCTTAGCTGGCATCCCCCAGTCACCCAGTTGCCCAACCTAGAAATCTAAGTCCCTCCCTCCTCATCTGGGTGGTCACAGTCCAAGGCTGTTTACTCTCTCCCTTAAATATCTCTCAAATTGTCCCCTTTCGTTTCATCCTCAACATGCAAGTCCCTTCTGATCTCAACTTTCCCAGGAGGCCTCCTCGGGGGCCGCCCTGCCCCGGCCTCTCTCAGAAGTCTCCGCCCTTGACCCCTGCCTGGAAATCTTGGCTGGGTTTCCGCTGCCCACTGGTCAGGGCTCAAACGTGAGCATCACCCCTCACTTCGAGACACCTTCCCATGTCGAACATACCTCCTACTTTTAGGCTCACTGAAGTCCTTGCTTTGTATGAGACATCCTCCGCGCGCCCATATTTGTAAACGCCCTTCCGCCTCCCTGGAACGTCGCTCTCCAGTTGGCCCGTGGCCACCCATCCTTAGAGCCCCGCAAGAGCTCTGTGTCGATTCAGCATTCTGAGGACATGTCTCCTGTAGCACTTGCCAAGTTGGGCTCAGAGTTTTCTGGGCACGGGGCCAACGCCCTCACTCTTGGAAGTTCCTGAGGGCAGAGATCATAGCCTGTGTCTCTGAGAAAGCCAGTGCCAGGCAGATGCCCAAGAAACACTGAACTTAAGAAAGGCATTCTATGACCCCCCCAGAGACCCATAGAGAGAGAAGAGGGACATGTAGCATTTTCTATGGCCTCTCGGACCATCCTGAGCACAGCAGCCAACAGCCGCACCCCTTCAGAGGCTGGCATCCAAGCTGTTCAATGCCTGTTGGGGATCCAGGCAAGGAGGGGACGCCATCCCTCTTTCCCGGCACCTCCGGAACCCATCAAGTGAAATCGGCCCTCGACAACAACATCAAAAGGACTGGATAATTTGTAACTAGTCAACAGGCCACTTGTGTAGTCAAGCTAATGACGAGGTTATTGGGACAGTGCCCATCTGGGTGAACAGATACGGGCGTCCATAGACCGACAAGGCTCTGTGCTACCACGGTCTGGGAAGAAACCAGGAAGCAAGTCTCTGGCCACACGTATGCTCAAACCCAGGAAAGTCCCCAAATAGATATTTGAGGAGAATCTAAACAAAGTAGGCGGCGGAGCTAAGGATGTTAATCTCCACTCTTCAAACTTCTGCCTTTGGTCTTTTTTTGCAGCGTGAATAGCACACCATCCAGATGGGAGTGCGCGCTTACTGGCAAACGCTGGTTATTTAGATTCTGACAAGAGTCGGTCAGTATTTATTCGGGAAGAGATTGATTCCACCCAGAGTCAGGAAGAGTCTGCCGAGAGGGGAAAGCGCGGGAACAGGGCCTGGGGAGGTGGACGGGACCCTCACAGATTCGGAGGAAGGCAGATCCAGGGCAGGATGCGTGACGCAAAGCGGGAGGTGATTGGCTTCGCCCTCTACTCCTGACAGCTATGGGTTTTCCCCATCGTACAGACGAGCAGACTGAGTCTCAGAAGGGTCACATGTCCAACAGGCACCCATCAAGGGGTCCACACAACACAGATGGGAAGTAGGGAAAGGCAGGGAGGGGCGGGGACCCGGGAGCCAGAGCTCCAGCCCTAGGGCATGGAACAGTCCTAGAAGAGGGTCACTTGGAGAAGAACCGCGGCCACCAAGGCTGCCAGGACGTATGGCGACTGCAGCCTCCTCGGGGGGTGCTGTCCCCAGGTGGGGTGACTCCATTTCTGCCGGTTCTCTGATGTAAGTCAGAATCCTCTAACCTGCCCGGGAGCCCGGGCGCGTTTCAGCAGCCGTCTGAGCAGGTGGAGTGAGCCAAGCTCGGGTGCAAGTTTGTGAACCAGAGCCCCCCGTCCGGAGCGGACTGCCAGCGTTGCCTCCTGAGGGTCTACGCACGGGGACGATTACGTCACCAATACCCTGCCCCTCTTCCCGCCGCCCCAGGACTCCCCACCCCGCGACCCCGTGCAGTAACTGCTGTGTGTGTGTGCGCACATAGCTTTGGCTTCCTCACCCTTTCTCTCCCGGGGTTCGATTGTGCTCACAAAGACCCCCACCCCCACCCCCCCAATGACTCGAAGCATCTCACTGGCAGTGACAAAGGCGAAGGAACTCCGGGTTACGGCCACGGTCCGGGCCCCACTCTCCCGCATTGTGCCCAGCCGCAGCAGTGGTCTCAGAGCGGTCGGGGGTCTTATATATCTCATATGTGCAGCAAAGCAGGGGAACAATGTGACAAATTATGAACAAGCTCAGAGCCGAGCCAGCGGAATTCTTCCCTTTGTGAGCCTCCGTCACGTGTCAGCTGGGCTGCTGGGCCGGGCGGGGGACACGGGGGTGGGGGACATCCCAGCCGCGGGAGGCCAGTCCAGCTCTGGAACACTTTTCACACTTGGGAACACTGCCCCTCCTTGACTTGCACGGTGGCACTCTCTCTCTTTCTCTGTCTCCCCACCCCCCCCCGCTCTCTCTCTCTCTCTCTCTCTCAAGGATTGCAAGGGAAAAGAAAATTATTCTGACCCGATTTTTTTCTTTTCTTTTCCTTTCTTTCTTTTTAAATCTTTTTAACATTTATTTACTTTTGAGGGACAGGGAGAGACAAAGCACGAGCAGGGGAGGGGCAGAGAGAGAGAAAGAGAGAGACACAGAATCCGAAGCAGGCTCCAGGATCCGAGCTGTCAGCACAGAGCCCGATGCGGGGCTCGAACCCACAAACCGTGAGATCGTGACCTGAGCTGAAGTCGGACGCTTAACCGACTGAGCCACCCAGGAGCCCCAGCGGTTTTTTTTTTCTTTTAGATGTAAATATTCAATCCACATTATCCTTGCTAAAGGGAACAAAAGACCCAAGCAAATTGTGAGAGTCTGTATTTCAAGAACCAAAGGTGAGAGGGACGCCTGGGTGGCTTAATTGGTTAAGCGTCCGACTCTTGGTTTTGGCTCAGGTCATGATCTCATGGTTCGTGAGCTCGAGCCCCACATCGGGGCCTCTGCTGTCAGCACAGAGCCCCCTTCCAGATCCTCTGTCCCCCTCTCTTTCTGCAGCTCTCCTGCTTGCAATCTCTCTCTCTCTCTCACAAAAATAAACATCAAAAAAAAAAAAAAAAACAAACCAAGGGCAAGAAAAACTGCAGTGATGTGGGTCACCATTCTCGCTCCTCACACTTCCTAGTCTTGAAGAGCCTGCCTCTTCTTAACCTCCCGCTGCCTCGGTTTCCTCGTCTATAAAGAAATATGGCAGTGAGGGGAGGCCACCATAGTAAATGTGTCTCAAGGGCTTAGAGCAGTGTCGGGTACATAGAGAATCCTCAACATGTGTGTTGTTATTATAATGATTATTTACAACAGGATAAGCAGAAATAGACACCCAGTGGCCACTTCGACCATCCTTCTCGTGCCTTGGCGCCCTCACTGCCCAGCAGGCGCTGTCCAAGAAGGCCCAGCCCTGACGCGTCCTCTGTGTCTCAGAGTGCCTGGCAGGAGGCAGGGGACAGGGATTCTCAGTGACCATTTGCTCCCTAACTGCCGTGAGATGGCCTGCAAAAGAAGTCTCTCCATCACTGATGCTGGAATAATCTTCCCTGACAAGATGCTCTGTAGACTGAAAGCCTTCTCTCAGGGTAGCTTCCCAGGTCGTGTTAGGAGATTCAGGCCATGTTTTCTCAGGATAACAAGAAGAAAGTGTTCTTATGCAAACCATTTGGGAAACACACCTTAACCATTTGAGGGTTCTAAGTAGAAACTTAGAACCTAAAAGTGGCCCCTTTTCCGGACACTACGCCCTGAGCTTTTTTTTTTTTTTTTCCCTCTCTGGCCAATGGCTATTTTTGTAAGATTCTTACCAAACTGTTAACTCTAGAGATTTCTGTTCTTCTCTCCTTTGGTTAAGAGATACGAAGTCAGACCTTTGGCTGATTTAGCTCTAAGTGGTTTTTATTCGATAACGGACAATTCAAAGACCCCAATTATGACCAAGATAGAACTCGTCACCAATTTGGCAAACCTACGCAGAACTTAGGGAAATGAAAGAGGGGATAAAGGGGCACCTGGGTGGCTCCGTCGGTTAAGCGTCCGACTCTTGGTTTCGGCTCCGGTCATTATCTCATGGCTCATGGGTTCAAGCCGTGCATCTGGCTCTGCGTTGGCAGCGTGGAGACTGCTGGGGAGTCTCTCTCTCTCCCTCTCTCTCTACCCCTTTCCTGCTCACTTGTTGTCTCTCCCAATAAATAAATAAACGTTAAAAAAAAAAAAGAAAGGAAAAAAGAGTCAAGATTTAACGATATCTCTTAGAAGTTAGAAAGCCGGAGAAGACTCCCCTTTTATTCATTTATTTATTTATTTATTTATTTTTTAATGTTTATTTTTGAGACAGAGAGAGACAGAGCATGAACGGGAGAGGGTCAGAGAGAGGGAGACACAGAATCTAAAACAGGCTCCAGGCTCTGAGCTGTCAGCCCACAGCCCAATGCGGGGCTCGAACTCACGGACCGCGAGATCGTGACCTGAGCTGAAGTCGGACACTTAACTGACTGAGCCACCCTGGCGCCCCTGAAGATTCCTCTTTTAATAGAATACATGGCGGAAAGCGACACTTTATTCTTTAAATTAGCAGTAGACAGAGTAATGTGTCAGTACACCGTCCTCTTCTTAAGTATCAGGATATTCACTTGTGGATTCGGGCAATTAATACACTTCCTTTCCTGGTAAGACCTTGAGCAACTTACCTGGAATGCTGTGTCTTAGGCTTTTGAAGCTGTGCTCGATAGACAGAACTGAGCACACAGTGTGGGGACTGATAGAAGAAATACCATGGCTCATTTCATCTCAAACCATGAAATTACATGAACTCGGTAACTCACTTCCTGTGTTACCGAGCAGTGTGTCCTATGTCAGGCTCTTTCATAAAGGAAAAGAATGTAGGTCCCATCCTGGAGAGAGGCTCATCCCACTGGGAAACCAAGACAGGCACCTAGGACAAAGGTCAGTAGTCATTCGAGGCAGACAATGATCCAATTCCCAGTAGAGGTTGGGACCACAAACCTGCTGACCGATGAATGAGGGGGGGTGGTCACTGGTATTGAATTCTCCAGGGAAGAAGAGGAACTCTACTTTGACGCAGGAGGATGGCAACATTTGGAGGGAGGAAGGGAAAAGGTGGGCAACCCAAGCTCAGATATGGTGACAACTCAGCACGGTCGTTGCTTTTTCCATCCATGACCATGGCAGCCATCTTTACCACATCACTCTTGGTCATCACTAATCAATCAAGTCACTCCCTCGACCCTCCAGTCCAGCCTTCAGAATCCTTCTGAACACGGCATTCCAGGGAGGCATTACCAATTGTTCAGAGTTAGTTCATCAAATAGAACTTTCCATTCTTCTGAGGGACAGGAAGGGAGATGAATAATCACAATAGCCTGAGAGGAAATAGGGGTGTGTGAGAAACTCAGGTCTTGAGGGAAGGTCCCCAGGTGGCCAGGAGTCACATGGTAGGGTGATGCAGAATAAGTAGGGCCTTAACTGCCGCATTATCTCTAAATAATAGGGAAGAGGGAAGGGGGGAGGATTAGAAGTTACTGCCTCTATTTCTGACAAATCATTGCATACTTAAAGTGAAAGGGTGCAAGCTCAAAGTCACCCAGTGAGCTATTTACACATAACTTCAGGGCACCACTGAGATGACGTCACACATTTTACCTAAGAATGTTACATCACAACCCAATGGAGTTCGTAGTGTCCTGGAAGGAAAGCCAGCAAGAGGCACGCACAGGCAAGAGAGGGTGTGCATGAATTGCTCAAACCTAAAAGCATTTATCTTGACACTTTGGGAGAAGACTGTGCTGACATGTCACTGTGCCCATAGACCTTTTGGAGGTGACTTGGGCAACTCTGTGTCAACCCCTCGTTCATCTACCCCACTTCCTGCTCTACAAAAAGCAGAAGGATGAGTTTTCGGTGGGAGAGTCTGGTTCTGTCTTTACTTGGGAGCTGCTCAGGGCTCTGGCTGCTTCTCCACTGCTTGGCCCACTCGCGCCCCCCCCCCCCCCCACCAACCCGGCACAGGCTGGGGCTTGGAATTCAACGCAGAATCTCACTCGGCTTGACCACGTTAGAGAAGGAAACTCCTTCCACTTCTCTTCCTTCCTTTCCCTTTCTGCATGCAGCATCTCCTCTTTTTGGTAAAACAGGACATTGTCAAGGTCACTGAGAGGATCAAAGGCACAGACCTAGTTTAGGGCAATAGAATTTTGTCAAGCCCAAAATTATCCTCTGTACCTGCAGATGGCTCTTTGCGCATCCCAAATAAAACGTCCCTCCCTAAAATGATTGCTTTGATTTCTTGCAGTCTCCCTGGGAAACAATGCCTCCCCCCCACACACCCCCACACTCCCCCACACCCCCCCACACCTCCTCCACCTCCCCCCCTCTACCCCCCTCCCTTCCCTCCCCCACGTCCCCCACCTCTCCCACCCCCTGCTCCCGGCCTCCAGGGAAAGAATCAACATACCCAGGCAGTATATATCTTGGAGACACCAAGTTGGTCAGGCAACTTCCCTCCTACTCTCCACATTCCAAAGGAGATTATTAATTGTCCCCAGAAGAGGAGGCCAGCTGAAAAGGAAGATCCCCAGTTGATATGCAAATCTCACCAAAGAAGCAATTGCTTTCCCCCACCCCCCCACCCCTCTTCACCGGACCAACATGAGCAGAAAGTCTGCTGACAACTTAGAAGTCAGCACTTACAGAAAACAAAGCCCCTACCCTAACCTCTGGAGAAGGATTTTGTTTTATTTTAGGAAGGCAAAGAGATGGCTTTTTTGGTTTACGTTGAAATTACGAGGTGTGTAACCTTTTCTTTCTCCTTCGCGCCCAAATGGAGGCTCTCACACCGAATTTTGTTTCCCGACAAGAGAAGGAGAAGCCACTGGCCTCCTCGTGGAGGGCATCCCCCACCCCCGCCCCCCATCCCCAAGCTTTTGTGTTTGCTGGAGATCTTGGACGCTCCCCCAGCAAACGGCATTCAGCAAGGTTATCGGGCTAGTCACAGCCTTCAAGAAACAAATATCTAACACCTCGTTCCCTTTGGCGGTTCAAAAGCCACTGTCACTGGGGTCCACTGGTGGGGTCCACTTTCAAACAAGGCCATGATTCATATGTCAACGAGAGGAGGATTTTCATGATTTCATAATAAAATGTTGAAACGCTTTGATCGCAAGTTGTAAGGAGGTGTGAAACAGTGCCTCGGAAACAGACAGATATTTGTGTAAGCATCCTTTATGTATTGCCAGTGCGGAATAATAACATATGAAAGCCCCAACTTACCTCATCTGCCTGGTACAACCAAGGCATAAATAAAGGGGAACAATGGGATTACTATTACTCACTCTCCGAGAGCCAGCGATATCACTGTATCCTTTATAATTGCTGGCAAGAAGATTAATGTTTTGTTAAATATCAGAGCAAGGTCACAAGGGGGCTTGCGGGCCTGTCTAAACATCTAGTCTTTAAACTCCTTCTCTCTCACTTGCTCATTTTTGAGGAAATGAACTTGTAGCGTTTCCTCTAATTATGGTGATTTCTGCTTTTGAAAGCTGGCCTACATCATCACCTCGCCCCAAACACACACACACACTCTCTCTCTCTCTCTCTCTCTCACACACACACACACACACACACGCACACGCACACACACACGCACACCTTCCCCAAATGATATTTGGGGACAGGCTTGATTTAGCTGCAGCATATGGGCAATGTTGTTATGAGGCGACCTTGCCCTTTTAACCAACGTGGATAATTCATTGCCTGCCACTGTGGCCCGAAGCAAGGGGCTTGGGCTTAAGAGATCGACTTTATTGGGGTCCTCAGGGGGCTCCCTACCGAAGACTGCTATCATCGTCCGCCGTGCTTCTGTTATGTTTAGCCCGTACACCCATCCATGCAGATGTTTCCAACAGCAAACAGTTCGTGACCCAGAAAGAACAAAATATTTTGGCTTTTCCCAGCTTTCAACACCTGTTCAAACCAAAGAGGCTTCGGAGCTCTGTGCACACACCAGAAAGCCCAGCCAGCAACTGGCGAGAGGCCGCTTCGTGGCCAGAGCCAACCTATGACTCAGTGGCAAACCCAAGAGCCTTCCCGCAGTGACCCTTAACGCCCAGATCTTACAGAACGACCCATCATCTTCACGCTGAAGGATCTATCATGTGTATCTGTCAGTGTATCTCTACCACATCAAAAATTAACCCAGGAAGTCCACAAGCATCCCTCTGTCGTTTTGTTCTACGTTTTTCAGGGCAAGGTCATGGCCTTGTACAACACTGGGCTCCGGGTATTTGCCGTTTGTCCGGTTTCTGCGGGCTGGCGGTTGACTTTGGAAGTCCTTCTGGACTGAGTGATTGAGGACAGCACCCCGGGCGTGGTGGTGGACGTTCTTTAGAGTTTCCCAAAGGGAACCAGCGACAACACTGAGAAGGCTCGGGGTCGACAGGAACATCTTACAAATAATGGCTAAGAACACAGTAGAAGGCAGGAAGGGGAAACTTACAAAAAGCAAGAGGATTGCCAGGGGGGTGCACCGGGGCCTGCTGATCTCCCCGCTCCACTCCTTGTGCCTGGGCAAAGGCTCCATTAGTTGCGGCCCCAATTTTAAGATTTGCTCATCTGTTTGTTTTTCCTCCTTGCGGCTCAGGGAGGAGTTAAGAAGTAAAAGAGACAGCTTGGAATGAAGGTAGGTGTAGGAGGCAATTCAACGTGAAAGAGGGGATGTCCTGACTTTGGGGACTTGCCTTACCTTCCTTCACTAATCTCAGCGACGGTCACAGGTGTAGGAACAGCCGCGATTACCTCTTGCCTCAGCATGAAACAAAAGCCCCACCTCTGTAGATGTCTGTGCCTCGTTTACACTGTAGACCCTCAACAGCGCGCGTTTGAATCAGGGAGTGGCTAGCTGGCTGGGTGGGTGGATGGATGGATGGACGCATAGACAGATGATTACAGAGATTCAGCACAAGATAGACTAGGCAAGCAAGAGCTCAGCCACCCCGAGGGTTGGCAAACCATGACCTGTCATCCAGGTTTAACTGGACACTTGTTTTTGTAACACAGGTTTTGCTGAGATGTTGCTATGACCATTCATTTATGCATGCACTGTCTGCTATCACAATATGAGGCGGGGCCGTAGAAGCAACATGGCCTTCTAATTATTTACTCTCTGGGCCTTTACAGAATAAGTTCACCAGCCCCTGAGCTATACTGTTACTAGACTGTCTGAGTTCTCATGTGGTCTGTCCTCTTTCTTTGTTGTCTTTGTCTTATTGATACAATAACAATAATAAAAAAAAAACACAAACAGTAAAACCACATCATACATCCATTTTACTCGTATAAACTCTTGCAAACCTGTTAGGCATAAACTAAATAAGTCTGTTGGGTAGAAGAAGCCTAGTCAACGAAGCCAACCTCTTCCTCTGGAGTTCAGGTAAAGAAATGATGATCTGTTCCAACGCAGAGCATACAACACTCAATGTGATAGGATTTTTGAGAGCCTGTACACAAAACCACGTGCTCTGTACTTTCTGTGGAATTCAGGGGGATTTACTTAGGGGCTAATTTTGACCAGATGGCTAATTTTTCACCTTCTTACAGTCGCGCTTTTTTTAAAATTTTTTTTTAACGTTTATTTATTTTTGAGACAGAGAGAGACAGAGCATGAATGGGGGAGGGGCAGAGAGAGAGGGAGACACAGAATCGGAAGCAGGCTCCAGGCTCCGAGCCATCAGCCCGAGCCCGACGCGGGGCTCGAACTCACGGACCGCGAGATCGTGACCTGAGCTGAAGTCAGGCGCTTAACCGACTGAGCCACCCAGGCTCCCCACAGTCGCTTTAATATAGAAGCTGGGGCACCTGGGTGGCTCAGTCGGTTAAGCATCTGACTTCAGCTCAGGTCATGATCCCAGGGCTTGTGAGTTCGAGCCCCATCTCGGCTCCGTGCTGACAACTCGGAGCCTGGAGTCTGCTTCAGATTCTGTGTCTCCCTCTGTCTCTGACCCTCCCCCGCTCGCACTCTGTCTCTCTCTGTCTCAAAAGTAAACAAACATTTAGAAAAAAATAATTAAAAAAAAATAGAAGCTATCCTCATGACACCTAGGAATCTTATGCCCAGAGCTCTTATACATCCCATTGTGCGTGTTGAGTTTTTTCCTCTTGCTGGGTGGGGAGGATTATTTCATCTGCTTCCCATGATTCAGGAGGAACAACATAACAGCTGCTTAGATAAGATTGACTGAATTTCAGGCTCCTTAGACGCATCGATAATGAATATGGCGCAGGTTGGTAGGTCGCCGTGATCTATTCGGGTCCATCAATAACAGCAGCCGGCAGAAGGAACACAAGAATGCATGAGGTTGGCCAAGAGAGTAGTGCTATAGCAGAAGCTCAAACATGGAAAGTCTAGCTTGAGATGTCCTTGCCTTAGAGAATTAATGCTGCATGAACTTGGCTAAAATGATGCACAAACAGGAAGGGTAACGGGGGCAAGGAGTGAGAAGGCAGATATGTAGATGCATCAGGAAGACAGATATTGTGGTCTGTTATTTTGCATTTGTAATGGTCACACCCTATTTAATAGGATGCTGTCACTGCTCCCTGCATGTCGGGGCAAGAACACTGCTGGCCATCAGGTAACTCTGCAGAACAATCCATTAACTACTTGGAAGATTAAGGTAGTGGGCAGCTTCATGGCTTCAAGATGGCCACTCATAATCCCCGCCTCCCATTCCTTCAGGCCCTTTATAATCCCCTCCCTGGGCTGGACCTAGTTACTCGCTTGTAATCCATAGAATATGGCAAAAATGATGACGTCTCCCTTCTGAGATCTGGTTACAAAAGATCGCAGTTTCTGTCTTGTTCACCTCTTGGCCTCTCGCTTGTTCTGTTAAAGCCAGCTGTCGTGCTGTGAACTGCCCTGTAGAGAGGTCCACACGGCCAGGACCTGGGGCGCGGGGGCGCGGGGGGCGGGCGGGGAATCTCTGACCAACAACCCGTGAGGACCTGAATCCTGCCAACAGCCACATGAGCGAGCTGGGAAGTGGATCCTTGCCCACTTGAGGCTTAAGATGACCATAGCCCCGGCTGACGCCTTAATGACAGCTTCTGAGAGACACTGAGCCAGAAGACCAGCTAAGCCGCACCTACATTCCTGACCTCCAGAAACTGTAGGATAATAAAGATTTGTTTCATTTAGGCCAAGAAGTTGTAAGGTAATTTGTTATGCAGCAGTGGATAACTAGTACAGTTAGAGTTTTCCGGCTAGTTTGGCTTTCCCCTTTATACCTTAATCCAACTCCCTGTGTAACAATCACTATTTGGCATACTATATTTGGCTTGGTTTTTCTTTCGAAGACTGAAAAGAAACTCTGAGCTAGGGACGGGTGAATGATTTGTTAACTGCGTTACTTCCTTGCTGGAGAAATTAACTACCCAGTGCTTAGAGACTTAATGGAACACCAACTTATTCTATCTCATGGATTCTTTTCATTTCGTTTCATTTTTTGTTTTAAGAGAGAGAGAAAGAGAGAGAGAATGAGCCTGCAAGCAGTGAGGAGGGGCAGGGGGGCAGAGGAAAGAGATAATCTTAAGCAGGCTCCACATTCAGTGCAGAGCCCAACACAGGGCTTGATCCCACAACCCTGGGATCATGAACTGAGATGAAATCAAGACTGGGGTGCTCGACCAACTGAACCACCCAGGCGCCCCTCTGGTGCATTCTTTAAGTCAGAAATTTGGGCACCACCTAATGTCACACAGAAGCATCAGTCGATGACTGGTCTGGTCTGGAGGGACTAAGGCGACTCCATCACATGTCTGGCGCTTTGGCAAGGGCGACTGTCAGCCGTGCGTCCATCTAAGGTGTCATTTGGAGCACAGGTGGCCTGTCCAGCATGCAGACCTTAGGGTAGTCAACTTCTGACATGGCAAACAACGTTCCCAAGAACAAGAGCCCCAAGAAGTTTGGTTTCATATTTATCCTCCAGAGAAGTATTTTTCAGATTGATTAGATTCAAGGATGGGACGCTAGACTCAAGAAATTTCTTTAAAAAAAAAGGATGATATGGCCCAAATAAGTTGGAAAACCTTTTCTTCTCTAGCTCCTTCTTTGGCAGTCAACATGCATATTAGCATATTTAGGCCTTAAAAATCAAGAACCCAATTTAACTTATTAAGAGTTTCCCAAATATATAGACTACAGAACCCCAACCTTCCTTGAGTATGTTAGAACATTCTTCTGGCATATGGAAATAAGGCAAAAAGTTTGAGAGCACGTCCTTTCTACATCAGCACAATTACCAAAGGCCATTCAAAGATTGTCCAGGGAAGGGCTGTCCAATAGAAGTTTCTGCAGTGATAGAAATGTTCTGTACTGTCCAATATGGTAGCTACCAGAGACATGAGGTTATTGGGCACTTGATATGTAGCTAATGTTACCGGGAACCTGAAATTTTAATTTCTTTAATTTTAACTGGTCTAACTTTAAATAGCCATATGTGTCTACTGGTGGCCATGTTGGATGGAACAGGTCTAGGAAAAGGTACTTAGTTGATCTCAGTGTTTTATCATTGATTAAAGGTCCCACACTCGGTGATGTCACTAGGCCCCTACTGCCCTCTCATCTGTTCGGCTACTGACCAGTCCCCCTTGACCTGTAGGGTCGACCCACAATAAAGCAACCAAGTGAGTAGCTCCTGGGCCATTAGGAAACTTCTAAGACTCTGCTTCAAAGCTAAGGTTTACTGACTAGTGGTGATGGTTGATTTTATCTGTCAACTCAACTGGGCCACAGGATGCCAAATGGCTGGTTGTGCATTATTTCTGCGTCTATCTGTGAGGCTGTTTCTAGAAGAGATTAGCCCTTGAACTGGTGAACTAAGTAAAGAAGATGGCCCTCCCCGATGTGGGTGGGCATTATCTAATCTGTTGTGGCCCTCCGTGGAAAAAAAAGGTGGAGGAAGGTTGAATTAGTTCTGCTTGGTTGCTGGACGATGATATTGATTTCCCCTGCCCTCGGCATTCCTGGTCCTCAGGCCTTCAGAGCAGAACTAGAATCTCACCCTTGACTTTCCTGCCTGCTGTGACTTTGAACTATACCACCGGCTTTCCTGGGTCTCCACCTTTGCAGATGGTAAATCATGGAGCTTCTCAGCCTTTATAATTGTATGAGCCAATATCTCATAATAAATATTTTCATATACACACACATTATTATTGACATATATATGTGTATAAATGCACATATATACATATACACATGTGGCCCAGTCCCTGGAAGCCCTGAATGACAGTAGATGCTGCTTCTGGTATACCTGTCATGGTCTCCCTGTTAGACTGTGATACTGCATTGCTGGGTGGTGATAATCTCAGGAGTGGGATCACAGATCTTCAGGACATGGGAACCGTGGATAAAGTTGGGGACCCCAAAGCCAAATGTCCATGTTAAAATCTGGGCCCTACCATCCACTCCATGTGTACATTTGGAGAAGTTACTGGACTTTTTCTGGATCTCAGCAACTTGTACTATAAAATAGAGATCATGCTAAGAAAATGTCGTAAGGTCGTGAGCCCACTCTTACCATTTGTGGGCTAAAGAAATGGCCGACAAAGGGCCCTCAGGTGGGCGATCTACCTGTCTTTGCTCCAAACAACCCCAAACAACAACCTTTTACCCCAAGTTCAGCTCCATTCCCCCAAGTTTACCCTCACACCCATCGACAGTCATCTCTAGACCTGCGGGACACTCGTTGGTTACACCGTCTCCCCTTGAGAAGACAAACCCAGGACAGAGGCATATGCAGCCTGTATGTGAGCAGAAAATTCTGAGGTTCTGGGCATCCTTAGTGTGATCTAGAAGAAGGGACAATGGTTCCAGGAGAGCATAACCCCTTGGCCCCGAGTCTCCTCACCACGGGGAGAGGCACTGTCACCAAAGGGCCAGATCAGAGCCCAGGGAACATGCATGCACTCACACACCTACGCAGGGCACAGGGCAGGGGCCCCTCTTGCCCTGGTCCAAGGGAGGTTCTGGACTGAGGATTGACAGCTTAGGAAAAGGGCTGGCACCTGGTTAAGAGTCCGTAAGTCACTGGCATATTTCACTTCAGTTTCACCGTGGCGTCTAGCTGTGTAAGGTCCAGCTGTCCTCTGAACCTAAGACCTACTAACAGATGACAAGAAAGAAACTTTATTTGACTTGGAGTGAAAATAAAGCCAGTTTATCCCTTCAAAGAGTACCGGGGATAATGGGATGAGGAGACGCAGGTCCGGGGATACAGGGGACCCGAAGTTCCCAGCGGCCATCGTATTCTGGATTCATAAGGTCAAACTTTACAGCCTTGTTACTGTCACTCTTGAGAATCCCTATCAAAGGTAGGCCATTTCATCCCTGCACTAAGTGGAAAAAAAGAAAAAAAAAGGCTTCTGTGTTTTTCTTATAATGACACTACCAAAGAGCATTATGAAACGCAAGAATTTAAAGGGAGAAACGTATTTTTAAACAGATAGCGTCTACTGAGGTGTGAGCTAGCCAAAATACAAGGTCGTCAGGGGGCCAGGAAAAGAGCGCCCGAGAAAGGAAACATACATGCAGTGGATGTGAAGTTACTTCTGCCAGAGACACGTCTCGGGGCTGAGGCTGCGGGCGAGGCCCGAACCGGTGGCCAGCGTGCACATCGGAGGAGACGCTCGCTCTCGGGGCTGTGTGCATGGGCACAGGGCGGGCACCTGAGAGGCCGTGGGCTCCGTGTCTCACTCGTCATTCTGGCCCCGGGGCCCCCCGTGTGTTATAACCAAGGCTCTTCAAAAGCGGTAGGGGAGGCTGTGAAATTGCAGTCGCTTCTGGGATAAACTAGGGGACAAATCAACACAGATAACCGTCTTCGGAGGATTCGCACACACCAGAGTTCGCCGGCAGCTCGCTCTGTTGGAGGTGGAAAGGCTGGAAATCGCTAGGGCGTTCCCCCCCAAGGAGCCACCCTCCCCAGATGCGCAGAAAGCCCGAACATCTGGCTGTTCCCCCTTGCTTTCAGCTCAGCTGGGAGGCTTGTCGAGAACGCGTGCCAGGGGGGATCTGGCATCTGATGGGCGCAGGGAAGGGGCAGACCAGCTCCAGGGTGAGTCCCAGACCAGCCTGGTCCCCCCAGCAGGCTCCGGGGAGAAGAAAAGCCAGGCAAGCCAGGCAACCCAACCCACACTCTCTCCTTCCACTGGGGATATTTGTCTTTGTTTCCCTAGGTATTTATTTGTGTTTTCCTCCGACTGTTTTGCATATCATTGAGAGTTAAAGAAGACATATTGTATGTCCTAAAGAGAGGCAGTAAAAATAATTTAGCTTATTTCTTTCATGTCTGAGTGTATTAATTCTTGCTTACACGAGGAAATACGAAAAAAACACAAACTGTAAACAAGGAATCATTTGGAATCAGATTATGCATGAATAACGACACACATTCTCATCTAAGATGTGTGTGCGCGGAGGGGGGAGAAATGTAGTTTTACTGCCAGTAGCTTTAAAAAAATGTGTTTCTTTTTCAAAGGAAATTACTCAGAATGTAATAAAAACATGTTTTCTGTTCTAAAAGGATTAATTTACCTTTTGTGTCATGAAAAAATAAATGCAATCAATACCTCAATTCTCCTCTATGGAGAAGGAGAATTTCCACGTGCAAATCCTAGGGAATGGCCACTTAGCTTTGATTTCCTAATACTACCGAGATTGTGTTTCTCTTATGATTTCTCTGTTATTCAGACTCTTTCCCGGGCCTCAGATGACTTCAGAGCAAGGAGGGGTGGGGCGGGGGGTGTTCCTCTGCTTCCTTTTCCAATTCTGGCCCCTCTTTCTTCCCATGCGTTTCCCTCTTTTTCCCCTGTGACCCCATTCTCTCTCATTAGCACCCAGAGACTGAGAAGTGCAAAGGGCTCTGTAAAGCGAGGAAGAGGCAAGTGAATCATTGCAGACTCCAGAGATGGGGGGCGGGGGGGCGGGGGTTAGTGGCATCTCTAATTCCACTGAGCACGTGACCTGGGACTTGTTTACCTAACCTTACAATCCTTCGCTTTCCTCGCTTGCAAAAGAGAAATGAAAAACTGTACCTCCTGGATAGGGCAATTCTAAGGAACGAATGCATGGAGAGGGCTCAGCACGGTATCTTGTGGACCTCATTTTTTTTTTTAATGTTTATTTATTTTTGGGACAGAGAGAGACAGAGCATGAACGGGGGAGGGGCAGAGAGAGAGGGAGACACAGAATCGGAAGCAGGCTCCAGGCTCTGAGCCGTCAGCCCAGAGCCCGACGCGGGGCTCGAACTCACGGACCGCGAGATCGTGACCTGAGCTGAAGTCGGCCGCTTAACCGACTGAGCCACCCAGGTGCCCCTTGTGGACCTCATTTTACTGGAGCCATTGCTTCCTGTCTCTTTTTCACGCCTGGACTTAGGCATCCCGTTCAGAAATAACCTTTCGTTCTCATTTCTGTCCTTCCCGCAGGCCGAGTTCATTCACCCGTCGCCCCCAGGGATATTTGAAAGGATTGTTCTTCTTACTATTCTTCCATTTGGTTTTCCTTTACTGAGCCCCAGACTCAAGGGTTGGAAGGATTCTTTAGGATCTGCCACCCAAACACCCATCCGCGCAGCCGTCCGTCCATGCAGCCGTCCAACAAATCTACTAAGCACGTCAAGCACGGTTCTAGCTTTGGAATGGAGACGTGAACAAAATGCTCAGACCTTGGCTCTCATGGTGCTTCGTCTTGTGAGCGGACATTGAACAGCAGAACGACATGTGACAAGTAGGGCAGCCAAGTTGTTTCGGTTTGACCAGGACTTACCTCGTTTCAGCGCTGAGGTCCTGGATCTGGAGACTGTATCCTCTGTCGTGGCAAACAGGGATGTTTGCTCATCCTAACAGATAGATGCGATGAAGGGAAAAGCTACCAGGAAAGTTGCCAACTGGAGACCTGACCCCCGTCTCCGGTGTCAGAGGTGGCTCACCCGGGGAAGCCCCGCTCAGTGAAGACCAGAGGGACGGAGCAGTAGACACCCGAAGGATGCGGTGAGGAGGGGAAGGCGGGTCAAGCGTACGATCAGGGGCACTGCTTATACAAAGGCCCGAAGGTTGGAGGACTTGGAAGGCGCAGAGAAATCAAAGCCAGGTGACATTGCAGAGGCGAGTAAGGAAAACCCTACAGACTCCACGGAGGAACGTGTGAGTCAGCGGAGGGGCGCTGGGAGGCTCTGGGGAGCTTGGAGCAAGGACACTGCGACGAAAAAGTTCCTTACGAAGACGGTCCCCCGGCTGTGCTCTGAGCACTGATGGGAAGTGAGGTGCCAAGACTAGGTAGGAAAGTTCTACCTAGTGGGCGTGGATGAAGGGCTCCCCGGGACAGAGTGGACTGGCCCAGACTGACTGGACCGGGGACAGGAGGCAGGAGAAGGGGAAAGGCGGACTCCCAGGTTCCTGGTGGAAGCTCTCATGCACGGTAGGACCGGTCAGTGAGAAGGCAACGCTCGCCGCAGCAAGTCAAAGTTCTCGCGAGTCTCGGTGCTTCCGACGCGTGGACTCAGAGCCCCAACGCGTGCACCTGCTCTCCAGACATTCACAGGTGACAGAGGAGCACGGCCTGGCAACACACATCCCCATACAGTGGAGAGGGGCTGTGAGGCCAGAAACGAGCACAGGCACTGAGCAGGGGCAGGAGGAGGGGACCAGCCAGGCGCACGAAGTTGAGGAAGACTTCACGGAACGGAAGGTGCTGCCCTTTGGACTTAAAAGCGAAATAAAAGCTCAGCAGGTGCAGACAGAGGGAGGACGCTCCCGGCAGGGAGCACGGCACACGCAAAGGCAGGGGCTCTAAGACCTGTTGGGGGGATGTCCAGGAGTCTGGCCCGGCCGGAGCAAAGATGGCAGGGCCACGGGATGGAGGGGAGGCAGGCCGTGGCCAGCTCGTGAAAGTCCCCTCTGTCTGCCACGCGAGGAAGTGCAGACCTGACCTGGGAGTCCATGAGGACCTACCAAGGGTTTTTGGTTTTTGTATTTTTTTGGTTTTATAATTATTTTAGACTTATATAAAAGTTGCGGAAGTAATACAGAGAATTCTTTGACTTCTGGGTTTTTTTTTAGTTTATTTAGAGACAGAGATAGTGTGGATGGGGCACGGGGCAGGGCGGTGGGGGGGAGCTGCAGAGAGAGAGGGAGAATCCCAAGCAGGCTCCACAGGGTCGGCACAGAGCCCAGGTTGGGGCTCGGACTCACGAAACCGTGAGATCATAACCTGAGCCCAAATCAAGGGTTGGACGCTTAACCGACTGAGCCACCCAGGTGCCCCTAGAATTCTCTGTGACTTCTTCACCAGCAAGGGGAGGGCATCAGCTTTTACCTGCCTTCCGAAGTGGAGCTTTTTAAGACTCCCTTGAGTGATTACGATACCAATAATTATTGTAACAGCAACACACTTATATAGTGTGCCACGTTCCGGGCACTCTTCTAAGGATTTCACGTATATCAACTCATGTAATCCTCAGTCAACCCGGTGAGGCCAATACTTTCGAGGACCCATTTTACAGGTGAGAAAACAGACATTCCTAAGACGCATGGTTAATGAAGTGCCACAACCCAGATGTGTGGCCCACATCTACGGCCCACCCACTTGTAGAGTCTAAATGCGTGAAAACAACAACAACCCAGACATCCCCTAAACAGATCAGGCACCCACAACGGAGGTACGGCAGGTGCTATCACCTCCTTGCAAAGGTGACGGTAAATTAAAGTTTCCGGAAAAGTTAAATGGCTTCTCTGCAGCCAAACCTGCGACTCTAGCCTCTTGAGCGAATTTACCTGCCCCCCACTTTTTCCTCCTCTCTGGGATCTCGGTGATTCCATGAGGCCCACCCTCCGTGGGGAAGGCTGCCTGCCCTACTCAGCTCTTCCCATTCAAATGCCAATCTCTTCCTGAAACACCCTCCTCGACACACCCAGAAATAGTCGGCTATCTGGGCACCCCCTGGCCCCCTCAAGCGGACATAAAATTAGCCATCATACCTATCCTGTCACCTGAGGCGTTGCCCATTTATTTCCCTGAACACGGATTATTGAGCCACTATGAAGCATTAAGCTTGGAGAACACGTCGACAAAGACAGACAACACAAACCATTGTTGCTTCTGTCATTAAGGCACCTCGTCGAGGACAGAAGCTTGTTTAACGTGGGCTTCTCCAGAGCCACAGCCTTCAGTACTTTCTGGAAGGGCTTCATGACCCCAGAAAGCTCACAAGCGCAGTGGAGTCTGGCTGAGTTCGAATCCCAGCTGTCCTGCTTCCCAGCAAGGTGACCTTGGGCAACTCGTCAGCCCTCCTGTGCCTCCATTTCCTCATGGGAATAATGACACCCCCAACATCCTACGGATGTTCTGAGGGTCCAGTGAGCAGAAAGCACCGGACATTGCACGTGGCCAGATGGTAAGCATTACGTGAGTATTCACGTAATTTTTAAGCCAACTGTACGGAGATATTGCACGCATTTAAGCCGTGTGGTCGGATGGGCTTTGACAGTGGCCTTCGCGGGAGGGAGCCCTGATGCGTCAAGAGCCAGCTATCGCCTTACGTTTAGCGCAATTCTATTTACTTCGTGGCCTTGCCGTGGGAACGCGTCGCCTTCCGAACAGTGCAGGGCATGTAACATATCCTCGATCAACGTGAGCTCTTTTTGCCACTATCGTTGGCTGCAAAGAGTCTCCCACCGGGCAGTTACCTAGAAGCTCAGAGCAAAAAGAGAAGCTCCCATGCGGGGAAGCAAAGCAGCTGAAAACTCTTCTGAGAAAATACTCGCGTGGTCCAGCCCGGCGATGGAAGGTGCGTGCCACTCGTGGTCTGATCCGCCCCCTGTTTTGAGCCCCGGAGGTCTCTGAACTTGACCCTTTCCTAACAGCAGATGTAGACTCGAAGGGTGGCCGCCAGGATTCGCAGCGATGACCTGTTCCTCGGGCAGCCAAGGGGCTCGGCCGCCGGGGACGGGGCCAGAGAGGTCACTACCGAGAGAGAGACCCCTGTCCTTCTGCCGCTTTGATGGCGCTGCCAGATCTCAGCCTCCCATCTGTAATCCCAAGTTTCATGTTTTAAAAAAGTCTTGCCAAAGAAGCCAACAGTGTCGGCTCCCAGGAAAACAAACACAAAAGTATTTTTGTCAAGGCAGGAGCCCTGCAGTGGTTGGCTGCTTTTACAGATATCTGTTCACCTTTCATAAATGTCAGACTTGAAATAAAAAAGACAGGATAATGAGGTCTCATTTCCACAGAAGCGAGCAGGCACCTACTAATTAACCCACAGACCACTAACAAACATGCTGTTTAGACGCTTTGGCTGCGATCGGCAGAAGCGCAAATAGCTTGGGCTCAAACGATCTGATTTTCCTACCCTCCTCTGCTATTTTAAAAAATATTTTAAATGGCCCCAATGATTCAACATCTGTTCATTTAGTCGGCACGCATTTGCATGATACCCACTGTGTGCAAGGCGCTCGATCAGGGCTGGGGCGGGGGGACCCTGCGAGGCCGTATTTCGTGGGGAGCAGAGGCCCTGTGGTGGCCGACAGGTCGGGATTTGAATTTCGGCCTCGTCCCTCGGCACATACATGGAAGTGTTGCAAACCTGAGTTGACTCCTGCATCCCGCAGCGTGGAGATAGTGCCATTGCGTGTCGTAAGCTGTTGGGATTAAATAATAGAAGCAAAATGTCTATCAGGCGGAAAGGGACACTTATTGTAAAGAAGGAGTCGGTCAGAGAGAAGGAGAAAGGAAGGGGGAAGAAGAAAGAGGGGGAAAGGAAGGGGGGGAAGGAGAAGAGTACATGGTGGGGGTGACAGAGGAAGGAAACCAACTAGGTTGGGGACAGGAGAAGGAAAAGAGGAGATCTCCGTGTCACTGACCTCTGCGTACGGTGTGCAAGACTGATATTATTACGGATTACGAGGGCAGAGTCAGTGGCTAGAGAGGGACAGAAACGTCTAGATACTTTAAAGAAAGCAATCACTTCTTACCGTGGATTGAGAGGCAGTGGTCAAGGGTGAGGAAAACCGATGCTTGTGTTTGGAGTCCTTGATGGGCGGACACCGAGACTGGAAGAGAAGAGCAGGGAAAGGTGCCTTAGGTGGGAGGAACAGCCTGGACACAAGCCTGGGGGCTAGATTGCACAGGCCGTGTTTACGGCCCAGAGAGGTGTCACAGCTGCCTTGGCAGGTGGGGCGCAGTGGAGGGCGAGGCTGCAAAGATAGGGATCCCCTGGGCCGTGGAAACCTCGAATGTTTTGTCCTGAAGGTGGCTAGAAGTTCTCAATGAGAAGATTCCAGAGGCGGAAATCCAAAGCGGGAGAGATCATTCCAAGTTATTTCGAGAAGTCCACGAGTACGGAAGAGGTCCATTTCTGTACTGTGCAAACAACGCTGGTCCCTTACCTCTACCATGCGTTTTATTTGCTTGGAAAACAATGCTTCATGAATTATCGTATTTAATTCTAGCCCTCTCCTGGGTCGAATGGTGGCCGCCCAGATGATAGGTCTACATCCTGATTCCAGGAATCCACAAATGTGACCTTAGATAGAATAAGAGTCTTTGCAGATCTAATTACATTAAGGATCTGGTGATAGATCATCCTGGATTACGCAGGCAGGCGCTAACCCCAGTGCGAAGTGTCTTTGTAAGAGACACAGAGGAGAGGGGCACCTGGGTGGCTCGGTCGGTTGAGCGTCGGGCTCTTGATTTCGACTCAGGTCATGATCTCACTGTTTGCTGAGTTCGAGCCCCATATGGGGCTCACTGCTGTCAGCCCGTCAAGGCAGAGCCCGCTTCAGATCCTCTGTCGCCCTATCTCCGCCCCTCCCTGACTTGCACTCTCCCCCAAAATAAATATGTTGTTTTTAAAGAGAGAGACATAGAGGAGAGACAAACAGGAAGAAGAGAAGCTGTGTAAAGAGGGAGAGGTGCTGTCACAAGCCATGGAACGTTGGAACCACCCGAGGCTGAAAGAGACAAGGAGATACCTAGGTTTCATACATTTCTGTTGTTAAGCCACGGAGTTTGTGCAAATTTGTTATGGAAGCTCTGGCAAACTTTATAATGCCAACTGTTTGCGAAGAGCAGAAGTGGGATTGTACTTCCTCTCGGACCACTGAGAAGAGAAAGGTCCTGCTTTCAGGTAAGTTCGTGGGGGGAGCAGGGGCCACTTGGGACCCAGCAATCTGTTAGCACTGGTGCAAGGCACGGTAGGAGAGTATGTGAAGTGGCCGGGACCCAGCCAAAAACACACCAAAAGACCCAAACAACTTGGATTCCAGGCTAAGAAACTTAGAAACTGGTGCATTCTGCGTTAACTGAGTTGTCAATCACCGGCCCTCGGAGGGACCCTCAGAAACCCTACTGATGGAGCAGAGCTAAGTTCATCCGACCTAACTCCAGGAACAGAAACCACCAGCTGGATAGAATCCGGAAGGTATTTCTAGGGCTTTTAGGGTCAGGGCTGGGTGATTCCAAGGTGAGTTCTCTAAGGTGGGAAAAGGCAGTTCTCTAAGGTGAGTTCTCTAAGGTTGGAACCAGGCAGAATTTATTTCAAAAGGGTTTGGATTGGTGGGTAGAGGGAGGTTCCGACGGCAATTTCGACGAGCAAGCTGTTCATCTCAAAAAGGAGGTATTTTAGTTGAGTTATAGAAGCGGGGTTTTCCCGGTGCTAGAAGCTAAGTGCTTTTCTTCTGGGCCCTGTAGTGCTTAGCACGGGCAGCGGGAAGGCTTTTGGCTTAAGTTCTCACAACAAACATTTACTGGGTGAGGATCTTTGACGTCACAGGTACTGCTCTAGGTCCCTGTGTGTGTGTGTGTGTGTGTGTGTGTGTGTGAATGCACATGCATGTGTGTGTAGGTACCTACCCTCATAAAGCCTGAAATCACATGGGGAAGGACAGAAAACAGAACAGTCCATAAATACACACATACACACATTCAACTGGATTTCAGAAAGTGCTTAGCTCTCCGAGAGCAATAAAGCAGGAATAGAAATGAGGACTGTGATGGGGAGAGAGGAAGAAACACAATATTCATACACGTTGTGGGGAAATCACCCTGTGGCTGCACAGGCTTCCGAGGTGCCGGGTTAATCAAAGCTACCACGACCTCGTGGCGCCCAGAATATCTAGAAGTCTTCTGTTGGCCACCGCTTTGGAGGAGACTCCAGGAAGGGAATGAAACATGAGGTATTTCCTGAATGCCCTTGGCTTCCAAGCCTTCTTCGAATTGAACCTCTCCAAGGAGCACGTTGTCCTTGGGAACGCGTTGAGGGACGAGCGCCGCGGGCGAAGGATGTCCACCCCGTTCAGGGGTCATCTGCTGGAAGGAACTGAAAGCCGGGCGGGGGGTGGGGGTGGGGGGGTGTCTGCGTGACGATCCACGTGCAGTGCAGACGTGGAATGCAGGGGTGGAGAGGGAGGGAGAGGAGGGGAGGGGGTGACCAGCCACGAGCTTCTTCCCAGCAGCCGCAATAGGGCACCGTTTTACCCGGGGCTGGGGACCCTGGTCTCGATTTTTTCTGTTCTTTCTTTCTGCTCCTGTCCCAGACTTGGGTTCGATGTTTGTTGAATGAATAAAGAGAGCCACTGGAATGCAGGAGGAAAGTAGGTAGTTCGTGGAAAACAGCGGGGGACACACAGGCCCGGGGACACACAGGCCGGGACCCCCCGTGGCACATTTGCAGACGACTCTCCTTCCCTCCGCCGCCTCACTCTGCAGGCAGCAATTACAGGTTACTTTTCTCGTCCGGCTAAGTCAACCCAGGCGCGCCCCCATGCTGCCTGGAGGAGGTATGACAACTCTGTTGCCTCCCCGCCCTGAAACCCCCAACCGCTGGGCCCCTCTCCTCCCCCACAGCGGCCCACCTGCTGGACTCTGTCACCTCCGACGCCGGATTGAGTTGCAGGTAGAGCTGGACGCTGGGTGACGGCGTCCCCCTCCCCCTCCCCCCCCCCCCCCCCAGGGCCAGAAACCAAGATGCCTCGGGGCTTTGGGAAATCTCTCTCGTGCGCCTTTGCAAGACCCACCGGGCTCCCGGCATGCCCGACTTCGCGAAGGTGCCAAGTTCCCTCCGATGACCATGCCGGCCTCTTCTCGCCAACCCTCAGACCTGGGGTCAGGCCGCCTTCCTTCTGTCTTCCTTGCCCTCTGCGCCCTCCCTGTCCTGGTTTGCAATCTTGGCCCCACTCGGGACCAGCCCAGGCTTCAGACAAGCTTAAGTGCCCCTGAACCTCAAGGGCAAGCTGTCTCCCACGAGGCTTCTCTGACCTTCTGTATATCGGGGGGTACCGAGAGAAGCGGGAAATTGTCCGATTCGACTCGGCCGCATCCAAGCGCCGACGGAAAAGGTAAGCGTTGAGAAGTTCAGGGCCTGCCCATCAACCGAATCCAGGCCTCCAGGCCTGTCAGAGCGCCCGTGAACTGTCATTCTTGGCACACCTTGGACCTTTGCTTTCCTCAAGCCAGAGAATGAAACGACTCTTCCTTCGGCCTCTGGGGCCCGGGTCCACGCGTGCCGACCTGGTGACCGGCTCCCAGTTTCCCTCCGGCCCCCGATCCCCTGCTTCCCCCTCCAGGCAGGGCTCCTTCCGCGGCCCCCATATCACCCTCCCCAGAAACGTTTTGTTCCGTGCGTTTTTTTAAGCCTGCCATAAAAACATGGAATTATTTTTTTTTTATTTGAAATTCATTTACTGTCTTCTTTTATAGATCTGTCATTTATACAATGGCTGGAAAACTTTCTAAAATCAGATATAATTTATGAACCCCTTCTTTGCGGCATAATGTCATTTTGTGCATTAAGATGACAATGACTGGGGGGGGGAGCAGATGTGTCTCTCCCGAGGGGGGTGAAGGGAGCGAGGGGGAGACGGTGGGTGGGGGGTTGTCCTGGTTCTTCTGAAATAAGTCCCCGTGTGCCTGTGCGCAGCCCCCACCAGGGGCTTTCGTGAAAGGAAGACAAGAGAAAAAATGTATTTTTCCCATCCGTGAGGCAAGAGTAACCATGAGAAGCAACTTAGGCCCCCTTACAAGAGAATAAAATCTTGACAAACAGTGAATGCTGCCATTCACCCATAAAGATTCCGGACTCTAGTCTAGTCTCCAAAAAATCCTCTAGAAGTAGTTGAGGGCAGTAACACGAGGCCGGGCTTCTCCGTCCTCGCCGCGTACTAGAAGTGCTTGGTGGGGGAGCTTTTTAAAACTACCACTTCCCGGGGGCGCCTGGGTGGCACAGTCGGTTCAAGCTCCGACGCTTGATGTCGGCTCAGGGCATGATCTCAGGTTTCGTGAGTTCGAGCCCCGCGTCCGGCTGGGTGGGTGCTGAGAGCACGGAGCCTGCTTGGGATGCTCCCCCGCCCTCGCTCTCTCTGCCCCTCCCCCACTCACACTGTCTCTGTCTCTCTCAAGGTAACTAAACTTAAAAAATAAAAAGAAAAATAAAATAAAAAATAGATTCCCAGGCCCCTGTCCTCCTTCCAATTGGATGTGGCCTGGGGTCCAGATACAAAGGTATCTTTTTGAAGTGTTCCGGATGAATCCAGTATGCGGTCCTGGCTGCCAACATGGGAATAGTGGCCCTCAGAAGATGGGCTTCTAACTCAGTCAATATCGTTGGCATGAGGTTGGGTCCATGATAAAAGCTAATGCTTAGTTACTCCTTACCACGGGCCAGGTGCTGTTCCAAACCCTTTCCACGTATTGACGACTTTTCTGAGTCTGTGTGGTAGACTGTTGTTGTTATCCTGCTTCTCAGATGACGCAGCGGAGGCTCAGAGAGATAAAGTAGCCTGCCTAGGGTCACACAGCCAGTAATTGACCGAAGCGGGATTTGAACCCAGGCGGTATGACTCCGGAGACCCCTGCTCGACCTGCTGTGCCTACTGACTTCCTAAAGGATCTAAGCATCTGTTTCTAAGTTGCGAAAATAATAATTAGTCTCTCATCTGTAAAATGAGGTAAACCGCGCTAGGTGATCTGTAACGTTCTATGGGTCGCCATGGTGGAAACGAGGCCAAGAGAAAGGAAGCATCTTGGTGCCATCGCCCAGTCAGGAAGTTGGGCAGAGCCAGTTCTCCAACTCAGGTCTCCTGAGGCGTGGTGCAGAATTCTTCCCGACCTCACAGGACAAGCTGGAGGAGGAGCTGGCCTCCAGAACATCCCACTTGAACTTAAACCACTTCGCGGAAAGAACTCCGGCCCCACGCTTCAAATCGTGACACTAACCTTAAACCCGTGTGCTCCCCTGTATTTTCCAAGAGACAGACTGAAGTGTTATCCAATATAACCAAACTTCCATTCCGCGTCTCTTGTTGATGGGACCCCGATATATGTACCATGAGGAACAGAAGAGAAGGAGAGTATGGTCTTGTCTTCACTCTAGAATGTTAAACGCAAGGGAGAGGAGATCTCTCCCTCCACCTTTTGCCGGGATCATGGGCGTCCTCCAGCCCCGTTCTCTGCCTCCCCACTCCTCGCTCCTCCCCAACGGAGGGAGGAAAAGTCGTTTCGTAAGGCAGTTGAAGGATGGCATCTATCGGAGGGCACGTTCACCATGTTAAAAAAGGCGTTAGACCTTGCCCAGCCTTTCCTTTGTTTCCACTCCCTGCAGTGGATAGGGGGGCAGCTGCCCCCCTCTGTCCCTTAAATGTATCCTGGAGTGCTCTATACATTTTGCAGGTCCCCATACCAGGGTAGTGGTCCAGGAGGCCATAAGATGGGCTGATCCCGATTCAGAGTTCAGGGCTATGATGTCAGGAGGAGATCCTTTAGGACCTCAAGAGTCAGAAGACACGCACCCTAACCCCCAATTTCCCGAAACTGTATGTTAAAGAGCATTCTTCCAACCACCTGCTCTACCCCCACCCTCAAATGAGTCATCAAGATGACTAATACTGTGCCGTGACAAGTAGCATTATCCTAAGTGTCCCCTGTGGTGGCATTAACAGAGCGAACATTGAATAGCATCACTGCTTCCAGCTTTTTCCTGAAGGAGTCGCTTAGCACTTATGCACATCGGTGGACACTAATGTCCAAGCCAGCTTGGGCATTTGGTCTTAGATATTTAGGCAAATCCGGAGGGAGACAAGTGGTTTCTTTTTCTAAGCAAGACGACTCACAAGGAGAAGGAAGAGAAGGAAGAGGAAGGAAAAAAGGAATAAAGAAAAGAGTGGTTCTTGGCCAACTATCACCTCTTTGGAAACAGCGTTTTTATGAGCTGAATGCTAATGAATAAAAGTGGATAAAAAACATGTGGGTTAAATTCTCCTGAAAATACTTGGCCTAGAATTTTAAGGGGAAAACAGGCCCAGGGCCAAATGCGTGGTGGTGTTGGCCAAGCCCAGGGGGAGGTGCTCTGGCCCGTGTGCCTCACACAGCTGGGTCCCCGGGACCCTGCTCGGCCACCATCCTGCCCACCTGCCTTTCACCCACTGCGCTCCTGGGAGAACTGCACCCAGCTTTGGTGGTGTGGCTGGTATTGGGAGCGGTGGGACCCCCACGGTGGCTCCCGGACCTCGATGCCAACCAACCAGGACTTAATGAGTTTTCCTAACCTGGTCAAAGTGCAGAAAGGGGCAGATTTGCCCAGGACAGACTCTCGTTTCTCTAGTCTAGGTAAAAATAAAAAAAATCATAGCTTGATCTCTTCCCCTGAGCTTACCAAAGAGGTGAGCCTGGACTCAACAACAGATTTTCTACCTGGACGTAGGTAGTGTGAGGCTGGTCCCCTGGGCCCCTGGCCGGCACATCTGATGTATTTTTGAGGAGCCTACTCTCACGCACACGAGCTTATGGAAGGAAGTCTTGATGTTTGGTAACCGTCCTTTCCTGAGCACCTTTTTTGAGCACTGGTATGTGCCTGGCGCTATGAAGAAGGGCTTGACCCTGACCTGCGTCAGCTGCCTCGTCAGAATCGTTATCGAAGGAGGGGATCGGTGACTTCTCCAAGGTTGTGTGTCTGATTTCTGACGGGGGGAAGATTAGAGGGAGCAGAAGCCAGTGCGTCGTGTTCTAATGAATGACACCATCCTGGTAATCTTTAACCCCTTCATTAGAGTAGTATTTAAAATGTAAATTGAAAACGTGTGCCACAGCCCTCAGTAACTCCAAATGGCTCATTTACAGAAAATAATCACAGGGGGATGTCACCCCGTCGTCTCTTCAGAGAGCACTTCTGGATAACCTCTTATCTGGTGGGTGTATTTGGACAACGGGCTACGATTTCACCACTAACCTGAGGGAAGCATCGTTAGACATGTAAATGTGTTGGAGGGAAAAAGACAGCCATCATATGATTATTTATCCATCCCTCCCTCAGGGCAGCATGGATCACGGACACATGGCTATGCCACAGGAAACATTGCTTTTTCTCCTTTGCCAACTCTCTTCCTTACCCGTGTCCGTGGCATTGTCCGTGGCATTCTTGTCACTTTGTTGTAATTAGTCTCCCAACGATCTGGCTCTTTCACTTGATTCTGGAAGCAGGGGTCCCATCTGATGCACCTTGTACCCCCGGTTTGGGTTAGGCAGCCTTAAGACCCCTTGCACAGGGATGACAAGCGTGTGGCCTTCAGGCTGTCGCTCCGCCTTCGCACACCGGGAGCGACATTACGGATCAGTCACTGCACTGCGTCTCTTGCCGGTCATAGACCTCCTTCAGGAGGGGCCTGAGGGTAGCCACCGGCAACTGATCAGAGATGACATGAACAAGGAAACGTTTCCCATAGGTTTGTTCTAAAGCCTAAATATGCAGCCTGCCCAGGATAGGACGGGCTCTACCGGCAGGAGAACGCGGGAGCTGTAGACACTCGCCAATCAACATCTCCCCTCTGCGGAAGGGAGGGGCTCGTCAAAGGAGAGACGTAGGCAGGGACCCATGTTGGGTGACCACGCCTGGGATTTTTTGATCTGGAGCTAAGGGAGGACATCGGAGTTTTCTTCAGGGACGCAGCCCTGAGATGTGAGATTAGGAGGAGCCAAGGACCATGGGAAGACTACCCTGACGAAATAGAACCGTCATGCAGAGGGGCTTGAAAGCCTCCTGGCCTATGTGGTTTCTGGCATCCTGTCATCTCTGAGGCTCCAAGGGGCCTCTAATCTTTATCTTGGTGCGGGTGCATGTGTCAACAAAAACCCCCTTTTTGGCGAAGCTAGTCGGAACTCTAGCTACTTTGCATTGCGATTAAAGCCATAGAAAATCGATGAAATTATTTTACTCAGAAACTCTACTTGTGGGACCAACAGAATATGCTGCGGCAAAGCTCTGTGCTGCCTCCATTGCACCATACCCGATGGAAACACGACTTGGGGTTAGCCGATCATAGGATCCAGCCAAGAGGGACTGGTTCTTTCTCTGGGTTCTGAAGTCAGAGATTTGTCCTTCTCCGATCTAAAGCAACACCTCATTCTTAGTAAGACGCAACTCGGAGGGTTCTAGCCCTGGCTTCACCGTGGATGTGTACATGGCTTCGGAGGTGTCCCTTCCCTCCTCTGTGTTTCTGTGGGAGAAGGCGGTGGAGACCGTGGCTTCTAAGGGCCCTTAGAACAGTGAAGGTGCTTGACTGGCTCTGCGTAGACCTGCACACAGCGGAGGTTCCACGTTGACCTCGTCCCTCTGGCTTGGCACTTCTCCAGGCTGAAGGGGTTTGATCTTTCTCTAATCGCAGGCGGCGTTCCCAAACCACACAATGCTTCCCTGCCCAGCCTTCCACGAGCCTCAGCCTCCCACCGAGGCCTGTTGCTTTTTTGTCCCCGGAGGGGAAAATCCATTTCCCTGTTCCGAGTTCTGTGATTCTCACTGTTCCTCCTCCCTCCTCTTGTGAGGCTTAAGCCCCTTCCAGAATAACCCACCCAGAGCATCCGCTCCCAGCTCTTAGGGATGCTAAGTGACTTTTCCTTTTACACGACCTTCACTAAGTCACAGGGTGAATTCAGTCAGGGCTCAGACCTGGGCCTAGTTAGCAAAGTTCTTCCAGAGTCCGGAAGCAAAAGGCCAGGCTCCCACCAAAACCCAGGGGCCGAGAGATCAGGGAGAGTCTTTTCTAACCAGCCCCCTCGGACCTTGGATTGAACTCTTGCCTCAGTAGAAGAGATAAGACCGAAGGTCAGGCCGGTGGAGGAGTAACCCCGTGGGGTGCGTGCATGTGTGTGTCTCTTTTAAATGAACGCCTTCCAAAGAAAAATCTTGCCTGTGTGGGTGGACACTCTTTGAAGAGCCACGAATCAGCCTCTGTCTGCTCTAATGGATGTCTCGTCTGAGACTTCTCAAGTGATTGGCATTTGGTACCCAATGGGTAATCAGGTGGAAAATCTTTTTAATTTGGTAGAGTTAGGGATGTCACATCTGCTCTCATGATGTGATGGACCAAAATGTTCATCATTACAGAAGTGCACGGGGGGGAAGAGAAAGATGAGAGAGTGTAGGGAGACCATCTCCCATTCTGTGCACAAAATGCTTCCAAAGACCTAGTAACACGCTCATGGTTTCCGAAACCCCGAGGAGTCCGTTTTAGAACCTGGGTCTCCTCACTCTTTGTCCAGGGCGTTTTATTCTTGAGCCCTTACTTCCCGTAGTGAAGGCGCCCCCCTCAGCTGTTTCTTCGGCACGCCGAGTGCTCGGACGCTCAGACACTTTCACGGCCATCATCTGGACCACGCCAAGGCCTCTCTAGAGTATACGGATGTCCCATTTGGGACCACATCAGAATGATCACCTCCGCCCGTGGGTAACGTTTGGTTTCCGAAAGGGCTCTTCATCTTGCTTTTGCCGAGAGCTTCTTTGAGGAACAAGTTACTCTGTGTTTAAATAGACCTTTGTTTCCAGAAAGCGGGACTGAAGGTCAAATGCTGCAAGCAGAGGCTGTATCCTGAAGAGCCACGGGCAAGGCAAAGGGATGGGGATGTGAAGACTGAGGAAGCGGAAGGCGTGACGCAAAGCAAGGACACGTGTGTGGAGTGGCAGGCCAGGGATAGCGGGGAGAGGCCAGAAAGAGCACAGAGCCGGCGATCTGAGGACACATCCCCCAAATGCTTCCACTGAGATCCAGAGAGCCACCCTGGACCCAGTCCCTGCTCCCCGTGGCCTCACCTGATTGCCATCTCCCCTAGGGACAATAGCCCCCATTCCCAAGTCAGCCAAGGGAGACACTGTTCCTTTGTCCCCCCAAGCGCCTAGTTGCATTATTTGTTTGTTTCAGGAATGAAACCATTGTGTAAAATTCAGCCCATCCAAACCTCCAGCAGCTTATGGCAAGAGGGAAGTCCTGTAGTTTGGCTAACGATCAGAGAAAGCCACAGTGGACCAGCAGGGACACTCTCTTTGGGACTGACCCAGTGTGACTCGTCCCAGCAGCAGAAGGCTGGGTAAAGAATGAGAGTGGATGGAGACACATCCCACTAGGGCATTAGGGAGAACAGCTAAGTGACGGGAAACAGTGGGCTCAGTCACTGCAATCAGCTGCTTTGACAAATAAGCAAAGTCTTTCTTGGTTATTCCCACTGTTGGGTTGACTCTTTGTTCCGTCCCAGTCCCAGTGAACTATTCTCACACAATTCTAAAGGCTGGGTTCATACTAAGCCTTCTACTGTGCCAGGAAAAAAACAAAAACAAAAGCATTTCCTTCAGCCACTTTTAAAGCGGTGCAATACTTTGGTAATACATCAGACAAGCGGAATCTGCTTTCTGTTCCCCAAAAGTGGAGTCCACAGGCGTACCAAGCAAGCAACCTAGCGAAGGGGGGGAAAAAAAAAAAGCCCATCTATCTTTTTTTCTCTTCCACTCACACAGAACTCTAGGAGACCCCTGAGATAACAGGATAATTAATCTCCTTTCAATAGCTAATAGAAGTGAGTGGAAGCAGTTCTGATCAGAGAATGTGGGAAATTGCATTTAACGCCAGGTGCGGCCGCCCAGCGCTGCTTCTGTGGCCTCGGGCGAGTCCTCAGCCTCTCAGGGCTTTGGTTTCTCCACTTATAAAGTGAAATTGGGGGATTTGGCCAGTCGTTTTTCCTCCCGCACTTGCTGCGGCCCTAGGGCAGAGTGAAGGAACGGAAGCAGGCGGGGGTCCAGGCTCTCGATCTGCATCCAACAGGACAGTTCTGGGCTGATCTGTGTTACGGACTCAGCGTCTGCCCATTTGTGCCTTTAAAGGGATTTCATTGCTTAAAATAGTTTTGAAAATCGAATAACGTGGAAAACCACTGAACTTGTTGTGGCTTTCAGAGTGAACTCTGTGAGAAAAAATTATTCTTGCAGAGGGAAAAATAACGTTTCTAAGATTGGTGCACAGGCCACCTGTTAATCCCCATCCCCAAATATTTGACCCACGCGTAGTTGCTTAAAATAATCAACCACATTGGGGCGCCTGGGTGGCTCGGTTGGTTGAGCGTCCGACTTCGGCTCAGGTCATGATCTTGCGGTCCGTGAGTTCGAGCCCCGCGTCGGGCTCTGTGCTGACAGCCTGGAGCCTGCTTATCCTGTGTCTCCCTCTCTCTCTGCACCTCCCCTGCTCTCTGTCTCTCTCTCAAAAATAAACATAAAAATACAATAATCAGCCATATAATAATAAACTCTATAATTAGAGTTTTGTTTAATATCCATTAATCAATATTTTATATCTGAGAAAACCCCCAACATTCTGTTTTAGAGTGGGTAGCGCCGGAACTTGGAATATGCTGCTTAAGAAGCCTCTTAGCCTATAGATGGCGCTTTGAAAAACACCGCACGTGTTAGGTCAGGGCCCCGAGAGGCAGACCCTGGCATGGAGTTTGTGTTTAAGTACTGGATGAAGTAATTGCTCCCTTTAGAAATTGTCCAGAAAGTGGGGGGAGCAGGACAAGAATGGGGGGAAAACATACATTAGGGTATGACTTCAGGTCCCAGCTTTAGTCTGGTCCTACGGAGGGATGGCTGAGAGTGTGTTCCTACAGGAGTCAAGAGATCTCTAGGCTCCCATAGACTTGTCCCAGTCGGCTAAGGGCTGACCCACGGGGAGTGCAAACCCACGTACCTCCAGCTGTCTGCATTTTGAGGCAAAACAGCTCCACAGTCTGATGGTGGTTCTCACGAGAGAGACTCTGGTTGACGCAGGGCAGGTGGAAGGAGGGGATCTGGCTAGAACAGCACGGGTGACATGCATTGCAAATTGCAGGCTTTCAAGCGGGTCAGGCTTCCGGGGCCGCAGTGTAACAACACCTTCGGCCCAAGATGCTCCTTTGCTGACAGATCGGTGCGAACGAATACGAAAAGATGCGAAAGCCCAAGGAAACATTTATGGCAAGCTTGCATGAGTGAACCAGAAAGGAATACCCGAGACGAAAATGTTATTGTCCTCATGCATTAGTCATTTCATGTAAAGTCAAAGGTCCCTTAGATATGGCAGTGTCATTCCAAAAGAATATTTTCTATTCCACTGGCATTAGATTCCTTCTTGCTATCTTGGAGGGCAGCATCATGGAAGAACTTCCCGCTGCTACTTTCCACTTCAAGTGCTCAGCGGTTAAGCTGGCCAGCCCCCTCCATCAATCTCAGTCCTTTCTCTTCAAGGCACTCTCATATTTCTACATTTCTGAGGATTATGCAAATCCTTCTTGTCTTCGCGACTGAGTCATTGACTCCCTGAGGGTAGAGACCACGTTAATTATCAATACATTCCTGTGCTTACAGTAAAGGTGTTCATAAACTCCGAGCAACTAATGAAGGTTTGCAAGTTGACTTAAACTACTGAAACCATCTATAGTCCAAAGCTTTACTTTGATAGGTCCATGCAAGCTAAAGTGTTCCTCGCCCTCTGTTCTATTGGATTCCTTAGGCTAATCAACCAAGGATTCCCTTAGGTGATTAATCCTAATTCCTCGGGTAATTAATCAGCCAAGTATTTATTGAGCACCTAGTCTGTACCCATCTCGACATTAGGAAGATTACAAAGTGATATAAAACACAGTTCAAGCACCCTGGGAACTTCAACTGTTTGGGAGAAACAATGTTTAACTCACACGAATCAAGAAAAAAGACAATATAACAATATAACTGAGTGCTACATTATCAAATGTTACAAAAATTCAAATGGTGGTAAATATACCAAAAGTTAATTGGAAAGTACAGACCATAAAAGCAAAAGAAGCTGGAACAGCTTTTATCACCAAGATCAGTTGGTAGTGGTTGCCTAGGGAATCAACTCAAGAAGTCTTAGTCCAATTCTGAGCTGTGTCAGTGTCCAAATTGATAAACAATGTCTGCCAGGGCAAGAAATGATGAGTGACCACACGGTGCAACAAATTTTACATCCCTGGCAACAATGTTCACTCCATGGTCAAGAGTAACGTAATAGAAGAGAGCTTTGGAACCCAGCTACCAAAGGTAAATCCAATGCCAATTTCTTTTTAGAAATTACATTTCCTAGGAACAAGCTGGCTCTTCCCAGAATCCAACGTTCATTTTACTCATGGAGCCCAGTCCCAATGCCCACTTATTTTCTTTCCAAACAAATGTGCCAAATCAGATGAACTCCTGGGGGGGCGGGGGGGGGGATACATATATCTAAATCTATCCTGGGCACAGAACTTGCAGAAAAAGAAATAAGAAAAAGAAAGGAGAAGGGAGGCTGGTCTGAGTTTAATGTCAGTGGAGAATTGGAGGCAGAGGAATCCTCCAGCATCCACCCGTGGTACCTCCGTGCTATCTTATCTGCACATCGTTTGGTAAAGAATGTGGTAAGAAAGTAATCATGTTATTCCCAGCTTTGATTCTCTCCGGCTTGGGTGGAGCCTTGGAAGGTCAGGTAAGAAGAGTAAGTGTAGGAAAAAGAACATTGAATTTGCCAACTCGGAAGAACTGGATTCTAGTGCCAGATAGAGCACTTCCTTGTGTGAAACCTTAAGCATCATTTACATCTCAATTGTCTTATCCGAAAAATGAAACTGGTATTTTTGGCTTCTACCCATGATGCTTGTTGTTTGAGGCTAACATCTTTTGCCCCCCTTTTCTTGGTAAACGTGCCCTGAATATATCTTGAGTCATCATCCTATGACTTTAAAATCCTTTAAAATATCCCATTATTTTTAGGCATATAATTTGAGGGAGAATGATCCCCAGTTTTAGCACCTAGGGAAGACCTGTGAATAGGTTAAACCCATCTTTCTAGTGACTGATTCGAAGATGGGTATAAAAAGAGTGTGTAAGTGGGTAACAACTGGTTTGATGAGTAATTAAGGTGCTTTTTTGTCGCTATTGCTAATTTCTGTAGTGTAAATACTCCCACCGTGGCTGACTTTGAACTACCAACATGACGTCCCTGAACTTGGAGCTGGGAAGAGATTTTCATAGTATGAGCTGGCCCCAACATTGGTGACACAATCCAACAGATGTAAAACTCAGGCTGGGTCAGCAAGGGTGTAAAGTCTTTTCCACTTAGTGTGGTTCCCTGAGGTGTAGAGCTTGAAACTAGTAGAACTATTTACTACAAAGAGAGGGTCTTGGAGATCTGGAACCTCACCAGAGAAAGTATGACACATTTGGGTCATGCCACCTGACTCTTGGATCATTTCATGTCTAAAGCCATTTCTATCTACAAATTCACAGGTTAGCCTCAGCTAATAGCCTAAGCTATCTTGAGTCAGATTTTATGTCAATTACAACCAAATGAAAACTAACCATACCCTACATTTGTCACAGAACTGTTACAAGAATTAAGACTTGTCTGGAAAATTAATAGAGGAACTGAACGAACAAGTGAGAATTTCAACAAAGGGATAGAACATACTTAAAAAGCACCAAACAGAAATTATGGTGCTGAAGAATACAATAACTGAACTGAAAAACTCAGTAGAAGGGTTTAACAACAAACTACATCAACAAGAAGGTATCAGCTTTCAAATATTTTCTCTAAAAATGGGTTTTTGATGCCATTTTATTCTTTTAATTTTTTTCTTAAAGTTGATTGATTTAAGCAATCTCTACCCCCATCATGGGGCTTGAACTCATGACCCCAGGACCAAGGGTCACACATTCTACTGACTGAGCCAGCCAGGCAACCCTATGGCATTTTAATACAAGTAAATGGTTAGGAGAAAGAAGTTATTGAAAAAGATTATGGCAAAAATTCTTTCTTTTGATTCATTCTTTGTTTATGCTAAGAGTTAGCAAGTTATTGCATTTAACCGAAATTCTTTCTAAATTTAAGATAAAATACATTATTGTTTCCATTTATTAAGATATAGACCCAGCAAATTTAAAGATAAGACAGTAGAATTCATCCAATAATCAGACGAGTAAAAAGAACAAAAAGGGATAAAAAGAAGCGGAGATAGGTCCAGAAAACCCATAAATTACCAAATAAGTTGAATCCAAAGACAGCCACACTGAGACAAATTATTTTAAAAGTGTTCAAAAATTAAAGATAGGGAAAGAATCTAAAAGCAGCAAAAGAGGGGCACCTGTGTGGCTCAGCCGGTTAAGGGTCCGACTTCAACTCTGGTCACGATCTCACCACTCGTGAATTCGAGCCCCGCATTGGGCTCTGTGCTGACAGCTCAGAGCCTGGAGTCTGTTTCAGATTCTATGTCCCTCTCTCGCTCTGCCCCTTCCCCGTTCATGCTCTCTCTGTCTCTCTCTCTCTCTCTCTCCCTCTCAAGAATAAATAAACTTTAAAAAACTTTAAAAACAAAAAGCAGCAAAAGAGAAGCAACTCCTTGTGTTGCACAAGGAAACCCCCAAAGACTATCATTAAATTTTATACACAGAAACCAAGCAGGCCACGGGGAAGTGGGATGCTATACTCAAAAATGCTGAAAGAAAAATCTGCCAACCAGGAATACTCTACCCAGCTAAATCATCCTTCTGAACTGAAGGAAGATAAAGAGACAAACAAAGGCTGACAACAATAAACTGGCCTTATAGGAAATGTTAAGGGAGTTCTTCAACCCGAACCAAAATGGTGCTAATTAATAATAGGAAAAGATGAGAGTTCAAAATCCACTAATAATGGCAAATATATCGTTAAATTCAGACACTTTAATGTAATGGTGCTGAGTAGATCACTTACAACAGTAGTATAAAGATTAAAAGACAAAGTATTAAAAATAGCCATACAATAACTTGCTAATGAATACACAATGTAGAAAGATGCACATTGTGACACAAAAAAATATGAGCTATGGGAAGGGAGCATAAAAATATAGAGCTTTTGTATGCATTCAAAGTGTAGTTGTTATCAGCTTTAAAAGAACTTTAGAAATGTGTTTTACGTAAGCCTCATAGCAGCCACAAAGCAAAAGCCTGTAATAGATATAGAAGAGAGAAAGGAATATGTAAACAGAAAATAGTTAAATCCTACCATTACAAAAATCATCATACCACAAAGAGAGAGAAGAAGAAGAAGAAGAAGAAGGAGAAATAGAGGATGAGAAGAATCACAAAACAACTGGAAAACAATTAGCAAAATGGCAATAGTAAGACCATGCCTATCAATAGTTACTTTAAATGAAAATGGACTAAAAATCCAATCAAAAGACATACGGAAACTGATGGATTTTAAAAAAACACCAATATGCTGCCCACAAGATACTCACTGCAGCTCTAAAGTAAAGATACTCACACAGACTGAAAGTGAAGGCAAGGTAAAAGAAATTCCATGAACAGGGAAACCAAAAGAAAGTAGTGGTAACTATGCTTCTATCAGGCAAAATAGATTTCAACCTAAAGACTGTACCAAGAGATAAAGAAAGTCATTGTGTAATGATAAAGGGGTCCATTCATTCAGAGAATATAACATGTGTGAATATTTATGCACCCAACAAAAATCGCCTAAATATATAAAGGAAACATTAACAGATCTCAAGGGAGAAATTGACAGCAATACAGTAACAGCTGAGTTTAACATTCCGCTTTCAACAATGGATAGATTATCCACAAAGGAAATCAATATGAAATCATGAGACTTAAACTACAGCTAGACCAGCTGGACCTGACATGCAGAACATTCCATCCAATAGCAGCAGAATACATGTTATTCTCAACACCGATGGAACATTCTTTTTTTAATGTTTATTTATTTATTTTGAGAGAGAGCAAATGAGCAAGCAGGGAAGGGGCACAGAGAGAGGGAGAGAGAGAGAATCCCAAGCAGACTCCACACAGTCAGCACAGAGCCCAACATGGGGCTCAAACTTAAGAACCATGAGATCATTGAGCCCTGCATGGGGCTCTGTGCTGACAGAGCCTGGAGCCTGCTTTGGTTTCTGTGTTTCCCTCTCTTTCTGTCTCTCCCCTGGTCTCTCTCTCTCTCTCTCTCTCTCAAAAATAAATTTAAAAATGTTAAAAAAAAATTTTAAGAACTGTGAGATCGTGACCTGAGCTGAAATCAGGAGTCAGTCACTTAAACGACTGGGCCACCCAGGCGCCCCTCACAAATGGAACATTCTTAAAGTCAGATTCTGTGTTAGGCCACAAAACAAGTCTTAATCAATTTAAAAGCTGACATTATATCAAGCATCTTTTCTGACCATGGTGGTGTGAAACTAGAAATCAATTATGAGAAGAAAACTACAAAATTCATAAATATCTGGAGATTAAACAACATGCTCCTGAACAACCAATGGGTCAAAGAAGGGATCAAAAGAGAAGCAAAAAATATCTTGAGACAAATGAAAATAAAACACAATGTATCAAAATGTATGGGATGCGGAAATGTAGTTCTAAAGGCAAGTTCATAGAGATGAAAGTCTACATTATGAAAAACAAAAAAATCTCAAATAAACGACCTAACTCAATACCCCAAGAGAGTAGAAAAAAGGAGAACAAACTTAGTCAAAAATTAGCAGAAGGAAAGAAATAACCAAGATCAGAAGGGGTATAAATGAAATGGAGGCTATAAAGACAATAGAAAATATCAGTGAAACTAGGAGCTACTTTTTTTTTAAAGATTAACAAAATAGACAAATTCAACTTACCAAGAAAAAAAGAGAGAGGTCTCCAATAAAGTTGTAAATAAAAGAGGACACATTGCAATTGATAGCACAGAAATACAAAGGATCATAATTGGATGATGTAGAAGAAATGGATAAATTCCTAGAAATATACCACTTACCCAGATGAATCATAAAGAAATATAAGATCTGAAGAGACCAGTTACTAGTCTGGAGATTGAATCAGTAATCAAAAATCTTTCCCACAAAGAAAATTCCAGGACCAGATGGCTTCACTAGTGAATTCTACCAAACAGTTAAAGAGGAACGAACGCCAACCCATCTCAAAATCTTCCAAAAAATAGAAGAGGAGGAAACATTTCTAGACTCATTTCATGAGGCCAGAATTACCCTGGTACCAAAGCCAGGTAAAGACATTTACAAAAAAAGAAAATTATAGGCCAATACCCTTGATGAATGTAGATGTGAAAATTCTCCACAAAATATTACCAAACAAAATTCAACAATACATGAAAATGTATTTTAATATATCAGAGGTATTTTTATTTATATTATTTATACACCAGGTTTTATTCCAGGGGTACAATGATGGTTCGAATTCTGCAAATCAATCAATGTGATACATCATGTTAACAAAATGAAGGATAAAAATTATGTAATCGTCACAGAAGCAGAAAAAGCATTTGACAAAATTCAACATTCTTTCAAGATAAAAACACAACAAACTGGGTATTGAGGGAACAAAACTCAACATAATAAAGGTCATGTATGACAAGCCCACAATTAACATCATAGTCAGGGAAGAAAAAGGAAATACAAGGCATTCAGTTCAGAAAGGAAGAAGTGTAATAATTTCTATTTGCAGATGACATGACATTATATAGAGAAAACCTTAAAGACCCCACCAAAACACTATTAGAACTAATAGGCAATTTCAGTCAAGTTTCAGGATACAAAATCGATATACAAAAATCAGTTGCATTTCTATGTACCATCAACAAACTCTCAGAAATAGAAATTAATTAAGCAATTCCATTTATAACAGCATCAGAAAAATTTGACCAATGAGATGAAAGCTCTCTGAAAACTATAAGGCATTGATGAAAGAAATTGAAGACACAAACAAATGTAAGACATTCCGAGTTCACGGATTGTACAACTTTGTGTTGTTAAGATGTTCGTACTATCCAAGGTGATCTATGGATTCAATGCAATACTTGTCAAAATGCAAAAGACATTTTTTCACGGAAATGGAAAAAAGAATCTTAAAACCTGTATGAAACTACAAAAGACCCTGAATAGCCAAGGAAATCTTGAGAAAAACTCAAAGCAACATACTTTCTGATTTCAAACTGTATGAAAAGTTATAGTAATACAAACAGTATGGTATTGGCATATAAACAGACACATAGATAAATGGAACAGAGCAGACAGCCCAGAAATAAACCCACATATATATGATCAATAAATTTATAACAAAAAAGCCAAAAATACACAATGGGAAAAAGACATTTTCTTCAATAAAGCAAAACAATGAAACTGGACCTCTATCTTACAACACATACAAAAATCCACTCTACATGGATTAGACTTGAATGTGAGACTTGAAAGCATAAAACTCCCAGAAGAAAACATAGGGGATAAATTCTCTGATGTTGGTCTCGGCAAAGATTTTTTTAGATTTGATGCCCAAATCTATATCCAACATATACAAGGAACTTCTACAACTCAATACTGAAATAGCAAATAACTCAATTAAGAAGTGGGCAAAGGTGGGGCGCCGGGGTGGCTCAGTCGGTTAAGCATCCAACCCCTGATTTCAGCTTGGGTCGTGATGTTATGGTTCGTGAGATCAAGCCCTGCATTGGGCTCTGTGCTGACAGTGTGGAGCCGGCTTGGGATTCTCTCTCTCCCCTCTCTCTGCCCCTTCAGCAGGTAATGCACGCTCTCTAAATAAATAAATAAATAAATAAATAAATAAATGTTTAAAAAAATTATAAAGAAAAAAGAAATGGGCAAAGGGACTGAATAGACGTTTCTCCAAAGAAGACATACAAATGGCCAACAGATACATGGAAAGAGTCTCAACGTCACTAATCATCGGGAAAATGCAAATCAAAACTACAATAAGTTGCCTCCTTACATCTGTTAGAAGGTCTATTATCAAAAAGACAGAGACAGCAAATGCTGGCAAGGATGAGGAGAAAGGACTGTTGGTGGGGTTGTAAACTGGTACAGCCCCTATAGAAAACAGTACAGAGGTTCCTCAAGAAATGAAAAATAATTGTCTCAAAAATAAATAAACATTAAAAAACAAAAATTAAAAAAAAGGGGGAGGCGCCTTGGTGGCTCAGTCGGTTAAGCGTCCGACTTCGGCTCAGGTCACGATCTCGCGGTCCGTGAGTTTGAGCCCCGCGTCGGGCTCTGGGCTGACAGCTCGGAGCCTGGAGCCCGCTTCGGATTCTGTGTCTCCCTCTCTCTCTGACCCTCCCCCATTCATGCTCTGTCTCTCTCTGTCTCAAAAATAAATAAACATTAAAAAAAAATTAAAAAAAAAAAAAAAACAACTACCGTATGACTCAGGAATCCCGTTTCTGGGTATATAGCCAAAGGAAACAGAATCATTATTTTGAAGAGATACCTGTACTCTCATGTTTATTGCAGTATTTTTCATAATTGCCAAGGTACGGACACAACTAAAGTGCCCCTAAATAAATGGAAGTATCAGGAGATTTGGATATTTCATCTATAATGAAATATTATTCAGCATTAAAACAAAAGAAGGGAATCCTGTTATTTGTGACAACATGAACCTGGAAAGCATTGTGCTGAGGGAAATAAACCAGAGAAAGACAAAAACTCCATTTATAAGTGGAACCTTAAAAAAAAAGAAAGTTGTTGGGGCGCCTGGGTGGCTCGGTCGGTTAGGCGTCCGACTTCGGCTCAGGTCATGATCTCACGGTCCGTGAGTTCGAGCCCCGCGTCGGGCTCTGTGCTGGCAGTTCAGAGCCTGGAGCCTGTTTCAGATTCTGTGTCTCCCTCTCTCGCTGCCCCTCCCCTGTTCATGCTCTGTCTCTCTCTGTCTCAAAAATAAATAAACGTTAAAAAAAAAATTTAAAAAAAAAAAAGAAAGTTGTATTTATAGAACTAGGAGAAAAGTGGTTGCCGGGAGCTGAGGGGTGGGGGAGTGGAGAATAAGGAGATGTTGGTAAAAGGCTACAACGTTTCATTTATAAAATAAATAAGGTCTGAAGATCTAAGGTATAACGTTAGACTCATGTACAAGGGGGCGACTAGTTGACCCCATTATGGTGTATGATTGAAATTTACTGAAAGGAGAACTTACATGTTCTCATCCATACACAAAAGGTAAGTAAACGAGTGAGGTGATGGATGTGTTAACTCCCTGGGGAACTGGGGTCCCTTCACAACATGTAGGTATATCAAAGCATCGCATTGTACATTTCAGAAATTCTACAATTTTGTTTGTCAATTATACCTCAGTAAAGCTTCACAAAAGCTAAACCTATGTAAAGAAAAGGTAAAAGGAGTCCCTGGGGGTTGGGAATTTGGGAAACGGATCTTGAAGAATGGTCGGGAGTTAACTAAACATGAGAAAATCCTATTCCTTTTCTAAGGTACCGATGGGTGACATTGTGGCAGCCGCCCCCACTTCTCCTTGAGAAGTCTGTGTGCACACACACGTTTGTATGGTACAGGCACTTATCACTAGTCCAAAACTACTCTAACTTTCCTATCAGTTGAAGTTGGAGTCTCTTGTGATCAATACGACTGCCACCCATATGTGGAGGCTTAGTCTCATGGGTCTCCACGTCCTATTTTTCCATCCCCAAATCTACCAATTTTTTACCAATCCTCAATGGCCACGATAATGCCACGTAATTGAAAACCGCAAGGGGCGCCTGGGTGGCTCGGTCAGTGAAGGGTCTGCCTTCGGCTCAGGTCATGATCTCCCAGTTTGTGAGTTCGAGCCCCGCGTCAGGCTCTGTGCTGACGCTCAGAGTCTGGAATCTGCTTCGGATTCTGTGGCTCCTTCTCTCTCTGCCCCTCCCCCACTCACGCTCCGTCCGTCTCTCCCTTAAAAATAAACATTAAAAAAAAACAAACAAACCGTGAAACCTCTGTATTGTAAGCCTACGACAATACAACTTTCCTGAGCTAACAAGCCTGCAGGGTTGCATTGATCTGGACCGGGCTCAGCTGATCTTGGGTGGGCTCGCTCACATGGCTGCTGGTGGCTAGCTGCTGACCCAGCTAAGAAAGGTCTCAGCAGAGGTGAGGGAAGTGATTGCTCTATTTCGTGTGTCTGTCATCATCTATCACGAACGCCTATGCTCACGTGGCCACAGTGGAGGGTAAGAGGCAGCAAGTCTAATCACACAAAGTGGGAGTCAAGCCCCAGCGCGCATCATAACTGCTAACATTCCATTGGCCAAAGCAAGTCACACGGCAGATTCCAGACTGGGCGCGAGAGAGCGCGACAAAGCTACGTGGCAAAGGGGCTGAAGGACTGGGCCCCTTAATGCAACCGATCTACCATGAGGGTTATAACAACCTGTAATTAGCAAGGCAGGGAAAGGACCAATAGGTACAGCCCTGTGATCCATTAGACACCCTTCCCTAAAGCCTTTTACAAGCCTTGAACACCGGGAGGAGGAGGGGCTATGTTATTTTTTTCAAGTGAGCTAGCTGAGCAGCAGCATTTTCCCAAGGCTGCCCTGCTCTATTCAGAATAAAGACGTGGGCAATAGGTCATGCTTGGATGCCTCGGACCATCTGCCAACAAAAACAGAAAAAAAATTAATTATGAATGGTGTCTTCCCATGCTAATCATTTATTGTAAAGGATTTCTCCAGCTTGTTTATAATAGCTGTTGCCTAAGGGTGCATGCTGTATAAATTGTCTGATTACAGGATACAGAGTGCTTCTTAATAGGCCTCAGCTGATTAGGAGAAGGGAAAGAAATTAAAGAGGCCATTTCCCTTTAGGTATGCAAATCCCTCCCAGAACAAAAGACAAAGATATGATAGACCACGATGAAACACACCCTCTTTTCTTTTTACCTTAAATTATGTACCAGGCAAGGAGCAGGCTTCATTGCATGTGTCAGCTGAGATGTGAATGGTCTAGTAATTGAAACAATACCAAAGCCAGAAATGCATGTTAGATGTCGCGCTAAACTAGATCCCTGGGCAGCCGTGCAGCAAATGGCAGTGTATTGCTTGGATCTTTGGGTAAAAGGGTCACTTCTGACTTTGGGCGGAGCTGACTCTGCCTTGTTGCGCGAAATTTGTATCACGTTGGTCTTCTCATTTCTGGAGCCAGAACTGAGGCGTCAACATCTGGCAGGGAGGGTGGTTGGAAAGGCAGACTAAATATGTTTGAGAAAACAGTGAAACACACACATGTGCACAGACCCATTTCTTCTTCCCAGGTGCACACAGATTCACAGACACACACACACACACACACACACACACACACACACGCACGTGTATGAAAGACCTCTGTTTCTACATTTTCCTCTTATGACGTTCCTTAGTGCTTTGAAGGAATAGATCCAATGTGGTATTTCACTGTGATTTCACTTGTGGGTGGGGGAAGAAAAGATCTCATAGGTCTCCCTTCTCATCCAGCTTATAAGAACCAAAATGCAGAGGTGCAGATGTTGAGGGCGGCTCCCAAGTGAGGATTCTAGCTGTTTGGAAGGAAAAGCCGTGGGCCCCAGATCTCAGGCACTTCCAAGCACCAATTACAGTCCCTGATGGATGAAGAGAGATCACTCGTACAGCCTGCCTGGACAGATCTTGCCTGCTTCAGAGTTCAGTAAATCTCACGTGCATCTTGTCAATGCTTCATTAGAGCCGAATTAGTTTTCTGTTGTTGTATAATAAATTACTCCAAAACCTCGTGACTTAAGACAGTGCCATTCATTATATCTCACAGTGAATCAGGAACCTGGGCGCAGTTTAGCGGAGTCCTTGTTCCCAGGGTCTCACAAGGCTGCAGTCACGGTGTCAGCCAGGGTCGAGGTTTCATCCGAAGCCTTGACAGGAGAAGGGCCCCCTTCCCAGCTCACTCGCGTGGTTGTTAGCAGGGCTCAGTCCCTGTAGGCTGCTGACCAAAGGCGGCCTTCATCTCCTTGCCAGATAGCCTTCTCCAACTGGGCAAGTTGACAGAAAGAGCCAGGGGGAATGCCAGGAAGACAGAAGTGGCGGTTTTTTATAACCTAATCTCAGAATCAGTATCACATCGTGTTTGCTGTGTTCTGTTCATGAGAAACGAGTCCTCGGAACCGGCCCACACCAAGGGGGTGGGAATTACACGAGGGTATGAATGCCAGGAGACAGGGTCATTGGGGGCCATGTTACAAGGCTGCCTACCACAAAACCCATTTGGCTTCATTTGCCGTAGATAATCCTGTCAAGAAACTCCTGCCCTTTGCTGTCTTGTTGTTTGGATCAACCCCCAATGCTGGCCCACACTGTCTGCCTTTGTGATTGGGGTTCCCTCTACACACTCTCTAAGTGATTAATTTTATTTTCTTATCATTTGGGGCGCCTGGGTGGCGCAGTCGGTTAAGCGTCCGACTTCAGCCAGGTCACGATCTCGCGGTCCGTGAGTTCGAGCCCCGCGTCGGGCTCTGGGCTGATGGCTCGGAGCCTGGAGCCTGCTTCCGATTCTGTGTCTCCCTCTCTCTCTGCCCCTCCCCCGTTCATGCTCTGTCTCTCTCTGTCCCAAAAATAAATAAACGTTGAAAAAAAAAATTAAAAAAAAAAATATTTTCTTATCGTTTGAATATCCATAAAGATGTCTCCCTTTCAGAAAGTGTTTTCTACCCCTCTGTAAGCTAGTTACTTATTTCTGATCACTTACTTGTTATCTCATTAACCCGTTTTTTGTTTTCTCTAGAGCCTTCATGAAAAAAAATTATCTAATTGTTCACTCTTTTTATAATGTTACTTCCCACTCCAGCCTGTCCGCACCAAAAGGAAGGAAAGACCTGGTCTGTCTTGTTGAGCTTTATCTTCAGTACCTAGAACAATATAATGGGTGCATTATAAATATTTGATGAATTAACGGATAAATGAATTAATCCAATGTAATGTGACTCAAGGAAACCCAACTCCCAAGTTCTCCTGCATGTATCACTACCTCCGTATAAATGTTCTATGGCTTTAAATAGACTTATTACTGTTCTTACAAAACCGGACCATTTAGAAGCATATTGGTGGATAGTATCTATTCACGACCGAGGGGGAAACATATAAATTTTTTTAAAAATTGCATGAATTTCGGGACGCCTGGGTGGCGCAGTCGGTTAAGCGTCCGACTTCAGCCAGGTCACGATCTCGCGGTCCGCGAGTTCGAGCCCCGCGTCGGGCTCTGGGCTGATAGCTCAGAGCCTGGAGCCTGCTTCCGATTCTGTGTCTCCCTCTCTCTCTGCCCCTCCCCCGTTCATGCTCTGTCTCTCTCTGTCTCAAAAATAAATAAGCGTTAAAAAAAAAAATTTAAAAAAAAATTGCATGAATTTCTAAAATTAGTTCTAAAACTACTTTAAAAGCAAATCGTATACCAATGTTTAAGGCAACATGCTTCATAATGGCCAAAAAAAAAAAAAAATGGAAACAACCCAAATGACTATCAGCTGATAAAGGGACAAATAAAATGTGGTATATCCATAGGATGGAATATCAGTTGGCAACAAATAAAATACTGAGACATGCTACAATGTGGATGAAGCTTGAAAACACTGTGCTAAAGTCAAAAAAAGCCAGTCACGAAGAACCATATACTACATGATTCTACTTTTGTGAACTCTCCAGAACAGGCAAATCTAAACAATCAGAAAGTAGATTAGTGGTTGCCTAGGGCTGGATGGGATGATGGTTTGTGTAGGGAATGACTTTCTTTTTTAGGGTGATGAAAATGTTCTCAAATTGATTGTGTTGAAGGTTGTACAACTCTGTGAACATCCTCAAAGCCGTTGAATTGTACATTTTAAATGAGTGATTTGCATGGTGTGTGAATTACATCTCAATAAAGCTGTTAAAAACCAACCAACCAAACAAAAATATGACCCTGAACTGACTCAGAGAGTTTGCTAAGCTCAGAATGAAGTAGAGATACAGTATTTTTTTTAAGTTCTATTATTTAACTTTGAGTTAAAAAAAAAAAAAATCAGCCATATACTTTTCCTGTGGGAAAAGTTAAGTTTTATGTTTCTTATGTCTTTTGTTTTTTGCTCTGTGTGTGTGCATGTGTTTGCTTCGAGTGGCTTCAGAGGTAATGAAATTAGAGTTGAAGATGTATTTCATTATTTTTCAAGGCTGAATAAAACTATTCTTTCTTCTGGGAGGGTGAGGCCTTCCTGCCAGTCTGGAAAGGACTAATGTCACTGCTTGTCTGTGCCCCATACATATGTGAGGATACAGCATACTTCGGGCCAGCGGTCACTGCCTGTGTCTCTTCCCTCTCGGCATTAATTTAATATAGCCAAGCAGACCCGAAGAATCTCTCTAAGGCCTATTCCTCGATTTCCTGCTGCTAAAAAACGGAGCTTATTTTCTTACTTTGACGCTCTGAGAAGCACAGGCGGGAGACAAAAAAGGAGGCCTGGCTGGATCAATTAGAGACATCTTTCAAGGTGAACGGACCCCATGACAGGTGCTGTCGCTGTCCCACCTGGTTTTCTGGGCCCAGGCGGCTTCCTTGCACGCCTGCCCAGCTTTCAACTACCAGTGCCTGCCTCCTCTCCCTGAGGGCTTTCTCTAGCTGCCAGGGCCACTCTCCCGCGTGTGCCACAGGCCACGAGTGCAGGGGCCGCGCAGTGTGGGAGCGGCCCTCAGCCCATGCCTCCGTGTGGAGTGGCCCTGAGGTACAATCAACACCTTCTCGGGTCCCCAGTGGGATGAAGGTCTAGTGGCTCTCCCAGCTGATCTGCTTAATACCACGTCTTGTCTTGGCTTCTTTCCTTTCTCTGTCTTCCTTCCTGTGATGGTTAATTTCATGTGTCGACTTGGCCGGGCCACAGATATTTAGCCAAACATCATTCTGGATGTTTCCACGAGAAACGTGTTTGGACAAGAGTTACGTTTGAGCCACTAGGCTTTGAGCAAAGCAAATTGCCCTCCATGATGCGGACAGGTCCCATCTAATCGGTGGAAGGCCTGAATAGAAGAGGCGGGCCTTCTCTGAGCAGGAAGCAATCTCCAGCAGACTGCCCTTGGACTTCAGCTGCGACCTCAGCTCTTCCTGGTTCCCCAGCAGAAGGCCCTTGCACGTTCTGGAGTCTCGGCAACTCTGAGTCTCGCCTGCTGGCCTCCCGCATCAGAGTGTGGACCGGCCAAACCTCTACAACTGCGTGAGCTAATGCCTTGAAATAAACCTCTTCCTATGCATGTACACATATCCTGTCTGTTCCGTTGCTCTGGAACCCCAATCGACTTCCCCACTGGAATTTCTTAGGATACCCTCTCGAACCAATTACTTGTACTTGAATCCTGGTCTCTGGATCCTTTCTCTGGCGTAACCTAAATAAGACAGTCCTGAGCACCTCAAGAGGAGAGATGTGTGACCCCGGGTGGGAGGCGCCCTACGCGCTACATTGAGAAAGTAAGGCTGAGATACTCACTATGCGTTGTCACGCGTCGCTCTGCCTTGCATACGGTATGTCAACCACCGTGCAGGCCGTGGCCACTCCCGGCAGCCCCATCTTACAGACGCAGAGAGCAATCCACAAGTTCATAGGGGATTAAGGCCCAAAATGGCTGACTCCAGAGTTTTCCTCCAGGGCCCGACGTTTTCTTATGGAGTCAAGAAAATAGAAAATGATTCTTCCACGCTGAGGCACCACACAGGTCTCGAGGGCAGATGCTCTTGACAGGATGGCAAGGTAGAAGCTTGACTCCACACCCGTATCGGGTCTTCCTACAAGAGGCCAGCGGATCCGCTGCTGGGGGCAAAACTTCCTGTGTCTAAGAAAAGTGTGCTTTTGAAGGAAAAAAAAAAAGAGAGAGAGAGAGGTGGGGGGGGGGGCTGGCGGGAGGCGGAATGTACGAAAAAGGACTTCAGGAGTCTTGGAAAGCAAACAGCTTTTGCAAAGCAACAGTTTGATGAGTTAAGTGCAAATGAATTAGGAATAATGAGAAACACATGGGCTAAATTTTCCTTAAAATATACGAGTTTAAAAATGAAGAGGAAAAAGTGCTTGGGGAAAAATGTGTTTTAAGTTTTAGCCAAACTGAAAACATTTGCAAAACGGATCGAGATATTTGTTGAGCCCACAGAGTGACTAGGTGGGTCCATCCCGGGCAGATAGAGTGATACAGAGTCAGGGACACAGTGGAAGGACACACGCTGGCTGGCTGGGGACAGAGCTCTGCAGCTGACCCGATCCAGGCTCCCCGAGAGCTATAAATTGGGAACTTAGAGCAACATTGCTTTTCTTTCGTTTATTTGTGCAAGCAACCCAAGGCACCGCACTCCGCATGTAATACTGATGAATAAATAATACAGTCACTTGAAAAGCTGTTTGTTGAGAACGCAAAATGGATCTGGTGTTTTTTTCTTAAAGTCCTTCAAAATCGGCATTTTAAGTCCTTCAGAATCGGTATTAGCGAGAAACAAGGAAGATTCCAGAAGCTGGCAGAATGGGCAGGCCAGAGGGACTCAACTCCGCTGTCGCCAGCTTCTGGGTGGTAAAAATGACATACGTCAACAAGGAAGGACCACAGAGGCCAGAATTCCCTGTCGCCAACAGAGCAGCCATCCAGCCAGGGGGTTCCCTGGAAGGTAGAGCTGGACTTTCTGTGAAGAGCTCACCAGAGGCACCAATTCTCTTCGCAAACGCCAGGGTCCACGGTGCCTCCCCATCTTCTTATCGGTTGGACGTGGTGACACTTTCCATCGGAGTCCATGCATACTCTCAGAAACAACGACCAGCGTTTCCATTTTAATTTTTGACCCAAATACTTCTTAGGTAAGAGAAAAAAAAATGTAAATATTGGGGAGACATTTACTTATTTTTTTAAAAAAAGTGGCCCTGCTTTACAAGGTCCAGAGCTATCGCCCGTGACACTGGGTCTGGATGAACGAATAGAACGGGCACAATGGGTCTTGAAAGTTATTTTTCATGAGTCTGAGCCCGGGATGCCCACTAGTCTACAAAAAAACCAAAAGGCTCTTTGATCACTACCGGTAGCCTCTTCCCTCCCATCGCCACTCTTCCTAAAGGTGGCCTGCAGGGAGAGCGGGTGGCTTCATGGCCACCGTTGACTCCACTCAGTTTCCACAAAGGTCCATGAGGAAGCCAAGAACCCAGATCTAGGGATAGACACCACTTTGGAGGAATGTGCAGGATACTGGATTTTCCAGTTGTGAAGATGGGCCAGGGCTGGGCACAGAGAACAAAAGAAGAGTGCGTTCCTGGAAGCAGACCCCACCCCCACCTGAGCAACGCGGAGATACGTTTTTTTGCTTTTTGCGCTGACTGCCGTCCCTTGCCAAGACTAACAAACTTACTGTTGTGGGCGGAGCGCTTTATGGGGTTCAAAGAATATGATTTTGGGGCTTCACAGTCCAAATATTCTCAGTCTCCCTTAATGTCTGGAACTTTCTGTAGAAAGTAAACCCCCTGATTGTAGCTGAAGAGCAGAAAAACAATGGCTTTGCCCCCACGTTGTCTCTGTGTTCAAGACAATCAAAGACACTGGATGCAAACCCAAGGTGTTGGGGGTGGGAAATGGAAGCAGAAACTTCTGCAGAAAGGAAAAGAAAAATGGGCTTTCTGAGGCTACTTTCGAAAGAAAAGAGCCCCGGTTTTAGAGACAACCAGCTCATTCTGTCCCTTACCAGGGGAAGAAGCTCCTTAACTTTTCCGAGCCTCAGTCTCCTCTCCTATAAAATGGGAGCAGATTTGCAGGGCCCTGGAAAGAGGGGCCCTTTCCAGGCGATACGTCTGCACAAAAGTAGGTGATTAGTAGGTGCAGGCCAGTTGCTCTATGGTCAGCTGTCAAGGACCGGGAACATGAGGTTGACACGTAGCTACACAGAAGCGACGTGTTTCGGTTCCCATCTGCCTGCAGAGCAGAGGAGGTGGAGGGAAACCTGGGAATGTTTGAGTCTCAGCAGAGCAGTGTGGGCTTCCCGCGCTGTGGAGGTGGAGTGACATTTCTGAAATGCTTTGATTGACACCTTCAGCCGTAAAAATACAATACAATAAAGTAACCTCGGTCTTCTTAAGAAACACAGGCAGCCCTCCTCTCGATCACCCACCTGAAACACGAAAAGGCTTGGGCTCTGCCAGGAGTGAGAGTTAGTCTCAAAGAGGCATCTCGGGTGTCCCTCGGCAGGGCCCCTGGGTCCTTCCTTGCAGGAATGGTGCTGCCACAGCTGTCCGGGGAGGCGTGAGGCACGCAGTCCTTCCCCCACAAAAGCAATGGGGAAAGTCGAGGCCACGCATGTCTGGAAATGTTGCCAGCAATCAAGGATGGAGTATTTCAAGGCAACTACTCAGTGCATCTTCTCTCGCCTCATTTCTTCAGATATGCTCCTCCTTAGGTCTTTAGAGCTGTTAATAATTAATGAAAAGAAGTTCTGTAGGCAAGTTCTTTTGAGAAACATTCTGTTAAACATTATGAGACATGTTTCTTCAGGAGAGATCCTTCTAGAATGTTTTATATACTCTTTAAAAAAAAAAAAAACCTGGGAATCTTGCAGAGAGGAATGCAGCTTGGAGCTTTTCCCATATTTACTTGATCTCAGATCCCCTTTTGTGGAGGAATGTGGTCAGGAACCGTATGATCCCAAGAATCCACCTTGGAGAGGGCTGATAGAAGCAATGTTGGTCCATCAGCCAATTGTTTCTCCTTCCCGGTTCAGGAGAGGAAGTTTTTCTATTTAATTGGCTTTTGTTACTGTTGTCGCTGTGGTTGTGGTGGTGGTTGTTTCTGGTCTTACATCCCCGGTTCTCAAACTGGCATCTGAGTCATCCAGGCTTCTTTCAAAGAAAAAGCTATTTAAATTCTGAAGCCCCATCCCAGATCCCCAGAGAAGGCAGCTCATGACTCTGCACTTTTAAAATTTTCCACCGGGGAGTTTGGGGGTAGCCAACCTGGCACAGCTAACCAAGGCCTGACACTCAGCGGTCACACTTCTACCCCGTGTCAATGACACCACCTCCCATCTTTTGTCATCACACAGTTCACAGCTGTTGGCATGAATCTTATCTAAAAGTGAAACTGGCATGTAATGGCACCAACCCAGAGGGAATGTTGAAGCCTGCGGAGAAAGGGATATTTTCTTTCCCTTCTCCAGACTCAAGTAAGAGCAATCATTGACTTTCCCTACAACCCATTAATTCTATATTTAGGCGACTAAAAGGAAAGGGGAAAAAAAAAAAAAAAACAAACCAACCACAACCTCACACACGATGGAAAAGATTGTAGATTCCCAGTGGCGATGTTGGCAAAATGCAGAATGAGTGGCCTTCTGAGGGGTGTCACCATTCTCATATTGGATTTTTCTTTCCTAAAGTAGGTGAGTTAATTTATCTTGGACCCACATTCCTACAGACAGAGTAGAGATCTGGTATCTTCATCACCACTAGAGGTAGTGCTATCTGGACATGCCAAGTCTCATGTATGCCTGTGAGCAGTTTTAAAAGGTTTTGGTTAGTTCCAATTTTATTAGAATGAAAGCTTTTCACAAGTAAGAGGTTTTATGGGAGTTATTTTTAAAGTAATGTGTTTTTATTGGTTTCTAGTAAGATCAGTGAAATCACATGGCATTTTTAAAGAATTTTAAACCAAAAAAAGATGTTCAAACAACTTGCCTGAAACACAAAAGCCAAGAAAGTCCCAGTAAGATATTTGAACGCAAGGGGGTTCATGCCAAGATGAAAACAGTCCTGGGGAAGCAGGAGACAGGGGTAAAGGGGAATTCCAAGCCAGGACAAAGATGAACTGAGTTCAGCACCTGAAGTGTCACTTGCATGTTGAGGTATGAGTACTTGTGTCTCCCTCTGACTCGGTTGCCCCAACAGATATGAGGATCACAATTTGGTGTGTATAAATATTAAGCTCTTTAGAAAAGAGAAAATAATCTTAATTACCCGGGCCTCAAATGAATGAATCAACTGACACATAAAAATCCAGCTGAGTGACGGGAATACCAGACACACAAATCACAGAAGATCCATGTTGGAATTCTACATTCTCCTACTCCGCCTCCTTCTTCTTTGTCTTCGTCTTCCTTTATCTTTATTGACTTTATTTTATGATTAATAAAACAATGTATACTCAGCACAAACAATTCAGAGATGCCTGATGCAACCTGTAAAAGATAACCCCTTCCTTCAGGTGAGAAATCAGATCATGAGAGAGAAAAAGAAGGATGAACTTGTCCCTGGCCCACAGCAAGTCAGTTGATGATCTAGGACCAGAAAGCAGATATTCTAATAGCTCTTTACCACAGTCTATAATCCCAATATGTATTTACTACATAAACATATGGATGGGTTTGCTACTAATTTGTGTCCCTACCTCCCTGAAGCACGCACATATGAACATACACGCCCCTACCCCTACACACGCAATAAGAAGTGACACGATCCATGTGTTTCTAATATACACTGTAGATCAAGCACCTAGGACTTATTAGGTGCTCAATAAATGCATGAATGATGAATTTATCTCTGTACAATGCTTTTTCTGTCAAACCATGCACAAGGGAGCAACTGGATAAATCTATCAACATGATATAAAACTTGCAAAAGGAATCCTCAGAACCCTTCCCTCTAATTATAGAAAACAATTTAGGAAAGAATGTTCACCTGTCCCTTGAGGAGGATGGGCATTAAGGCAACTGGGCCTTCTAGAAAGAGAACCGTAACAAGCTACTAGAGACCTGGGTGTAAGTTATATCTCTGCCGTTGCAATTGTGTGACTAGAAACTCCCGCCCTTCCTGTCAGTGGCATTACCTGTACCCTTTTTCCCAAGTTGGTATAAGGGTTGAGGGGAACAATAATTTGGGGAAGGAACAAAAGTTAGAAAAGTTAGAATTTCTGTCAAACAGAAGAAGCCTTCTTGAGAATGTTACTCTGTCTGTTTAGGTTCCATGAAGGGAAGTTATATAGAAGATATGAAAATCGTTTCATAATGTTTGGCCCCATCTTACTGTGCATTCTGGTTGCTTTTATGGAGTATGAACACCCACTTTTTGGAAGTGAAATCTTCAAGGGGATCATCTCCCCTTAGGAGCTCTGAAGAATGACTCCACCCCTTTCCTCAGAAGGGTATCGCCTTCAACTTTGAAATACTAACTGGTTCCAACAAGACTCAATTTATCTGTGAGACACAACACTGCTCAGTTATAGGTCACCCAGCTTAGACACAAACTGAAACAGGGGAAAAAAGGAACCTCTTGTTAGAGGTTGTCAAACGGATAAAGGATTAAGCTGTGTTCCGTATACTGACCACATACCACTGTGGTCACTGCCTCTAGCTTCTCTCATTTCTTTTGGGTAGTAGAACTTTCCACCATTCCCCCCTCTTACTGGGTTGACTTATAAGCAGTCCGTAATGGGGCTCGTTAAATATTCTCCACCTCTAATGCACACTGTAGGCCTGTACTTGACCTCCTGAGTTGAGTGAAACTTCATGATTAGTTCCTGCCAACAAGTTGTGGGGACAACTGATGTGTGTCACTTTCACACTAGAAAGCTGAATTGCTAACCCAAGGATCTTCAGAGATCTCTTTTATCTGCTATGACACCCACCAATACTTACGGTATCAGCCCACATCCCAGAGTATGGAGAAAGGGAGCAAATCCCCTGGCTGACCCCAAACAGATGAGTGCAAGACATCAATTGTGACGTTCTGAGCTGCAGAAACTATCGGATTGTTTGTGACTGCGGTGTAACCCAACTCGTCAAGACGAAGGCAAATTAGAAAGATAGAGAATATCTACATCAACTCACCTATTGCCTATCCCTCACATAAACCACACGGAAACCTAGCGGCTTAAGACAGCCATTTTTGCTTGTGACTCTGCGGGCTAGCAATCTGGATTCGGTTCAGCTGGGTGGTTTTCAACTTACTCTACCTGGGTCATTCCTCCAGCTGCACATCCACGGGTCAACTGGGCGGGAGCTGATCTGTCTGGGGATCCTCCAGGGGATGGCCCATCTCTGTTCCTCTTATTCTCAATCTTCAGTCCGTTGGCCGAGGTTTCTTTATATAAGCATCAGCACGAAAGCACAGGCACTGTTGTTTTTTTTTTTTTTTTAATTTTTTTTTTCAACGTTTATTTATTTTTGGGACAGAGAGAGACACAGCATGAACGGGGGAGGGGGCAGAGAGAGAGGGAGACACAGAATCGGAAACAGGCTCCAGGCTCTGAGCCATCAGCCCAGAGCCTGACGCGGGGCTCGAACTCACGGAGCGCGAGATCGTGACCTGGCTGAAGTCGGACGCCTAACCGACTGCGCCACCCAGGCGCCCCAAGCACAGGCACTGTTAACGCCTCTTGAGGCCCATGGGGAGAATCCCCCTTCTCGACTGATCGGAGTGAGTCACTAATTCAGACTCGAGGAGGTAGAAAAATAGATTCCAGCTCTTCATTGTAGGAGCAGCGAAATCACAGTCAAAGGGGTAGGAACATAGGCAAAAGAGGGACTTGTGTTTTTTTTTTTTAACCATCTACCACACTGTCTCATGATTAGAGCACTGGTCCAGAAAGCGTAAACGTTGAAACAGCATACTGTCAACTTGTTGTTTTGTTGTTGTTGGGTTTTTTTTTTTTTTTTAATTTTTGCTGGTTTGCTTGTTTGTTTTTAGTATCAAGATTTTGCTGCAGAAGTAGGAATTCAAGGGGCACCTGGGTGGCTCAGTTAGTTAAGCATCCGACTCTTGGTTTTGGCTCAGGTCGTGATCTTGCGGTTCGTGAGTTCGAGCCCCACATCGAGCTTTGTGCTGACAGTGCAGAGCCTGCTTGGGATTCTCTCTCTCTCTCTCTCCCTCTCTCTCTCTCTCCCTCTCTCTCAGCCCCTCCTCTGTTTGTGCTCTTTCTCTCTCTCTCTCAAAATAAGTAAACTTTAAAAAAAAGAAATAGGAACTCAAAGAACCCATTATGTCACCACCTGCCTACAGAGAAGTGTCATCACCTGGTGTCCTCGATGCTCCTACATTGCATGCCTCCTTCAACCAGTAGCCACCCCACCTCCCCTGACATCATGTATACAATGTTTAAAAAAACCCACATCCCTCTCAGGAAGGTGACTTGGAAAAATCAGATAAGCCCCAAAGCACCCTTACGTTTCCTTCAGTAGATGGTCACTTCCCACAATGGCAGGGTGACAGCTGATATCTAAAGACAATGAAAGCCAGAGGGGTCACTTGGATACGATTCCGGACAACTTGATGACAGCACTGCTGAGTAATAATCGCATTACTTTCTGAGTAATGTTACTACTGCTCCTAGCATTACGTACTAAATAAAGCAGATACTTTCCTCACAGTGCCATTACGTCTTTACCAAAGTGTGAGGGGTTTGAAGAAATGGAAGAAGGGATGTAGAAAGTCTGTGTTGACTAGTTGCTTCTACAAGTGTACCAGATTTGAAAAGGATACTGAAAAGGATAATTACCGGAAAGAAAAAATAGGAAGTGTCAAGGAGTCAGTTGGGGTTCCCTACCCCCCCTCCCCCAATCTGAGTGAGACGCACCCACTATTGATCTTCACTTCTCCTCCTCAACCCCCCTGGCTCCTTGGGCCCGGAGCGTCTTCTCCTGGTATCCCGCGAAGGGCCGGGAGGATGGCTGCCGTGCAGAGTTCGCAGGCCTGACGTCCCAGGGCCTGCCCTCTGCCGCGGCCACAGACAAAGCGATGGACAAGAGGGCACATGAGGACAGGAGATTGTCCCTCAGCCACATCACCCCCGAAGGCTGCCGGGAGACCGAAAGGCTGCCGCTCTCTTAGATGGAATGTGAGTGAACTTCCCCAGGGCAGTGGGATGGATCCAGCTCCGTGAGTTTCCAGAATTTGAAAGGGCAGCCAGCTTCTGGGCTTGTTGTGAAGGTTGTAGGAAAATTGTAGTACGTTCTTTAGTCACTCTCTGCAGGTCTGCTTTCCACGGCTTGCCAGTTCTTTTTTGCTCTACACGGACATCCTGTTTTCTGGTGGCCATGGGGTGACTCTTGAGGGAAGGAAATAAGTCCACCTCTTCCAGAAGGTCATCCTGAGCCAGCCAAGGGGGCTGCAGAGTGTTACCCGGAATTCACGTCCCCAAAGCTTGTTTCAGTCTTAGCCTGCCCTACTTTTAGCCGCCCCATTATCTTTCTTTTTTTTTTTTTTAAGGTTTATTTATTTATTTTCGGGGGAGGCAGAGAGAAAGAGAGAGAGAGAGAGAGAGAGAGAGAGAATCTGAATCAGGCTCCTAGCTGTCATCACGGAGCCCGATGCAGCACTCGAACTCACGAACCATGAGATCGTGACCTGAGCTGAAGTCAGACACTTAACCGAGCCCCGCTCCGTTATCTTTTGTATACAATTAGACCAGGGTGTTTGAGGTGAGACCGGATTCTCCAAATCCTGGTAGTTGAGAACGAAGGATAGAAAGCTGTTTTGAAGCTGCCAACAGATTCCTAGTTCAAAGTGGTAGAGGGATCACAGGCTTTTATCTTCCTTTTTTCCCCCCGAATACTGGTAAAATAATGCCGATCCGTTCAAAGAGTGCTGAGAATAGAAGGGAGTCCATCAGCAGAAGAAAGGATCTGAGCAATTTCTAGAATATGGAAAGTGAATGGGACCCTGAGCAAAATCCTAGAAGCAAAGCTGAAGTCCGGAGCAGACAGAGAAGGCATCTGCATGTTCTGGACTTCGAAGATGGAGGGCGTTCCTCTTAGCAGGGCCCTGGGGACACCACACGCTATATGCCTGTGGGTAAAGCAGAAATGGGAAGTGGGGGGTGGAGATCAAGGTGATGATCTGAAGATCTTTCAGGCTCCCCTCTCCCAGGCTCTATTCTTTTCGTGCTGAGTAAATGATGGTTTACACCCAAGTCCTGGCCTGGTCTGATATTGCCGTCAGTGCCTCTCTCAACATGGAGGAGGAAGCAATCTGCTTTAGCTGGTCTGCCCGTTCTAACCTCCCATCCCATGTGTCAAGGTTCAAGCCACCCTGCCATACCACTCAAGGAAAGTTGTGCTGGGGACGCAGAACTCTTACTGCCGAAATGGAAACCCATGCCACCTGCTGTAGACGCACCAAGTCCGTAACGGACTGCTCGTATGAACGGACAGCCAGCGATCAGGAAGAAGGTGGAGAATCCCTTGTGCATAACTTGCCATCCCAGACAAACATACAAACAAACAATGACCCTGGAGAAAACAGAAAATTCAGAAGATAGAAGAGGATATCGAAATGATATGAAAGAGAGCCTTAAGGCAATACGGCATCTATAGAAAAGAACGGGCCACTCGGAAGACAAAGCAATCAGACGATAAGCAAAAGTGCTTTGAAAAGAAACATACGATCATCTTGTAGATGTTTTTGCTTCCCTACTCAGCACCCATTCCTCCCTCATTCCTTCCCCAAAGAACCCCCATTTTGTTGTGTTCACGCATCCCAGAGAGCGCATGTGACTCAGCAGGCATTTTTTTGGTTATTACAAGAAGCAGATATAGGGCAAAGAGAATGGAGGTGTAGGCTGAGGAATGGCTTCTCGGAGATGGGAGCCGAGCATCCAAATCCTTGGAACTTGTGAATATGTCACCTTACATGGTCAAGGGACTTCGCAGATGGGATTAAGTTAAGGGTCTTGAGATGGAGAGACCGCACCGAATCATCTGGGTGAGACCAAAAGATTACAGGTCTTTACAGGAGGGAGACAGGGGCATCGGGGAAGCAGTAGGAGAGAAAACAGTGGAAGTAAGACGTTGGAGTGATAGGAAACAAAGATCACAAGCCAAGGAATACTCGTGGCTTCTAGGAGCTGAAAAGGGAGAAGAAATGGTCTCCCCAGAAGCCTGCAAAAGAAATACAGCCCTACTGACATCTTGATTTTAGAGCTCCAGCCTCCAGAACTGTGAGAAAATAAATTTGTGTGGTTTTAAGTCATTAAGTTTGTGGTTATTTGTTATAGCAGCAATAGAAAACTAATATAGGGGGGTTTATTGATATTTAGTGGGCAGATACCATAGATGCTAAATGTTCAGAAATGCACGAACAGTTGCTTGCAATGAAGAATTATGTTAACCGAATGGCAATAGTGCCCTAATTGAGAAACATTGGAAGCTGCTCAGAAGTATCTTTTCTCCTTTGCCAGTTGTCGGGTCGGGAACGGGCACGTGACAAAGTTCAGTCGAAAGAGATGTAAGCAAAGAGAGATTGTCGAGGCGTTTAGAGACCCTCCGAGGTCTCCTCCTCTGGAGAGACATTAACAAAGAAACATACATAACTGGTTCTTCCTGGAAGCCATCCCACAGTCATGAAGCGAACCAGCTTTAAGATAAAGTCAGCACTGGGGATCACAGAACAAAGACGGAAAGAACTTAGAGCCTTCATGACATGTTGGAACAGGTAAATCAACCAGACCCTAATTCTGTCCCACTTCTGAACCTACAGTTCTACAAATACAAATACCAGATTATTGCACAAGCTACTCGAATTCCACTTTCTGCCGCAGAAAAGGTATTCTAAGGGGTGCAGCTACCAAAACATCAATGGAAGTGTTAAAAATTAAGGCCAAAGATAACCCCCTAAAAGAAAAAGGTACATAACGAGTGAAAACATTTACATTTAAGCTAGCAACATAGGAGTTCCTATGCACGCCGAGGTCGACGTGGTCAAATAACCAGAGTATAGCCCTACAGCGGAATGTTCTCAGGCAGTAGAAGGAGTGAAGCACGGTCCACGCTATCACATGAATGCATCTTGGAAGCATTATGCTAACCAAAAGAGGCACAGAAGATCCATATTACATAAATGTCCAGAAGAGGCAAATCTATAGAGACTTAAATTAGATTCGTGGCTGTCTAGGAGTAGAGGTGGGGGTGGGGTAAGGACAGAGGATGGGGAGTGCCAGCTAACGGGTATCCTTTCCGTTTTGTTGAGATGATGAAAATCTTCCAAAATCGATGGTGGTGATGTTTGCACAACTCCGTGACTATACAAAGAAATCATTCAGTTGTGTTGTACTTCAATCACATCTCAATAAAGCTGTTAAAAATAATTTCAAAATTACGGAAGAAAACGTTTTACACGTGAAAGCGCTTGCTGAACAGAGGCACCAAATACTCCGCAGGACAGGAAAGCAAAATTCACATTTCTCCATTTCAATATATTTTTCTATAAGTTTACAGAGAGCAAGAACGAATCATCTATAAAGGATGAGACTCAGAGCTGCCTCTAATTTGTTACAAACAATATGGGATACTGCAAGAAAACGGGCAAATCATGGAAACAGAGGAAAAAGAAATGATTTTGAGCCAAGAATGTTATATGCAACTAAACTATAAAAATTATGAGTGTGATAGGGGGAGGGTGGGGATAAAGATATTTTCCAGACATGAGACGGGTCAAAGGTTTTCTCCCGCATATCTTTTCCCAAAATTTACTTGACAATGCAATACAGGAAAGAGAAACAGAAGAGGAGAATACCCAGATTCGATCACCAGAGGATCTGACGGGATGATTGAAACGAAGACAGACTCCTGGATGAGTTTCGTGAAGCAGATTTAAGAAACAGTATATCCAAATTTGAATTAGAAGTCTCAGGCAGAAGAGGAAAGCAGGCTCATTCTTACAAATAGGGTGATGGAGTACTTGGATAATCTTAATCAGGGCATACAATTTTGGTCAACGAGGAAAAAAAAAGACAAACTTTAGGGGAAAAAAATATAAGCAAAAAATCTTGGCGCAGATAAAGCAAACCGAAAAGTGGCAGAAAACAGAGCAGGAGAGGAGATGTGTTAGCTTCCTGTGCGGCTCTGACAAATGGCTACAGACTTAGCGGCTTAAGATAACAAAAGTTCCTTTCTTACAGTTCCGGAGATCAGAGGCTGAGATCGCTCATACTGTGCCAGTCGAGGTGTCTTCAGGGTTGTTTTCTTCTACAAGCTCTAGGGGAGACTCTCTTTCCCTGTCTTTCCAGCTACTAGAGGTCCCTGTGTTCCTTGGCTCGTGGCCCCTTCCAGTATCTTCAAAGCCAGCAAGGTAGCATCTTCAAATCTGCTTGGGATTCTCTCTCTCCCTCTCTCTCTGCCCCTCGCCCCTCCCTCATAAATAAATAAATAAATAAATAAATAAACTTAAAAAAAAACAAGCCCTTCCCTGGAAGCAATTCTACTTTTCTCCTCCTGGAGAGAAGTTGGTACCCAACACTCAGAAAGACATTTTCACAAACTATCATGTCTCCCACCTATTCTCCTAAGGGACTGATCATCCTTCCGAAAAGCCCTTTGCTTTTCATAGCGCCTTTTGTCCCCTCCCTCTCCTCTACTAAGCCAGGTGTATAGACCCCACATTCTAACCACCCCTTTGAGTTACTTATCTCTGGGTGCTCTCAAGTGTGTGTACCATGCGCATGAGAACAAACTTGTTTATTTTTCTCTCGTTAATTTGTCTTTTGGTGGTTCAACATACAAGAGCCCAGCTGGAGAATGTAGAAGGATAGAAGGAAACAGAACCTTTCCCTCTCCATATTTCCATAACCATATCTCTTTTTCTGACTCTGCCATTTCTCTCTGTATCTTAAAAGGACCCTGGGAATTTCACTGGACCCCGCCCCCTGCCCCCCAATAATTGATAACCCAGGATAATCCCCCCATCTCAAAATGAGCTCTTTTTCCATGTAAGGTGACATATTCACAGATCAGGGGATTAAGATGTGGACACCTTTATGGGGTCTCTACCATATAGGGTGAGAGGCAGGGAATCCATGTGACTGATGGTGGGGCCATTTTCCTAAGGGCTATACCACTGCAGGTTTTAGGTTTCAACCTGCAGGGGAAAAAAAATTGATTATTGATTATAGTTACAGGACATGACTGATATAAACCTTGGCAATGTAAAAATAACAATATGGCTGATTGAAAGGAAAGAAAGTAGAAAGAATATATACAAGTGTTAATTTCCTTCATCTTACAGTGGGATACAATGTAATGCTATTAGATGAAGAAAGACAACTATGTTATATAGTTATACCCCCTCCTTCCCCCCCACCCCCGCAATAGAAACATCTGAAATAATACAAGTAACAAAGTTGAGAGGAGGACATGGGGAGAATGAGCTCAGACCCTCAACTTTCTTAGCACAAAGTTGGTAGACATTGAGGGACAGAGAAGTAAAGTTGTGAGTTATCTTGTGTGGACATTTGAAATCAATTCAGGGAAACTAAAACGAGACAAATATGTTGACCTCTGGGGGGTGGGGATGGGAATACGGAGGGCAGGGAAAAGGGATGCCCTGCTTTCCATTTCATACCCAGGTGTCTTGGAAATGCGCGTGGAAATGAAGGAGATCGCTTCCGCAGCCGTTGGGAGCGCGGCTGGCAGAAAGTCCGCAGCCATCAGCCCAGTTCAGGGCGTGCCTCTGCCTTGCCCGAGTTGCCATCTGCTACAGAGGTAGCCTACATACAGTGGCTGGTCTGGGGCAGAGAGAAAAAGTGTTCCTCAGTCCCCCCAGGACAATCCCTCCGGGCCATCCCAATGTAAGGCTTCCTATGGGGCCATCGCTTTGCAGAAGACCCCCCTCTGTCCCAATCCCTTTCCTTCATGGGCGTTGATCGCATTGATCCCAGAGTCTTCCGTAACGAACTTCCTACCTGCAGATTTCCATCTGAGTCTGCTTCCTGAAGGGTCCAACCTGGGATATAACGCTTTATACTAACCGTTGTTTTTTGACTCTGCAAACGCTGCTTTTTATAAATGTCAACACAGAGCTCTGAGCATACTGTTGTTTGCTTCTCTCAGGTCCATTTCACCTCGGAGGGAAGACGGAATTTTAATTTTGAGAAAAATGCCTTGATGTTGTTTGCCTATACAGAATTAAACCCGCTCTCCACATCTATAAGGGAGAGATTGAAAATGATGAAGAGCTAAACTGCTTCGCATTGTAAGAAAAAAGATTGTCTTTTGAGGGCATCCGGGTGGCTCCGTCGGTGAAGCGTCTTGACTCTTGGTTTTGACTCGGGTCATGAACTCATGGTTCCTGGGATTGAGCCCAGCATCGGGCTCCGCGCTGACAGTGTGGAGCCTGCTTGGGATTCTCTCTCTCTCTCTCTCTCTCTCTCTCTCTCTCTCTCAAAATAAATACATAAGCCTAAAAAAAAAAGATTGTCGTTTTGGAGTGTGTGTGGCCTTGCATCTTGTATACTTTGTTGCGGTGTCTTCAACGGTAGGGCTGGTAAGTGAGCTGTGAACTCAGTTTGGAAAGTCAAAGTCAACATTTTTTCTTAAAGAAGCAATCGTGTGTTGCTATTCTCTTGCCAAATACATGGATAGATAGAAATTATTATCAGAAGCGTCGAATGCTGTGGGAAACTACGTGGGCTCGGTAATGACTTCCAATGGTTTCTCCTCCCACTAGGAGAGAACCAACTAGGTAGGTTTCTCCTACCACCAAACCCAAAATCCAAAACAAGTTTTCCCAGGCTCTCCGAGATGTCACCTCCGCCTCTGCCTTGATTCACTCACTATCACTTCTCACTCTCCTTAGTTCTCTGGCGCCAACCTTCAAACTTACCAACCTGATTTCTGCCTCAGGACCTTTGCACGAGCAGTTCTCGCTACGTGAAATGTCTGAGTCACTTTTCCCTTGGATCTTTGCTCTGTCTTGTCATTCAGAGGGCTTAAATGCCACCTCAGCATAGAGCCTGTCCCCGCCCATCCAATATAAAGCAATGCCCTCTTTCTTGTCTATTTCACCAGCCTTAGTTTCTCCAGGGCACTTACTACCGGCTGGAATTATCTTGTATACTTGTTTACTTGCTTGTTATCGACTCTCCTTGTTCCGCCTAGAAGGTAACCTTCTCAGAACAGGATGTTTCTTCATCTTGCCCGTGTTGTGTTGGCCACGGGCAGACTAGTTCTTGGCCCTAGGAGGTGCTGAATAAATAATTACTGAATAAGCAAACCCGGTAATACTATCTGAATCTGGTATGTTAGAAATGCCACCCCAAATGAGGGGGAAAGTGCTTTCTTTTCAAGCAAATTAGGAGGGAGATTCGCGATTCCCAAACAGCTAAGCATTGACAACTTAACTAGGTGGCCCTTAACTTATGTTGAGACAAAGGAATGCTCCAGCAACCCCAGGCATTGAACGCTATGGTTCTACTCCCCAGGGAAAATGAAAAACAAACAACAACCACAAGAACCAAAAAAACCAAAGGGACCCCCAACCAAACAAACAAAAAAAAAGCAAGAGGCTTGTATATACACGAAGAATGGTGCACCCGATTTTAAGATTGATCTGCCCCTCCCCCGCCCCCAGGTTGAGAAGTCCTACTTTAAAGGCTATGTGGAAAACACTTGTAAATGCACGTTGTTAGCAGGTAGGCGAGTGTTGCTGGTACAGCTGAACACCAATCCCCCCCACCCCCCGCTTGGTGGTCTACACCATCAAAACAGGTCTGGCTAGATGGGTGTCAGTGCCTGGAACAGGGAGAGCGGGCTGGGCTGGCAGGAGGATTGAAGGCGTCATCCCCTCTCCCCCTTGGCAGGCATGACTGTTCTTCTCAACACCCTCAGCAGGCTCCCCGATCTCATCAACTGGCCTCCCAGCCTCGTCTCAAACTATAAATTCACGAAGACAGGCTGACCGAAGGATCTCGAGGACAGAGTTAGTGCAACACTGTAGGGTTTACGAAGCAGATACCAAGGAGCAGGCATTGGGCTCAGAACTTTACATCAGAAAACGATCGTAATTTTCTTTTTTTTTTTTATTATTTTTATTTTAGAGAGAGAGAGTGCGTGCAATCGGGGGAGAGGGACAGAGGGAGTGAGAGAGAGGGAGAGACAGGGAGAGAGAATCTTAAGCAGATTCCACGCTCCGTGTCAGTGTGGAGCCTGACACGGGGCTTGATCCCACAACCCTGGGATCATGACCTGAGCCAAAATCAAGACAGGACGCTTAACCAACTGAGTCACCCAGGCAACCCGGACTATTGTAATTTTCTAACACTCACTACTCACCACCATCCCGAGAGTGACGTCCTACCGATAATGTCCTTCTAGAAAGTAGATTGACCATCAGTTTCAAGTGAATCCAATAAATATCGTTGAGTAAGTGAATGAATGGATGGGTAAATGAATGAATGAATGAGTGAATGCCTACCTTGTGCCAGGCACAACTCTACACACAATACAAAAGAGAGCAAGATAAGAAAGGCCCTGCTGTCTTAAGACAGACAAATGGTGAGCAAAGAAAGACCACAAATAAGTAGATAAATATTTTGTTTCAGATGTGATAAGTGCTCTAAAGGAAAAAAAACAGAAAGGAAGGCTGGTTAATGAACTGGAAACTGACTTGTGGCAGAAGGACGTTATATTAAAACGTCGGAAGTAAAGTAATTAATTCAATAGGTAGGCAGGGGGAGCCCTCTCTGAGGAGGTGACATTTAAGCGGAGGTTGGGTGGTGACATGAATGTGGCAATGGTAAGATTCTGGGCAAGAGGACTCCAGATGGAGGGAAGAGCGAGCGCAAAGGCCCTGAGGTTGGGATCTGGCTTGGTCAAGGAGCAAAAAAAAGGCCACTGTGTCCAGGGCCAGCGAGAGTTCAAGTGAAAACTTTGGGGACCCTGGCAGGGGCCGGGTCATGTGGCATAAAAATCCTGGATGGTCTTCTGGTGGCTATTGGAAGCCACAGAATGGCTTTAGATAGGGGACTGGCCTAATGTCTTTACAAGAGTACGTTGGCTTCAGCCTGGAGAACGGACTGTGGGGAACAGCGAAGAGCCAGGGAACGGACAGATGGACAAAGGACTGGATGCGGGATGGGGCCTGTGAGTCGGGTGACCTGAGCTCCCCTCCTAGCCTCACTCCGAGCACCAGGCAGGAGGCGGGAGTCCCTCTCCACCCAAGCGTCTGTTTCCTCGTTCATAACACAAGAGGACTCATGGGGTCATCCTTCAGGGACCCTTCGACGGTGACGTTCTATCAATATCTGCACGTCAGCCTTGTTCTCGTCATCGGGGCTCTCTAAAGACAGCAGGCGGCCCCCCGTGGGCCTGGGCAGCCCTGAGACAGCCCCCCTGGCACGCAGGTGACAAAGCTCAGGCTCTGATGCCCCACGGCCGGGGCCGGCCGACGGAACCCACTCCTGACCTTCTCACTGGATTCTGCTTCTTCGTCAAAAGACAGACGGCACCCGGCTTTTAAAACAGCGACGCGCCAGGGACCCTGGGACCGGACTCGGTCTCTTCCTTTGCCCTTTGCTCTCCCCAGAGAACCCCCCGGACGCCCCTCAGGGCTCAAGCCAGGGTTTCCTCCGGGGGGAAGGGGGAGACCTGCTCCTTCTAGGCCAGCATTCCGAATGCTGTGGCTTCGTGGCCTGAGCAAAGAGAAAAGGGGTTTGACCTGGTTGGATATTGAATCTGGCCTCCTCCCTCCCTCCTTCTCTTTTATCTCCCAAAGTGGTCCTCCCCTGGCTTCTGGGAGAGGGCCTGCTCTGTGCTGGGGGTCACCCCTCCCCGCCCCCTACTTCCTCACGCCCCCCTGCTCTCCGGACACTTGCTTGTGCAGCTGCTTGATATAAATTCCTCACATACATCTCCGGCCAGCCGGTTTATTTTTATAAACAATAAATAGGACGACATTCCTGTGATGTCCCTCTCCGGCCGGCCGGCCTGGTTTACAGAGCTGGGGGGACAGTGACGGAAGATTGTTGGGGTTTATAACAGATGGCGGCCCGCGCGTCGTAAATCTCATAAACACGAAGCGAGGGTTTTGTTTTTTTTTTTTTCCGTTTTAAGAAACACCACCAGCTCACTCCCCCCGCCACCCCATCTTCTTTCTCTCCCCAAGATCACAAGGCATTACTGAGGCCCACAAATCACGACCAGATGATATTAAGTTGCTTCGCTAACACTCGGGATCCCTTCCGGTGTGTTATTTTTCTTCATTAGAAACGATGGCCCAAGTGCACCAAATCCTCTTTCCCTCTCCTCAAAATTTATAGATCACAGCCTCTAAACTAATTGTTACTTGCACACTGGGCCGCAAGCTGTTTGTCCGCGGAACAATTACCTTCGAGGCCTTGATTAAAGGCGCGGGGAACCATAGAGTGAGGGAAATGAAACCCCGGCAGGGTGGGCACGGTGTCCTGATGTCCCTCTGTGGATAAAAACGAGGGAGGCTCTCTCTTATCCATCAAAGACCCTGGTGCAAAGCCCCAGGTGTCACAGGCAGTGGGGTGCCGGCCGCCCGCGCCTTTTCTGACCTCACGAACCAAAGCAGCTTCCGGGCCACCGGGAGCACCTTCGATGCCATGTGTCCCCCACCCAGGTCACGGTCCTTCCCGCTGCCTGTAACTTCATGTCCTTCCCCGTGGTGGATAAGCCAAGCGGGAGGTGGTTTTGCCCTGGAACCACTCGGGCTCCATGCTTCTCCCACCTTCGGCAGGTTCTCAGGGCCTGGGGGTGAAGCTGGCCTTGTAGGCGGTTCTCGCTGGCCCGTAGGTACCGTCTTTGAAATCATCCCATCCCCTAATCATTTCCCTTCCGCTCAACAGAGCAAAATCTGAAGCCCCGGAACCCAAATTAGAGATGCTGTCTCACTGCCGCTCTTTCTAGGTAGGGAAGGCGAGGCTCAGAGACAGACAGCAACTTGCCGGCCGTCACCCAGCAAACTGGGACCCGAGTGAAGTCTCTTAATCCCATACTCAGACCTGCTACTCTCTGGAAACATGGATGCCCTGGAAACTCTGGCCATTTGAGGATGGAACATCAGCTCAAATGTCGGAGGAGGAATGGTTCCGGCTGATGTCCCCAAGCTTGACCTCTGCACCTCCCCAGCAAGGAACACTACGAAAGAGAGTGGTTATTTAAAGGGCTTCTGAAGGTGAAAGTCCTTCTCCAAGTGCCTCAGGAGGAGAAACGTATTACGTTGGATACAAATAGTCTTGGTCAATCAGGCTTCTGATAGAAGTCCGTGATACAAGGATGCTGTTATCGCCCCCACTCGAAGCCCTCAGTACCCACTGTTCCTGCCCAGGGAGACAGCTGTCCCCCGCCAGCCCCTGGGACTGAGCCCAAGGGCGTTTTCAGATGGAAGGACGGTGTTCCAGCCTCGCGTGAAGCCGAACAGGAAGGCCAGCCCGTGAACACAGGGGGTGCAGCTCTCCGGCAAGAAAGGAGGGGGGCAGAAGAATAAATGCCACCTCTCCTCCAATAGACACAAGACCTGCCAATCTCCCAGAGGCCCCCAATAGGTTTGAACCCTGATGTGCCCAAGAGTGCCCTACTTCTTGGCACGCGCATTGGTGGCTGCCTTCCCTTCTTCCATTTCACTCCTCTCGACCCTGCCAATAATTCCTGAGATTGCCGACCAGACAAATCCCCCACATTCAAATTCCTGCCCGGACCTCTGCTCCTGAGGAGACCCAACCTAAGCATCTTCCCCCCTGTATAGAACATTGATGTCAGTTCGGTGGCCTGGCTTTTTGCTTTTTATTTATTTATTTAAAAAAACAAAACAAGAATATTCAATTCAGGATATTTTAAATCAAGACAATTCCCATTTTCTTTAAGCATCAGAAATGCCAGCATCCATGCACGGCAGCCCTGATCAGGGCCTGGGAGCAGCTGGCCGTTGTGGGTGGACCTGTTGTCTCTAGTCCCTTTTGGTCCCCATAAGACCCTACCGTTCTTCGATGTCAGCTTCCGAGCGTTTGAGTCCTAGACTTGTCTAAAGGACTGCAAACAACCAGTCAAGCGTCATCCCTGCATTGTTTCTTTTCTTCCCGCAAAGTCCTCAAAAAGGGACACTCCAAGATTTGGGCGAGTCTGTCTCTTTACGCCCTTTTTAATTTCAGGCTTTCGTAATGACGGTTCTCAATTTTTGCGGCAAAAGAGATTCTCCCCCATCTCCAGTCAGACTTTCCATTCATTAATGTCAACTCCATGCGCTTGATTCAGGTTCAAGGGAAACCCAAACCAGTGAGTTTTCGTGGTGGGTTCCACGTAGCCAACTTGGGCGGTTTTGACTTTTCCTTTGAATAGATGAATTTTCAAAAGTAATTCCTACCCTTCCTTCTACCCCATGCTCCACCAATACTAATACTCACGGATTGTGTTCTCCTTATATAGCTTCCCAATTTTCAACCCATTCCTTTTGCCCTCACACCAAAGGACTGAATGGTGCCACTGTTAGCCTAATAATATAACCGCGTATGGTAAGAAGATACATTCAAATATGTATTTATTTTTTTAATGTTTATTCATTTTTGGGAGAGAGAGAGAGAGCGAGAGAGCACAAACAGGGGAGGGGCACAGAAGGAGGGGGACAGAGGATCCAAAGCAGACAGCCCGAAGGGGGGGCTCGAACTCATGAGCGGCGAGATCATGACCTGAGCCCAAGTTGGACGCTTAACGTACTGAGCCACCCAGACGCCCCCAACTATGTATTTAAAAAGTTGCGGTGACCTAATCTAATAGTTAGGTGTGATATCCAAGCTCTGTCAACTTGAAAATTAGATGTTTCCCTGAAAAATGGCATCGCTTCTAACCCGGGGAACTGAATCTTGGCCAATGTCCTTTGTCTGTAGCTGTGAAAGAGCCAACATCTGGAATAAGACGGGAGAAATCAATTCCTTTGTCCAGGTAATGCGTCTACATATCTCTAGATGGCCACACACTGGGAAGTCATGTTTTCCACTTCTTCTCTGCTGAGTTTTCCCTGCCGACAAAGGGCAGGACTTCGGAGATGTGTCGATCTGAGAAGGGTTACAGTTCCTCCCTCCCCCCTAGAGCACTCTTGTTTCTCCTCTGGGTTTGGCCCCACGAGCTCACACGGTGACAGGGTAGAGCCACCACACGCGGACACACCTTTCGAAATCACACCTTCCCCAAATCAGCCTCGCAGCAGGCGCGTTGGGTCGAGAATGGCGCCCCACGGAACCACAGACAAGTCAACGGCACCCTAGAGCGAAAGCAAGAGAAGCCCGGACACTTCCATCCAGCAAGAAGAAGTGAGCCGGTAACACACAAGGGTAGAGGGCTGAGGCGCTCTCTGGATGTTTTCCAGGCGAGGAAGGAGTCAAAGTGCCACAGCAGGGGGTCCCAGCATGGGGTGCAAACCATGGTGTGGTGGAGAGATCCAAGAGGCTGCTGGCGCTGTGTCGTGTGAGCTTGGGCAAGAAGGCGTGCCCTCCATAGCCCCACTCGGGGCGGAGTGGAGGGAGCAGCAGATCCTAAGGAGAAAAACTCAGAATGTCAGAACCAGAACCAAGCGTAGGGCTCAGGTGTGGGTCTTCCCCTTGGGAGCAAAGCAGTAGCTCAGGTCTACATGCCAGGCAGCCCACCTGGAGCCAGGTCCTGCCTCCCCCCCACCCCCCGCCTTAATCCCTCAATGGCTCCCTATTGCTCTCACGTTAGAGTTCAAAACCTCTAACCAGAGGTTTTCAAGGCCTCACGGAGCTCCGATTGTTCCCCGGTGTCTGTCCTCATACTGTCCACTCTCTGTGGCCGTGGGGAAACTGAGCCATCAGAGACGAACCATTCATGGTGCCTGTCCTCAAGGAGCTCACAGTAGAGAGAAGGAGACAAGCAGGCATCGAATAATTCGCAGGGCCGCTTCATGAGGGGTGTGGGAGGTGTCAGGTGACAGGAGAAAGGGGTGTAGGTTACCGGGCATGGAAAAGAGAAGACTTCACTCCCAAGTCCCTCCAATGGGCCTTCAAGACCGAGGAACAATTGGCGAAGCGAAGGAGGTGGGGAAGGGAGAGCATTCCGGCAGAGGAACCGCCTCAAACGGAGACACAGAGGTTCAAAACTTCACAGGACATGGGTTCCGTGAGATGGGTGGTCAAGGAAGTTCCCGGGCCAAAGCTCAGTTTTCCAGTCTGAGGTATGGGAGAGCATCTGGGCTTGCAGCCCCAAGAGGCCACCTGCACGTAGGGGCTTCCTGTTCCAGTCCACGCTGGTTCGGTTGCATGTGGCACTTCTTCCCCGAGACCAATGGACTGGCTCACGTTCCAGAGAAATCCAGAGAGCGTCGTGGCTTCAACCCTTCCACCAGGAAGTGCTACGCCGCTCGGCCCTCCTTTGTTCCGTGTTAGCTTTGGTTTTCAGCCAGCTTTTCTCCAAGTGATAACAAAGATACCACTAACCTCCTCGTGTCAGACTTCTGACTCCAGAACTGTAAAATAATGAATTTGTGTGGCTTAAATTTGGTCGGTGGTAACTTGTTACAGCAGCAATGGGAAACAGATGCGTACTTAAGAAAAGCCATTGACATCTTTGAGCAGACAAATGGTACTCTCAGATTATTTTTTTAAGTAGCTGCTTATTTTTATCTGGGTCACGCACCATTTCACCATGATTTGGGGGTCAAATATCAGCCACATTTTACTGAGCTGATAACAAAGTTCTAGGCAAGGTTGGCGAAAGCCATTTCCTACGTCAGAGCACCAAGAGTCCCCATTTCTGTCACGTGCACCTATGGCTTTAGCAAGTTTCTGGAAGGCTAGTGCTTGGGATGGGCCCCAACTATGCCACGTGTCCATTGCTAGGACACGTGTTGTGGTCAGGAAGATACAGAATTTTCATTGACCCGTCGTGGGTCGTGGACGAGCTCCCGTAGCCAGGGGTGAGTTCAGTTCTCACCACCAACAACTGTGAGTCGTAAGCGGGCTGGCCCTCCACGATCTCCTCTACAAGTCCAAACCGAGCCCCAGGCCCCCCAGATGGGTGGTTTGTGCAGAGGACAACGCTCCCATTGCCAAGATGATAACTGTCTTGACTCGGATGTCCCTCAGTTTCCCCGCTGACTTTAGCTCGTCTGCCAGACGGGCTTACTTGTTCGTTTTGTCCGGCCAGATTTTTGTAAAGCTTCTGCTGAGGGCAACGGCTACATCACTAAGGTCCTCTGTTTTGTTAGCTTTATCAAGTAGCACAACTTCTGCTCCGGGGAGCTGTTTTGGGGGACTCTAGCTCTCCCGGAGTAGCTGTGTTTCAACCTATTCTTTTTTCTGTGCCTATTTCTTTCCCCCGGCCCACTTTCAAACAAAAATTGGTGGCCTCCGTGGCAACATTCTTATGCCTGTTGAATTGGCTCGTGCCAGCCAGGGTGGCTCACTTCTACTTTTCTCAACCATTGGATTTTGCTTACCGGACAAATGGGTTCGGCAGCGATGTCACTGGCCCACGTTTATTAAGGGAGATCCTCGAAGCTCACAAAATAACCTGTGTTATGTTACTTGTGCTTGTGCTGTGGCTAGTTGGCCGTAATGCCGACTGAGGAAATATCGAAATTCTACCCCAGAAAGCAGAGATCTCTGTATTATCCTTTCCTCCCCCCTTCCTCCCTCTGTCTTTCACACTTCTTTCTTTCCTTCATCTGTTACTTCCTTCCTTCCACAAAGGCTTGTTGGGCAACTACCATATCCCAGGCACTGGAGACAGAATAGTGTTGAACATTTTTCTTTGAATAATAAATATATAAAAATATAAGTATTTATATATAAATTATATATATATATACACACATATTTGTTATATATTCATGTGTGTCAAAGCTTTGACAGGCACTACTCTACGAAGATCTACTGGTAAGAAGGTACACACAGGAACTCTTTAACAATATAATTTGATAAATACACTTCACAGATGAGGAAATCGAGGCAGCGGGCCATCCAAACGACTCTTTTAATGCCAAACAACCACTTAGCCGAGGAGACTGGACATTTACCCAGGCTCCAGATTCACTACACCTAGCTATTACGCATCATTCATGCGATGAATAAGCACATGGAAAACGATGATAAACTGTGGCTGACATCATGAGGGATCGGCTTTAGGATCTTCCGATGGGTGTCGTAAGAGAAGGAAAGGCATCTCTGAGGAAGGGGGATGAGTTAGAATTCCACCGGTGTCGGGAGGCGAGTGGGGAGAGAAAAGGCGGGTGGCAGGCTGAGGGACAGTGGGTGTGAACCTACCCCGAGGACCCAAGCGAAGCCTGTGGGGGCTCTGTGTCTGGGAGCACGTACTATAGAGTTCGTACAGTTGAGTTAGGGGCGGGTAAGGTCACACTTTTGAGGCTTTTATTTGTGGTAGACAGAACACGGACCCCCAAAGTGCCCATGCTGTAATCTCCACAACCCGTCAGTGCATTACCTTACAAGGCAAGAGGAATTTTCCCGGTGGGATTAATGGCATAGACTTTGATGGGTGGAGATGATTCCAGATTCTTCAGGTGACCCCGATCGAATTATTCCTGCCCTTAAAAGAAGACTTTTCCCAGCTGTGCTCACAGGCAAACAATCACAGTGGAAGAAGGCTCAGGGAGATATGACCTTGCTGGCTTTGATGATAAACACAAGGGCCATGAGCCAAGGGATGTGGGTGGCCCCTAGAAGCTGGAAAACGCAAGGAGGCAGGATTCTCCTCCAGAGACCCCAGAAGGCAACACAGCCCTGACAACAGCTTGATGATAACCCAGTGACCCCATGTGGGACTTCCGACTCCAGAACCATAGAAATAACGAATCTGTATGGTTTAAACGCACTTGGCAGTGATTTGTTACGGCAGCAATAGGAAACGGATGCATCCTTACACAAAGCTACTAGAGGGGCGCCTGGGTGGCTCAGTCGGTTAAGCGTCCGACTTCAGCCAGGTCACGATCTCGCGGTCCGTGAGTTCGAGCCCCGCGTCGGGCTCTGGGCTGATGGCTCGGAGCCTGGAGCCTGCTTCCGATTCTGTGTCTCCCTCTCTCTCTGCCCCTCCCCCGTTCATGCTCTGTCTCTCTCTGTCTCAAAAATAAATAAACGTTAAAAAAAATTTTTTTAATAAAAAAAAAAGCTACTAGAGACTTTGAACAGGGGAATGGTACTATCAGATATTTTTTTAAATAACTTTCTATCTTTATCCGAGTCTCACACTATTTCACCGTGATTGGGGGCGCCCAACATCAGCCACATTTTACTGAGCTGTTAGCAAAATTCCCCACCAGGGTTGGAGGACGCTATGTCCCTATGTCATAGGACGCAGCATCCCTGTTTCTGACGCAACGCGTTTGTAGCCATCCCACGTGCTGTCATCAGCCACTGGCACCGAAGTCTTTACGTCGGCAGCAGAGATTTCCAGTAGCTGCGAGGCCAGCTGGAGCTGGGTTCAGATCCACGACGGCTGACCTCAGGCAAATTGCATAACCTCTCTGAACCTCCGCTGCTCATCTGAGGAGTAGGGATCCCGCCAGTGCCCACCCCGCTGGGCCATCGTGAAGATTAAAAGAAAACCGGCACGCAGCTTCTGACACAGACGAGAGCTCCGAAAATGGGACCTTCTTCTCCTTCTGGGTACCTGCCTCCACCGCTCTTCCTGGTCTTTCTGTTTCTTCCAGGTCAGACAATGCATTCAACGTCGGCACAAACAGGGCCGTGGACACGGCGAGGCTTCAAACACATAAGTGCCAAGTGACCGTCCCTAATCGACACTGGGACGGCCGAGGCGCCGTCCATAAAAATTCCCTCTTAGTGAAAAGCATCGTGATGCTTGGGGTCCCCCACAGTTGCTAGGTGAAGTGATAATACACGAGACACTGCTCGCAATGGGGTTGCTCACACGCATAGGACAGTTGGCCAGACAGCTCTGTGCAAAGGGAGACGGTGGCTCAGTTTCAGCCCGAAGATACCCACAGTCTAGTAATTCAGGGAGGCAGAGGAAGCAACCGGGTCATTACCACCCAGACACACACACACACACACACACACACACACACAGAGGCTTTCCATAAACAACGTAGCCAATCCCTGTCTACCGACACTTTATCATTTTAAAAATTTGTTTCCGAGAAAAAGACATAAACCTAAAAAGGTGTATCCAGCACGGACCTTAGCCATTTTCGCTATGAAGATACATTGATTGCCAGTTGAAACTACAGCACAGATATCATGAGGGTCTCTCTGTCTCTTACAATCTAGGAGAGACTGAGTCAGGCTATGGATGGTCGAGGTCCTTCTTCAAGACTCCTCCGGCTTCAGGCTCCTACTTCTGTCTATTTAGAAACTTTTAGAAATTATCTGATGCCCTGCCAGTTTCTAATTGGCCAACCCGACCTGTTATAGTCTGATACGGCTGTTATTTTATGTCATACGATAGTACATTTTGTCTTTTAAAATGCTGGTCAGTGGGGCACCTGGATGGCTCAGCCAGTTGAGCGTCTGACTCTTGATTTCAGCTCAGGTCGTGACCCCCGGGTCGTTGGATCGAGCCCCATGTCAGGCTCTGCGCTGAGTGTGGAATCTGCTGAGGATTCTCTCTCTCTGTCTCTTTCCCTCTCTCTCTTGCCCTCCCCGCCCCTTTCCACCACTCACGCTCTCTCTCAAAGTTAAAATAATAATAATAATAATAATGGTAAATAAAAATTAAATGCTGGCCAAGACCCCCTAATTAATTTTATAACTGACTTTCTATCTACAAATTGTTGGCACCCCTCAATTTAACAGTGAGATAGCAGATAAGGGATTCAATACTGAAATAGGAGTTCTGGATGAAAATAAGGAAGCCCGCCTGGGTCCCACCCCCCTCATCCCTTGTGAGCTGGGCAGGAATATGAGGTTCAAGTACAGCTGAACGTCACAGCTTTTTTTCAGGTAAGCTTTTTATTTATTCTGTATATGTTACACAGAAAGTGTGCACTGAGAATGCCCCAGTGAAGCCAGCATCCCAGAAACCCCCTTGCACCCCCTTCTGGGTGCTTCTGTCCCACCAGCCCAGGGCAAAATGATCTTGACCTCTAACACCAGAGATTAGTATTGCCTGTTCTTAAACTTTGTAAGCGTCAAATCATACAGGATGTACTTTTTTCTCTGACTTCTGCTCGGTGCACCTAATGAGTGTGAGATTCTCCCGTGTCCCCGGGCGCAGCCGAGTCCGTCCCTTCTCACTGCCGGGTCCTAGTGCCCGGTGTGACTAGACCGTCGTTTCCCTTATAAACGCCGGGCCTTTGCACTGCCTTCCGTGTGGGGCGGTGAGTACCGCTCCGAACGTTCGTCTTGGGCCAACACATGTGCTTGTTTCTATTTGGTATTTACCCAGGAGTGGAGCTGTCAGGTCACAGAATCTGCATGTGCTCAGCTTTAGAAAATATTAACCAGATGCTTTGCAGACCAATCCTGAAAAAAATAAGAATGGTCAGAGGTTCCGCTTTTTCATACTCAACTAGAAAATAGTTTGTAAAGAGTCCCATGGGGGGTTAAAAATAAATATTCTTACAGCTGAGATGGCTTACTCTATTGAGGAGAAAAATGTCATTAAGCCTGGCCCTCCTGTCAGCCAATATCCAGGCATCTGGGGAAGCCCTGAGGAAGCACCTTCCTCGTTTGTCACTTTAAAATTAAAACATGCCATGCGGCTACATCCAGAGGACAGCAAGTGTCTCAAAAGCCGTCTCCAACCCCCCGTAAAGGCATCTGTCAGCTCAGGTTTCCAGAAATCTACGCTTCATCCCCGCCATTTTCAGGCTATGGTGCTCCGTATACTGTGGAAGATGCCAGTGCTTCAATAGCTACCCAGATTCATCAAGCTCGGGGGAGGCCATACGGAGCCATTGTTAGGGACATAAATCCTGGAGTTGGACACAGATTTTGAAGCTTGAGTCCTAATGGGTGACATTATTTCACCTCCTGGGTCCTGGTTTCTCCATCTGCAAGATGGGCGTAATAATGATATCTCCCAGGGCCCTAGGGTGGTGGAGAGGGTAGTCTGGGATGCACGAACAGCAGTTAGCTCGGTGCTTAATCCTCGGTAAGTATTAACTACAATCAGCATCATCGCCACGGTCATTCTTTCTTGCTTGCTGAGTTCCGAGTAGGGCGGCACGCAAGCTGTGCACGGAAGGTGGGCTTCCCCCACCCCCGATCCCCCCCTCACCACCTCCTTTCACGGGCCATCAGGGCCTTCCTTCTCCCCCCTCCCCACCCCCAACAGTAGCAAGAGTGTCCAGGCTACAAATGCCAGAATCACATCACACCGAGCCTGCTAATCCTCCTTGCTCTCAGATGTGGTTAGCTGGGGCTGGGGACGGCAAGGGGAGGGGTGACCACGTTGCAAACACAGGGCAGCAGAGCCGAGCTGCCTGAAGTTTGCAGCCAGGAGCAACCGGGAAACAAATTAGTTCAATCCCAGAATGTAAACCAGCATTGACAGAGATGCATGGAAGGGCCGTGCAAGGAAAACGCGTTGCAATTTCTCATCCAGTTAGCGGAGGAATCAATGCCACGGGACGCAGGTCACATCGAAGACCCTGGGCGCAGCAGCAGGTGCAGGCCCTGGGATCTGGGACCGCCTTTGAGACTCCCAGATGCGTCAGGCGCTTGGCCGGCTTTGGGGCAGGGGGACTGGCTGTCATATGTATCTGGTCCGTGTGTTTGGTGCCTGAGAGTCCTGCATTAGAGCTCAATTCAGGGGCTCAGAATTTTAGGAGTTGGAGATCATTTCATCCAGAGATTTCCACACTAAGATCCTGTGAACGTGCGTGGGGGGAGGGGGTGCCGTAGGGTTGGAAAAACACTGAAGGGGTGGGGGGCCAGCTTCAAACAGAGTCCTCATCTGTTTCCTATTAGGCTGAATTGAATGAAGTTGCCATTTTTGTTTGTCAGAAGCAGGACACTGATCATTTCATCTGGCTCGGTATTTTATATCGATGTTTCGTGTAAGTTACCATTTGAACCAAGCGTTCTGGGGTTAAGTGCATTTGATGTATCCAACCGCTTGGTTCAGATGGGGAGCAGGCTGGACGAGATCCTGCCCCGGCCGCTAGCTTCCGGGGGAGGGCAGGGCAGTGGGGTGCGGTCCGCTTCTCCATCCCGGGCCCTAACACAAGGCCTGGCATACACTGAGAGCTGGAAATGCGCTTGACCAAAACGGGTGTAAATTCCATTACGGGTCTTTTCCTTATTCATCCATTTATTTGCGAAGGAGCACTCCTTGTACCTAATGCGTATTAGGTACCAGTGTGTATTAAGTGTGCTGGGTTACAGCAATTAAGCAGATACACTTAATGGCCCCAAGGCCATTTATAGTCGAGCGGGTGAGACAGACGTTGAACAGCCAGTGCCCGAGTATTTATTACAATTGTGATAAATAGGCACGGAGGAAAGAGCGCAGGGGATCCTTGAGCGCTCAGTAAGTGCGAAGCACCGGGCTGGCCCGTATGGAAGGCGTGATAGACACCGCATGGCTCCCGAGGACTTGGCATCCCTCTCTTGGAAGGGCTGTCCTTTCCTCTTCCGCTGAGCTCAGGCATGGCCATGAGGTTTGTTTAGCCAATGAAACACGAACACGGGGGGTGGATGGGTCATTTCCAGGTAGAAGATTCCAGAATCCGTGTGTCATGCTCTCTTTTTCTTCTGCCACAACTGCCGTGCCCTTAGCCAGAGTCCTGGAAGGAAGGCCACCCAGAGCGGAGGCCTAGACCCCTCACCACGGATGTGAAATGCGAACAAGCAATAAACACCCACGGTTACAACCCCCTAAAAATCTTAGATTGTTTGCTTCAGATCGTTTCAGCATCAGCTTGACTAACACGGTGATCTGCACACTCACGCTGGAATCGAACAGGAAATCACGTTACAGTTTTCTATAGTCTCAGGGCCTTTCTTCGAACTCCAGGCACCACAGACTGTAGCAGCCAGGGCCTCACATGCTTAGAGCCTCACGACCGACAAAACGGAATACTTCTTTCCCTGCTCTAATTTTTAACTAAAAAAAAAATTTTTTTTTAAGTTCTTTTATTTATTTTTGAGAGAGAGAGAGAGCATGAGCGGGGAGGAGTAGAGAGAGAGAGAAAGAGAGAGAGAGAATCCCAAGCAGGCTCCACCCTGTCCATGCAGAACCCCATGCAGGGCTCGAACTCGCTAACCGGGAGATCATGACCTGAGCAGAAACCAAGAGCCCTGTGGTCGACCAACCGAGCCTCCCCAAAGCCCATCCGCGCGCTCTAATTTTTAAAATCCCGGAAAAGACTTCCTATTGGCTCAGCTGGGGGGTCACATGTCGGCCCTTCAACCAATCACTGTGGTCTCTGGGTAAGACGCCGCTGCACGGACCTGCCCAAACTGGGTCCTATTCTCCTGTTGAAACCTGCTGTAGGGAGAACGGAGGTCAAAATAACCGCGACGGGTAGGCTCCCCACTTGGACCTCTTTCTGCGATCATGTGCGGAGCGCTTACTGTCCTTGGCACCGAGGAGGGTTGTAGGAAACACACAGAGAGGGATTCTAGCGTTTGAGGAAGCAGAAACGAGAAAAAGGGATCACCTGGCTCTTGTCTAGCCCTGCCGCGTGGACACCTCCCTGTGATTCCCTGCTCCTGGGATACGTCCTCCCTCCCGGAAAGCTCTGGTCCCCCCCGAGGCAGCTGGCTGTCCCCTCGTCTTACCCGCAAGGAGTTAGAAGGCACTGCGGCTCTCTCCAGGGCCCCGGAGGCCGGGTTGGATGAAAGGAAGGAAGCTCTGCGAGGCAGCTTACAGCTCTCTCGACCCCGCGATGCTCCCCTGCACCGGCACATGTCTCTTCTGTTTGTAGTGCTGGGCGGCGGCTGCGTCCCTCCCCTCCCCGACATGAAGACACCCAGCTCCAGGATGTGTGGCCCCACTCTGCCCACACCATAGGCCCTGCAGCTCGGGCGAACTGGGTCTCACCAGGGCCCCCAAACTCACCCACGGGGTGAGCTGCGAATGGGCTGAGCAGGAAGTGGCCTACAATGTGGCCCCAGCGAACTGAAGAAATCAGGGTTCAGTTTGCCTCCACAACGACAGGGCCGGCTGCGGTGACTCAACCGGGGAAGACCCAGGAACCCGGAGGCGTTTTGGGCGCGTCCTCATTTTGCGCGCTGGCTGCCGTGGTGCCGGACAGCACACCCGCCGGCAGACGAGGTGAGGGAGGGCTGGGACGAGTCCCGGCTGTCTCTTTTATCCGGAGACCGACCCTTTTCCGGAAGTGCCCCGAAGGCCTAGGTCTCGCCGGCCAGGTCCAAGTCAGTGGCCGCTCCTCACTCACTGGCTGAACAGGGTTTTTCACAGTGGAAGAAGACAGAGGTAGTGTTGGGATCACCTGAAGGTCAGACCAGTAGCCACGTGTGCTCCAGACTGTTCCCTCTGAAAGCACCGGCTGCCATAGTTCAATACCATGAACCGAGTGGGTTAAACAACCGAAGTTCATCGTCTCCCGGTTCTGGAGGCCAGAAGTCCCAGATCAAGGTGTGGGATCTGCTGAGGGCGGAGGGAGAACCTGCCCCATGCCTCTCCCTTGACTGTTGGTGTATCGCTGACCAGTTGTGGCATTCCCTGGCGGGTGGAAACATTACTTCGACTTCTTCCTTTGTCTTCACGTGGTGGTCATTCTTCCCTGCGGGTGTGTCTGTCTCCAGATTTCCCAGAACACCAGTCACAGTGGGTGGGACTTCATTTTGGGTTTTTTTTTTTTTGTTCTTATTTTTCAGAGGGAGAGAGAGAGAGAGAGAAAGAGCGAGCACGAGTGGGGGAGGGGCAGAGAGAGAGGGGGACAGAGGATCTGAAGTGGGCTCCATTTTGACAGCAGCGAGCCTGCCGCGGGACTTGAACTCATGGACCGTGAGATCATGACCCGAGCCGAAGTCACTCAAGTGGCTGAGCCACCCAGGCACCCCAATGACTTCGTTGTAAATTGATTACTTCTATAAATGCCCCATCTCTAAATGAGGTCACACTCTGAGTTACCCGGGGGCGAGAATCTGAAGGGAACATAACCCAGTCCATAACACCCAGTTTCCTCATCCATAAAAGGAGTCTAGCAAGAGCTCCTAGGCGCACTGCCGTATGAGGGGTAAACAGGGTAATCCCCAGAAGGAGTTACCATAGCTCCCGACCTGGAGTGAGCCCTCAGTACACAGCTACCAGCGGGGAGGCTTGCCTCACTGCACATTCCCACGGCTGCTGAAGCCCAGGCCTTGTAAAAGGAAGATGGGTCCAGGGGCGCCTGGGTGGCTCAGTCGGTTAAGCGTCGGAATTCGGCTCAGGTCATGATCTCACGGCCCGTGAGTTCGAGCCCCGCGTCGGGCTCTGGGCTGACAGCCAATAGCCTGAGGGACGGACATGACTCAAGAACTCACTAGCTGGCATTCGTGTCCCAGGATCGCCCCTCCCACCGCCAATTCGGGACAGCAGGTTGCCTGAGTCCCGTGGGACTTTCGTGTACAATTCAGGGCGGCCCTCCCCCATTCTTGGGAGCCTCACTGGGCCCCCATTTCCAGAGAAGCAACCTTCCATAGTTCCAAGTGAAAGGTGGAATTTTAGGGGGAGGGGTGTCCCCAGCCCCTGCCTGGCAATCCCTCCTCTTCTGTGCAGTGATGGAGGCCACCTCTCCTGGGGGTCCCTTCTTACCCCTGGAAGAGCAGGACACGCTGAGATCTCGCAGGTTCTAAGGGGGCTGTTCTCTCTCTCTGCACCATGGCGTTTTAAGTAAATTACAAGGCTCGTATCAGTGGTGGGGGCTTTATTGTTCTGCTAGGACATCTCCCTGTGTCAGAAAAACAATAACTTGTTGTAAGTAGTACTTTTTTAGGTTCACCACGCAGACAGACTAATTGTATCTTTTTAATCTGGGTCAAACTGCTCTTGCTTATTACAAATTGGCTCCGAATCCTAAAAAAAAGAGAGGGGGGAACATGTGGGGAACATTTGCAAATAATTTACAGGCAGAATTACCTTCAGACAAACATGATGTCATGTTGGGTTGAAACGGCTCCCCGGTCCTCAGCCCAGCGAGGCTCCGTCCGGTTGACTCCAAGGGAGGCCAGGGGACAGAGAAGGTTCTCCGTTACGGACACTGGCTGCTCGCGTGGATCGTGAACCTGGGCAACAGGACACAGGATTGGGTGTGGCAGGCCAGATGATGGTCCCCGAAGGCACGGGGCCTGATCCCGGGAAACTGGAAACGTTGTCTTATTTGAGAAAAGGGTCTTTTCGATATAAGCACGTTAAGGAGCTCATGCAGGATGACTCAGGTAGGCCCTAAATAAAATCTTCCTTATGAGGAAGAGGCAAAAGGAAAGTTGACCCACACAGACCAGGAGGCAGAGGTTGGGGTGCTGAGAGCTCACAAGCTAGGGAATGCCAGCAGCCTCCAGAAGCCGAAAGAGGCAAGGAATGGGCTCTCCCCTAGACCATGGTCCCTCAGAGGGACCATGGCCCTGCTGACATCTCGATTGGGGTCCAATAAAACTGATTTGGGGCTCTGGCCTCCAGACCGTGAGAGAATACATTTCTGTTCTTTGAAGCAATCAAGTTTGTGGAAATTGATCATGGCAGCCTTAGGAAAGGAGTACACCAGGGGACTCCTGTCCACGGCGCCCCTGTGCCCAGAGGACCTTCCAAGCTGAGGAAGCCCCCAAGTGACATGGAAAGTGTCATAGGGAGCATGGCCTTTAGGTTGATGTCGTCCTAGGTTCTGGGTCCTGTGTTCTACTTCTTAGTTGCGTGACGTTAGACAAATAACCTACCCTCTCTGAACCTCGGTCTCCTCATCCATAGACTAGGGATAATCAGAGACCGCCTCACAGTGTTGTTTAGGGATGAAATGACATAGCGGACATAAACCAGAACCCAGCATGTCACAGTCTGACAATCAATCGAAGTTCTCCTTTTTCAAAAAAGGTCTTTAAATTAAAAAAAAATGTTTTTAATGTTTATATTTATTTTTGAGACAGAGAGAGACAGAGCATGAGCGGGAGAGGGGCAGAGACACAAAATCCAAAGCAGGCTCCAGGCTCTGAGCCGTCAGCACAGAGCCCGACTCGGGGCTTGAACTCGTCAACCGTGAGATCATGACCTGAGCTGAAGTTGGACGCTCAACCGACTGAGCCACCCAGGCACCCCAGGTTTTTAAATTTTTATCATGAAACCTTCCTCGACTTTCTGGAGCTATTATCAAGGTGTTCTAAAAGCACCTGGGGCACTGTAAACTGTACCCGTTTCCCCTATGAACCCAGGAACTCGTCAGGCAGGACTACCTGCTCGTGTTTATGGGCTCAGATCATTGGAGACTAATTTCTCCTAAGCTCAAAACAGTTTACAGAAAGGGTTGATGACAATGAAAAGAATGGAACCCAAGCCAGGAAGGTAACCCTTATCTCAAGGGGGGCGAGAAAGATATATAGCACCTAATTGAATGAAGGAAAAGAAAGTTCTTTTGGTGAAAGTGATAGGAAAAAGAGTCAGTCATATCTACGCAGCCCTTATCGTTCTTATAGGGTTAGGGTGAAGGTGGCGTTTACCATATCCAAGGTGTGTTTTCAGGGGTACTTCTGGACTGTGCACTCCTAAATGCCTTCCCAGACAATAAATTTCACCATTAGAGATTTATTCCTTTGGTGCATTCAAGCATTTACCTATTGAGAGCTGAATATCACCAAAAAGCCAATTCTAGCCATTAATATCTTGGTGCAATTTGTAATTTAAAGTCCTTTAGTGGCTTCTTGGTGCTGAAGAAAAAACAGAATGTCTTTCCTATGGCCTCCAAGGCTTGCATTGTCTGACTTCCTTGCTCTTTGGCGTTTCTTCCAATTGTTTCAGTGTTCGATGGTCCCCACTGCCTGGGGTCTTTGAGAAAGCTGCTCTAGCTGGTTAATATGCCCTTTCCCCCAGTAACCCCTGAACTCCTGAGGACAGAGGCAAGGGCTCTGCTGCTCATTTCTGGATTTTCAGAACCAAAGTCAGTACTTGGTATATATCTTATTTATTAAGTACATGTTTGTGGAATGAATGAATGAAACCAATGTCAGAATGATGGCACTGTAAACAAAGTAGTTCTATTTGTTTAATGGAAAGAAGGGTGAAAAATAAACGTCAAGGTCAGAAAAAAGAGACAATGCTGACAGAGAGGCTGTGTAATAAGGATTGTATGGCTGTATCTCAGAGAAAACCACAAATGTTCGAGATAAATAGGAAGTCCTGAAGCAGACTGGCCCAAACTGGCACCGTGCTGTAATGATTATCAGAAGCCAGTCTCCTGCATTTGTGTTCCATCAATTTTATGACAAGCTCCAATCCTCCAGTTTGCTTCAGGGTCCAAAAAGGTTGCTAAGGCCCCAGCGATCACATCCAGATTCCAGACAAGAAAAGGGAGCAAAAGGATGAATGGTATATTACTCTGTCCCCAAATCCCCACCCAACAACTTGTGTTTGCATCTCATTGGCCATGCCTACTGGGGGATGTATTGTTTTAGTTACAGAAATTGCCTGCCAGATAAAATTGTGAGTCCGTTGGTAAGGAAGAAGGGGAGAGTGCCCATTGGAGAGGCAGCCAGCTGTCTTAGCCACAGGGGTTAAGGCCTTGGATGAAGGATCTGAGGCAGGGTACTTCGTTCATATACTCCACTCGCTCATGGAGACATATTGGCCCCCTGGGGGCCAGATACGAACAAGGAAGGGAGGAAATATGTGGATAATAGGACGTGGTCCTCTCACCCCGGATGCTCGCATTCAAGTAGGAGGCACAGGCTGAGGAGGCGTTGAATCCAGAGCAGGAGTCGGCAAACGGACGAAATGAGGGACCGCTAGATGCTACGGGTGTTGAGAGGGATTCTCTCTCCCTGGAGGAGGCTGGGGGGATCCAGGAGGAAGCAGGGGCCTTGGCGGATGGGTACGATTTTGCCAAGTAGGAAGCTCGTTGTACGGAACACATTTCAGCTGGAATCAAGAACTCAGGCAGGGCCGTGGAGGTCACAGGATGTGAGCATCGGGACGTGGACATTAGCAGGAATGAGAACCGAGCAGCCGGAAGTAACCCTGACGATCAGTACTGGGTTTCTCATGATCGGTCCTGTCCGGCACCCCGGTCTCCTCTCACCCCGGCTTTAACCCCGGAGTCAGATAAAATGGTGAAATGTTTTCCTGAAAGTGTACTTATTTGGGGGGGGAAAAAGGGGGTTTCCTGAAGGCTTTATGTACTGCCTCTGTCGCCTAAACTTTAAAAACTTTAAAGTTTCCCAAAGTGTGCAGGACATGTACCTACAAGGATGTATTTTATTACAGAGATTGTGAGGGTTGCCTTTCGTTTGAACGTCTGAAAGCATTTGGTCTTAAGTGTTTTCGGATTTAAACATCTTTACGTTTTGTTTAAGAAAGCTTTTCTGTATCAGGGTACTATTTCCCTCTATTGTAGAATTTGTTTGTAAAATTCATTCCTTGAAAACTGTGGATCCTTTCTAATATTAACCACAGCATTTGTACTATATTGCTTTTCAATATGTTGAAAACATTTTTTTTAATCTTATTCATCTGGGTGATATACCATTTCCCTCTTGCTCCTTCTTCTTACCTGGAAGCTAGATGTGATAGCTGGAGCCTCAGCAACCTTCTTGGAAACTATGGGATAGAAGTCACATGACCTTCTATCTGTGTCCCCAGTGAGTCTGTCATTCCCCACATCAGGGCCTTGACTTATCTCTTCCCTTTGTCTGGAGAGGCTTCTCCACTCTTTACCTGGTCGAACTCTTCTCATCTTCCGCGTCTCAGATCAAACATCGCTCCCCATAGAAACCGTCCACACTGTCCTCTCCAGAACATGTCCCCTGTGTTGCTCTCACCCGGTGCGTCTTGCTCTGTATTTCATGACATTTATTACAGTTTGAGATATTTTTGCTTGTGAGATTATCTGATTAATGCTTGTCTCCCCCATTAGATCGTGAGCTCGGCTGGGGCTGGCTCTTTTGGTCTGCCACTTGGAGAAGCTTAGCCCAGAATGCGCATCCAGTGGAGTTTCATTGGATTAATTGATTGCGTGCGTGTGCGTGTGCGTGTGCGTGTGCGTGTGCGTGTGTGTGATAGCTAAAGACTGATGGGGCCTTAACGTCCAATGAAGATGAAAAGTAGAAAATTAATTAATTGTGCTTTTGTATCCTTTAATTCTGAGAGTTAATTAGGGATTTCATGCAAGCTCGCTGCCTTGGTCAGAGATGTTCGCGCAGGGGGAGACCGGATGAGCAGTGGTTTCCCGGCTTAAAATGGAAGGCGTGGCATTCAAGCACATTTATGAAACGCAAATATCACTTAACAAAGGTCTGGAACCAGGCACCACTTATCTTTTAGGTGATTCGTTTTGGGCACGTCCCAGAATGGAGCTAGGGAAACACCGGCCATTCGTTTACAGGTGGATCCTCTCCCGTGGCTTGTCTGCTGTCATTCGTTCACCCAGAGATGGGGAAACCTGACTTCGAGGGTATCACTCGTCGGAAATTCATGATTACTCCGCCCAGCCAGGCTGCAGTGTCCTCTAGGCCCCCTCGAAGGAAAGTTTTTTTGAGCAAATGAGCCCAAATCACAAAATTTCAAGGAAGCAGTTCAATCCAGGAAACCAAGGCACCTTGCAACCAACTGGAGGATTCTATTTGCATCTAGTTAATACATGAATTCCAAAATATTGGCCATTATTCATTGAAGTAGGGGACTCCTAAGGGTATTCATGCTAGGTGATGCTGGTAGACTTCCTAGAGTTTCCGTCTGCTTTTAAAGGCAACACAACTCCCTTTCCGTTAGGTTAGCGTACAAGGAGGGAACGAGGGGAGGGAGAGGAGGAGAAGGATTTGCAACCGATATTCGCCCAGGAATTAGTGTGCAGGTCACTGGGTTAAATGCTTTACACACGGCCTCCCTGAATTCTCCAGCCATTCTGAGATAGATGGCATTACGTTGTCCATTTTACAAATGAGAAAAACTGTTCAGAAAGGTAAAGTCACCTACTGAAAATGGCAAGATCTTATACATGCAGGGTGTCAAATCCGGATCATGTCTGGCTGCAAAGCACATCCTCCCCCAGCACATCAGACCACACCGTTGCCAAATTCTACAGCTATGAACCTCATACATGCACGGGAGCCTTCCAAAGACTCATGCGAGCGCAAAAGGCTTAAATGTTTCTGTGTGTGTGTGTGTGTGTGTGTGAGAGAGAGAGAGAGAGAGAGAGAGAGAGAGAGAGGGAAATGCCTAGTAAACCATAATGATGTACCTCATTTCCAATGAGAGCAGTTGGAAAACATTTTCAAAGTCTGGCAAATCAATGCTAGTGAGGTAATAGAACAGTGGGAACTTTCTTACCTCTCTGGTGCAAGAGTAAATTGGTAAAATCATTCAGAAACGCAAGTTGTTGACATCTAGAAAAACCGAAGCTTCAGATGCCCCATGGCCCAGCATTTTCTCACCCCTGGGTATATGCTAGAGAAATGTTTGCCTGTTTTCATAAGGAGACACGTATAGGAATATTCACCGCTACAGCGCTTGAAATGCAAGGAAAGAAATGGAATCAAACTAAGTATCCAGTAACAAGACAATGGATGAATAAAGTGTGGTCCTTATTCCATGAAAGCCTGGGGGGGGGCAGGGAAGCTGAACTGGAACTGCAGAACCCCAGGGCACAACAGGGAGAGCTATCAAAACAATGTTGGGGAAAAAATAGTCTCCAGCTGCTGGAGACTACCAACCGTGTTGTAATATATTTTTTTTAAGTTTAAAAGCAGATGGACGCATACAAATGTCGTGATGTTATCAAAGCACGTATGGGAAAATTTACAACAGCGCTTAGCACCGCGAGAAAGGAGGGAAAACAGCGTAAGGAAGACACTTCGACTGTCTTTGCAATGTTTCCTGCCTTAAGCTGAGTCTTGGGTACCGCAATATTTGTGAAAATATTCTCTGTCGCCTTTTTCTTTTTCTTTTTTGGCACGCCTGAAATATCTCAGCACAATACAGTGTTAAAAGAAGAGGAGGGAGAGGAATTGTTTGATGTTCTGTAAGAAATGCCACCCGGTGAGGGATGAGAGTTGGTCAGACTGGCTGTCCATGAACCTGGGAAAAGCTTATTTCCCAGTGCGTGGCCAGAGGCACCCTCCCAGGGGTGGGTGGTCCTGCCGGCCACACAGCCACACGGGGCAACGCCTGCAGGCAGTAAGTGTGGCGAGCCTCCCGGGATGCCACCCGCGGCTTGCTGCGATGCAGTGTGCGTTCCCCGGCAAATCATGCTCCCCCCAGGTGAGGGATGGGATCGCTCCATCTCTGTCACCTGCACAGAAGAGGAAGTGCTGTAGAGAGACAGATTACATCATCTATTATCAAGTAGACAGAAGATAGACTGAGGGGGCACCTGCAGCTCGCCAGATGTTATATCCATCATCGGAGTCGTGGGAAAGTCGGGCCTTACCTCCTTCCTCCTCCCTGTTCCGCCAGCCAGTCCAGCCCCTCCAGGGAAGAATTAGATACGACATTGACCTACGGACCAGTTCCCTCAAAACTGGCCTGATGTCGGGGTGGGGTGGGAGCACTGCAGGCAGGGGACATTGCTCCTGGGCTAGGAAAATAGCCAAGAAGAGAGCGTAATCTTGAAAGTTTGTGCACTTGGGCCATTGACAAAGCATGATGAATATATCCCTTAGAACTTAAAAAAAAAAGCCCAGTTAATACCATAGCTGTGGTCACCATCAACACCACAGGTATCATCACCATCACCATCACCATCATCACCATCATCTTCACCATCATCACCACCAACACCATCATCACCATCACCATCATCACCATCGTCATCATCACCATCATCGTCATCATCACCATCATCACCATCACCACACCATCATCTTCACCATCATCACCATCACCACTATCACCATCATCATCACCATCACCATCATCACCATCATTGTCATCATCACCATCACCATCATCACCATCACCGTCATCATTGTCATCACCATCAACACCATCACCATCATCACCATCACCATCATCACCATCATCATCACCATCATCATCATCACCATCACCATCATCATCACCATCACCGTCATCATCGCCATCATCATTACCATCACCATCATCACCATCGCTATCACCATCATCTTCACCATCACACCATCATCACCACCATCACCACCACCATCACCATCACCATCATCTTCACCATCATCACACCATCATCACCATCACCATCACCACTATCACCATCATCATCACCATCATCATCATCATCACCATCATCGCCATCATCGCCATCATCACCATCATCAATATCAAATGCTTACTCTAAGACAGGAATTCTAAGAGTTTCACCTGCATTTTTTCATTTATCCTTGGCAACATCTTTGCAACAAAAGTACCATTAATGTCCCTGTGTTACAGCAGAAGAAACAGAGGCATGGACAGATAAGTCACCAACCTGAGGTCTCCCCAAGTGGACTCCCACAAATAGGCCATCTCCTTTTACCCAGGCATCACTCCACAGGTGAGAGGTAGGGGGTTCTGCTGCTTCCTTGTATTCCCAAAGCACTCTGGGAAGGGACAGCACATCTAAGACGGCTGCCTCTGACCAGGCAAGACCCTAAAACGTGAACCCTGGGGAGTTCTATGGTTGTTTTTTGTTTTTTTGGTTTTTTGTTTTTTTAAAAACAGCAGACACAGGGGCGCCTGAGTGGCTCAATCAGTTAAACGTCTGACTGTGGCTCAGGTCATGATCTCAGGGTTTGTGAGTTCGAGCTCCGCATCGGGTTCTGTGCTCAGAGTCTGGAGCCTGCTTCTTTTTTTTTTTTTTTTTTAACGTTTATTTATTTTTGAGACAGAGAGAGACAGAGCATGAACGGGAGAGGGGCAGAGAGAGAGGGAGACACAGAATCCGAAGCAGGCTCCAGGCTCCGAGCCATCAACCCAGAGCCCGACGCGGGACTCGAACTCACGGACCGTGAGATCGTCACCTGAGCTGAAGTCGGACGCTTAACCGACTAAGCCACCCAGGCGCCCCTGGAGCCTGCTTCTGATTCTGTCTCTCTCTCTCTCTCTCTCTCTCTGCCCCTTCCTCACTCACGCTCTCTCTCTCTCTCTCTCTCTCAAAAATAAATAAACATTTAAAAAAATTTTTTTAATTAAAAAAAAACAGCAAACACAGGTGAAGCTTTGGAAACTGAGTAGAAGTTACCTTTTGATAAGAGGCATTTACATTTACAAGAGAAATACCCATTTTAAAGGCAGCTCCCTTGTTACACCAGAAACAGGGGGATGATTCAGTCTCCAAAATCTCTCAACGGAAAAGGCTGGAACTTAAATCTGCATCAGACTTTACCCTGTTGACTGCACATTTCCTGTCAAGCCTCCCTGACTGCACCCACCTCCAACATCTACATTTATCCTTAGCTAAAGATAGTATTTAAGGTGATGGCTTGGGCTATTTTGGGGAGTTAGTTTTCCTTGGTCTCTCCCATGTATACAGAAGATACATGTACACGCTCTCAAACTTTTGTTTGTTTTTCTCTTGTTAACCTATCTTATATCAATTCCATTATTAGAGTATTCTTAGGAGGCCAGTCTTAGAACCTAAAAGGGAGGAAGGAAGTCTTTTCCACCTCCCGTACCTTCCTGCAGTCAGGGCACTTTACCATCTGATCTGGAAACCTCTTTTTACACCTGCAGTTCTGTTTCAGTGAGTCTGAGGGAGCACCCAGGTGTGGACATTTGTAAAGCCCCCATAGGCCACACGACACACCTACAGAGTCGGCACACACTGCCTTAGGCTATGGAAGTTTCTGTTAAAAAGGAGACTCTAGATTCAAAATGGAGTCACTTGTGCTAAACGATGTGTAAGGTAAAAGTTCCCAGCTGCTCATTTCTTAGTTTTCACTAGAAATTAAGAGCTTCTATGGGTTAAAATTTTGAATATATGTCTTGAAAACTACTAGAAATAAGGAAAAGAAATTTTATGTGTGGTCAGTACTGGCTAAGGTTAGAATGAATGTAATGAATTGAATGAGTTTTAACATAAAAAGCAAGTTGGTACAAAATTAGAATTCGGTTTTCTCTCTGTTAAAAGGACAAACGTTTCTTACGTTATTGTTTTCTGTTTTAATATTTCGTTTTGAGAGAGACAGAGACAGAGTGAAAGCTGGGGAGGGTCAGAGAGAGAGGGAGACACAGACTCTGAAACAGGCTTCAGGCTCTGAGCTGTCAGCACAGAGCCTGACACGGGGCTTGAACCCACGAACCGTGAGATCATGACCTGAGCCAAAGTCGGACGCTCAACTGACTGAGCCACCCAGGCGCCCCTGTTTTCTGCTCTTAATAAGAAATTTTGATAGAGGAGCCTGGGTGGCTCAGTCAAATGAGCATCTGACTCTTGATTTCGGCTTAGGCCATGATCCCATGGTTCGTGGGACAGAGCCCCATGTAGGGCTCTGTGCTATCATGGAGCCTGCTTGAGATTCTCGCTCTCTCTCTCTCTCTCTCTCTCTTTCTGCCCCTTCCCTTCTTGCACACGAGCATGCTCTCTCTCTCTCTCTCTCTCTCAAAATAAATATATAAATTCTAAAAAATAAGAAATTTTGACAGTTTTTTTTTCTTTACCTTTTAAGTAATCTACCTGGAGAGCAAAATTTTGTGTTTTGTCAAAATAATTTCCTGGGTTGTTTTTATCAAATCTTTGATTACTTAATAAAACTGAGTCTTCTGCATTAAAAGAGCTAAGTTTCACCTACAACTATTTAACTTTCTGTATTTGCTTGCCAAAACCTTTAACTATCACTGTATTGAAATGAATAAGTCAGTATTGGTTCTGAGCGGACTGCGATCCTATTTGACAAGTGTTTTCCTTTTGGTATTTTTACGAAATTTCTCAAAATCAAACACTGAATGAAGTCTTTTTGACCTCAAATTAACCTTGAGACTTTCCAGAGAGTCCTTGGAACATCTCAAAAGCCTTGTTCTCTCTCCTTATACAAGAAGACAGATTTTTAAACGAATGAGGCATATTTGCTATGTTAAATTATGTGGGAAATGCTGTAAATAAGAATACTGAGCTCTCTTTCTATTTGAGTTGTAAATGGTAGTCTAGAAATTATATGAGATTCCCAAAGTCTGATATGTCCTGGTAGAATGTTATCAGCCATGATTCCAGTTAGTACCTGAGAATGACGCATATTACAGAAGTCACCAAATTTCCTCATCAATTCCTTTAAAATAAACTCTCATCAGATCTCTAGCAATGGACATTCTTAAAGTCTTTCGTCATTTGCAGACAATTATTGTTTTGCTCCGGTATTTTGCAAAAGTCTTCCTGCAAAAGCACTTCATCTCCAAGAAGATTCAAGGAGAGGGCTTTGGACAGGTACGAGTTTTCTGATAACTTTAAGATCATAAAACTGAACAGGGTGAGAATTCCCAAAACGAATGAAAAAACTAGGTTCAAGCAGAACAAGAATTAATAACACGGGGCTAAAAGAAAAACTGAGGAGGAGGATTATAAACTTTTTATGTCTTTTTGTTTGAAACATCACTGGTTCTCTAATGTGTGCTTTTTCCAGATTTAAGGAATTTTTTTCTCTTAAGCTACCTATGACTTATAACAGTTTGATAAAGAATACCTTTGTAAGCAAAGATGATACATTTACTTTTTCTCCTTCCCTGGTCCCTCCAGATTTTAAAAACTCTTTTGAGTGTTTTTTTTTTTTCATGGCAATACAGCTAGTTGCTTGCATACGTTTAGTTAGAATCTGTTCTCCTTATAGAAGGACACGGTTGAACATATTGGCCGCGTTATCGAGGCTTCGGCTGGCACGTTATATTTGAAACGCTCAGATACGACCAGGCAGTTTTAAGGAACTAAGGTTGACTTTACAGAGCTGATCAAGGCTTTTCAAAACTTCAGCCTGGTACTTTGCTTCGAAGGCTCCAGCAAAGCAGTCTTAAAAAGAGCTTCTATGGTCAGTCACTATTCTTGGTGCACGTATGTAAATAATCAGCCAACGCTAATGGAAACAGATTTGTTTTACTGTGATTATTCCTAGGGGAAAATAGGGATAATTGTAAGAGAAAAATTACGTTTGTGCCATTGTCTACGTTAGATTCTAATCCCGTTAATCGCCTTTGAGATTTCGTTATGTACTTGGAACCGTGACCGAGTCCTAAATCTTCTGGTTTCCTCAAGTATCTGGCTCCGACTCTTCCAAACTAACGTTTCCAATTTTCTCCTGCCCTCTGATTTGGAATCAATAAGAACAGAGACTGCCCTTGAAACTCCTGGACAGAGACCATATCAGGTCCTCCTTACTACCCAGATGGCGGCCAAACCTCAGGTACTTGAACCCCAGGTTTATATCTCACAGTTGAAGAAGACTCCATCTGACATCTAGTCCTGTGCAAACGCTGGAGACCTCCAAGTGAAATTGACGAGGAAGTGGCCAACACCAAGGCAGACAGCTTCCTCCCAAGATGGCGGATCAAAACTCCATACTTCCACTGAACGTGAACTCTGTCTTCTTTCCTTTATTCTGGTGCTGGCCTGGAAAGATAACACCATCATCCGTATGTCCCAGGTCACTGCTAAGGAATTTAAAGCAGCATTTGACTTTAGGCTTGGAGAAAACCTGACTCCTGGCTTCAACAGGCCAATTCCTGCAAATGACTCCATTAAATGCCCCCTTAGCAGGAAGTGGTTTGGGCCCTGACAACATCTGTCCTTGCTGAGATGGTTCTCTCTCCTTGGGCCTGTGAATGGCTAGATAGCTGGCACGCGGCTGGGCAATTACTCTTAGGCTATTGAGCTGTTCCCCAACTTTTCACAAGTCAACTCAGAAACCTCATCGGTTGATCCCCCCGGATTTACATCATCAAATACAAAAGAAATTACCAGGAGGTATTCATGATTGAGGGTTTCTTCCTTTGGTAGGGCTGTACTTCCTTGATTAGGAATAAATGTAAATGAGAATATGCTCAGAAGCTTCTCCTTAACTCTTAAAGATGCCGCGGAATGCGTTGCTGAGACAAAAGCTGCCCGAGAAAACCTTAGTCTCTGCCACCAAAGTTCTTGATAACAGGATAGTCCTTGATTATCTTTTGGCTGAATAAAGAGGTGTCTGTGCTATGGCCAACACCACCTGCTGTGCCTGGATTCACACCCCTAAGGAAGTTGACACTCAGTTACATAAGGTCACTGAGCAAGCCACGTGGCCTGAAAACGCAACGTCACAGGGCCTTTCTTGGACTTATTTGATTCTGATTGGTTTGGGTCTTGGGGGACCATGGCTCCAAAGTTCACCGCAAACATTGGGACTCGTCCTGCTTCATAGTCATAATAATCTCCCTGGTGTGCTGTATTTTCTCGAAAGCTTTAAATGCATATTCACAGCCACTCACCACCGAGCAAATGATTTTCCTAAGATTGAGACATTAGAAAGGCAACAAAGAAAACGGCCAATTTAAAATTTATGACGCTGAAGTCTTGGCCTGTGAATATCACAGGGGTTAAGCAAAAAAACGTCATGACCCGCGAATGCCACATAAAGGATCGATAAAAGCTGTCAGAACTACAGAGCGGTAGCTCAGAGGCAGCACCAATGCCTCAAATTTTGATGAGGTCTCTCGGTTGAGTGGAGAGTCTGTGCAAAAGAGGGGAATTGTTAAAAAGGAGACGGTAGTTACAAAATGGAGTCACTTGTGCTAAACCCCACATTGGCTAACCAAGACTTAGTATCTAACCTAATTGGAATTTCAGCCCCTCAGGAAGATAGCATTTAACCAGTCGACACAGAATTGCCTGGTCAGCACTAGTGAGATAACCCACCCGGCAGGCCCTTCTAATCCTCTTAGAAGGACAACCTTGCCTGAAATGATAGCTTCTTTGCCAATAACTTCCTTTCAATGCACCTTTTCCACCTTTGAAAACCTTTCCTTTTCTATGGCTCAGTGGAGCTCCTTTCCACCTGCTGGAGGGAATACTGTCTAATACACAAATTGTCCAATAAAGTCAATTAGATCTTTACGCTTATTAAGTTAAATGCAACTTATTTATTTATTTTGAGAGAGAGAGAGAGAGAAAGTGAGAGCAGGAGCAGGGGAGGGGCAGACACAGAGGAAGAAAGAAAATTCCAAGCAGGCTCTCTGCTGTCAGTGCAGAGCCCCAGGCGGGGCTTGATCCCACGAACTGTGAGATCATGACCTGAGCTGAAATCAAGCGTCAGCCCCTTAACCAACCGAGCCACCCAGGCATCTCTATTAAGTTGATTTTTTAAAAACAGTCCTAGTGGTGGAATTGGAAGCATCCAACTCACAGGAGAAGAAGAAGGAGATGGGAAAAAGAGAACGATCGTAGCTTTCCTGGCAAAGAACAGAACTGTTCCATGGAAACATGACCCACTCGTATGTCCCCTTCTCCATCCTTAAGGACACTAGTGAGCAATTAGGTCACATAGAGAGGACTTACCCTCCAGAACTTCACAAGCTAAGGACTGACCTCAGGTCAGCTGGCCCAGACCCCCTTCCTCACTTTCCTGAAATTATTCCGTCCACAGCCAGGTTCACTTTCAAAGTCAGCTTCCATTGTCCTAACCACTGGATGCTTGGGTACATCACACCTTCCCGGTCTACGGGAAGTGTGTTAGTCTGCATGGGCTGCCATAGCAAATACCACACACTGGGTGGCTTAACCAACAGAAATTTGTTTCTCATAGTTCTGGAGGCTGGGAAATCTGAGATCAAGGTGTCAGCAGGCTGGGTTCTTGTGAGGCCTCTCACAAGTCTTGTAGATGGTATCTTCTCCCCACGTCTTCACACGACCTTCCTTCTGGGTGCATCCTAACTTCCTCTTCTTATAAGGACACCAGTCAGATTGTATTGCATCACTCTAATAACCTAATTTTAACTTGATTGTCTCTTTAATGTTTATTTCTTTTTTAGAGAGCGCAGAGACAGAGAGCACGAGCAGGGGAGGGGCAGAGAGAGAGAGAGAGAGAGAGAGGGAGACACAGAACCCCGAGTAGGTTCCAAGCTCTGAGTTGTCAGCATAGAGCCTGATGCGGGGTTCAAACCCATGGACCGCGAGATCATGACCTGAGCCAAAGTTGGATGCTCAACCAACTGAGCCACCCTGGTGCCCCAAACTTGGTTATCTCTTTAAAGGCCCTGTCTCCAGATACAGTCACATTCTGAAGCACTATGGGTTAGGGCTTCAACATATGAATTTTGGGAAGACACAGTTCAGTCCATAACAGGAGAGAAAACAGCCTGCAGAGAAATGCAGCGAGTTGAAGGTCATCTGATGATCCTTTGTCCATTGGGATCCTCCCCTGCGTTGACCTTCCCCTCTCACTCTTTTCCCTGCTCCCCAACACTCTCTGAATCTTGACATATTAAAGGCTTTCACACTCGTTAGTGATGTTACATTTTCTCTTTAAAGTCCAAATTGGAACAAATTTAAAGCATCCCTCTATGTGCAGGAGATGAGCCTTTGGACAATATTGTTATCCAGTATCTGTATACTTTACCTTCCAAATTGGGCTCACCTGCATTAATTCAACAGCTCCTGAATAGCAGCCACTAACCACAGGTAGACTCTTGTCGGAAACTTTCTGTTTGATTTTTTGGAACAATCACTCAAGACAGAGTCAACGGGGATGCACAAAATATTTTGGAATTCCAAGTGTCTGGAGAAGGCCTGGCCCGGTATCAGCCCCATCAAACTGAATACCCTGGAACTTATAAAACCTGAGGGTAGGACTGGAGTGGATATGGAGAAGCGAAGACAGAATGGAGTTGAGGGAGCACACCTGATCACAACCGGGCAGACAAGAGCAGCCTGCCCCTCACTGAACCCCAGGTTCTCGATCACCTCCCGGGAGAGGCTGTCCAGAGGTGGTCTCCTCCATAACCCCAGGGGAAGCATGAACCAAGAACATTCCCGACCGACCCGGGGATCTCAGCTAACAGTATGGCATTAGGAAGTAGCATTAGGGAATTGTTCGCATGGCTGGAGTCATTTTAAAAAGCGTTTGCCAAATTCCTGTGGACAATGGCCAAGGTATATTTTTCTTAGGGCCCTCGTATCTTGGGTCAGAGCCTCTACATACACTGTGGACAGAGCCCACTAGCCTGTAGTTGCCATTGGGTATGTTGGAAAGCTCCCATTCTGGGAAAGCATCGTCTCCACTCTACCCCCAGGATCACTTAATCGGTGATCTTTGCAGAGGAAAGTGGCGCCCATCCATCTGCTGGGGGGATGCTGTCCCAAGCAAGGGTCCCTCGGACAGTCTGGTGCATAGAAAGCACTGCACAGCAGCTCTGACGGTGATTCACTCTAAGCTCCATGAGGGTGGGGATTGTGCCTCTCCGGTTCACCATGGCTTAACGCAGAGACTGACGAGGCACCAACACAGTGAGAAGAAACAGCGGGTCCCAGGCAGATAAACCTATGGTATCGGTGGTAAGTAAGCACCAGGATTGTGCCTTCTGAGATAAGGGCCACGTATCCCACACTAGGCCTTCATTTCACACGTTATGACCTTAGAACACGGGTCACACGGGTCACACACGCTGTGTGTGAAAAGCGATCTCGTAAGGTTACATGCTATTTTACTCCGCGTACATGGCATTCTAGACATGCCAAGATTATAGAGTTTCATGTACACCGAAGCATCACATTTGTCACAATTACCTCCCCACGCAAATGGCAGTAGCTAATTCCTCTTTCTCTATGCCATGGCTTAATCCAGTGTCTGGTCCCAGAGTAGGTGCCCAGTATCAGCTTATTGAATGAATGACTGGATGAATGAGTGAATGGATGGATGAATGAATGAATGAATGAATGACAAGATAGGGTCCAGGCAAGGAAAGTAGGTAGACGGCTAGGAATTGAAGGGAACCAGGCTAGAAATTTAGACAGAAGCCCAACAACCCATAAGGTGAATCCAAAAGAGAGGCCGGCCAATATCCCCACAGAGACTTCCGGCCAGGAATGACGTGGCTTTAGAGGGCCAGGGCTTTCCGGGGGCCATGAAAACAGGTGGCTTCACCTGGCCAGAAGGCTAGAGGTAACCCTTCAAACCGGGATCCAGAAATGGACCCATTTGCCCAGCAGACTGTGTTCTTTGCGAAATAGCTGCTCCAGGTTGGAGGGGCGGGGGCGGGGGCGGTGGGGAAGCCTGGGCTCCTTCCAGGTGCTAACCTGGAGCCTGCTCTGTCCCCCGTATTTCCCCATTCTCCCAGGCCCTCCTACCCCAGTAGGCCCAGATGTATTCCCTTTCCACCCGCCGTCAGTGCCTCCTGCCTTAGGAGCATGTCTAAAATGCTAAGACCGAATGGTTCACATAATCCATACTGCAGCTTTCGGGAGCTGGATATGTGTAGGTTCTTTGGAAACAGTTTGGAAATGGCTGAGCTGAGACCTGCCGGCCCAGCTCACAGAGGAGCAAGCAGGAGGTCTCATTAAGCTGACTACCCCCGCCCCCGCCCCCCGCCCCTTCCCGGAGCCTGTTGTGCAGGGACCAGCAGTCGATAACTTGGCAGGGGGAATGAGATCTATGTTTTGAAGAAAATGGAGCTGAAAGCATTTAACCTCAAATCATAAACAGAAGCAATAAATTAGAGAGAGGCCAGGGAACAGGAAATCATAAGGGAAGAGGCCCGTTCCCAGCAAAGAGGAGATGACAGTCAATAGCCCTTCATGGAGATGTTGGTGACTGGGGCCAGGCTGGTGTGGCTGCTCGAACCACTGGGGGAGGACTCTGGCCCCGAGGGGATGTTCCGAGGCTGTCCTTCACCGACTTCTCCATCCAGCTATCCCCAGAAGCCCAATCCTAGGCAAGAACGTTTCAGGACATGAGAAAGGGACAAAGATCTCAGCGGGAAATGGACAGCCTCTTGCGACCCAGCAAGGAGTGCAGAATGTAGGCTCCTGGGGGGCTTTTCCAAGAAAGAATATATTTCTAGCACTTCTCCAGCTGCTGACTTGATTTGCAACTTTGGGCCATTTGCATACACTCCCTGGCAATGCAACCAACCCTATAGCTGTTCTGAGGGCTCACTCTGGGGCCAGCGAGGCAGAGATCCATGAAACGTGGCTCTAGATTTCCAGAGCTGCGCAATGCAGTAGGAGAGAAAGAAACACCAGCCACTCAGCATGACAGCAAGCAAGGCCGCTGGAAACAGGGGGGCCCACGGGAAAATGAGGACAAAATAAGTCAGACCCAGGTTGCAAACCTAGCTTTACCACATCCTGCTTGACGGTCCTTAGGCAAGTTTTTTCACCTCCTGGGGCCCCAGTTTCTTAGATCTAAGAAGCAGGAAACTCATCGTCTTTGGGAAAATGTGTTCGGCAAGGTCAAGTGCAGGAGTGTGAATCCCATGGAAAGAAAGGTTCAGAACGTCGTCCTGATGCTGCTTGGGTGTGATCTGGAGGTTTTGGAGTGCACATTTCGAAGCCCTGTTGAGGGTTGCATCATCCATGAGCTAAAATCTGAAGAATTTTCTGGCAGTGAAGCTGTTCCTGCATTTGGCCCAGGATCAGCACTTAACAAGTGTTTGCTGAACGAATGAGAGAGAAAGCAAGAGAAAAAGTGGAATGAGCAGGAGCATTAATTCCGGACTGACTTCCTTACCTCTGAGCAAGACCCTCAGCTGAACCCCTGAACATAAAGATTTTATTTATTTGTTTGCTTAACAAACATGTGGTGATTAATATGCATAAGGTGTCAGTCTCAGTGCTTTACCTGAATAAGCTCATCCAACAGTCACTCCAACCCAGGGTGGTGGTGTCATTATTATCCCCATTTTACAGGTGAAGAAACCTAAGCACGGGTCAAGAACCTTGCCCAAGGTCACGTAACTGAAAAAGTAGCAAAGCCGACTTTGACCCCCAGCGTTCTGGCTCTGGGAAGCCATGCTGCTATTGCAGTAAGGTCTCGTCCATCTGTAGCAGCGAGCTACAGCCCCTGAGAGGGTTTCCAGAGCCCAAGTCCTGCCCTCCTGCTCTGTTTTGAGTCAGGGCCCTCTGTTTAGGGCCCTCATCGTTAAGCCCACTCAATGTTACTAAGTCCTCCCTGGGCCTGGGCTCATGGCTTGAGTCTATGGCAGCCTTTCTCTTCAGGTCCTCACCCTCTTTCTCTCTGTTTTCTTCTGTAGTATCTCATCCTCATGCAGGTTCCCTATCTCAAGATGGCAAAAATAAATGACGGCCAATAGTACCAAACATGTTCGGCAAAAGTTCCAGAATGGAGTCTCATTGGCTTGAGTTGTGTCACATGGCTCCCCTTGAACCAATCTCTCTGCCAGGGGATGTTCCAGCAGGCTATACCTGGGTCACATGACTGCCCCTGAAATGCGATGGGGTTTGGGGATTGGAGGTCAAGTCTACTAACATCCTATGAATCTGGAGTGGAAGAGGGCCGGATCCCCACAGGAAACACGAGATGGTTTTTCCCAAAAAGTGGGAATGGAGTCTAGGCTAGCGAACATAGATGTCCACCATGACTCCCAAGTATTTGCCCTCATTCAATGGATATATTTAGTTCTTAGATCTCCCTCCAATTTTAGCCTATTCTCTGGTGTGGTCTGTTTCTAATAGTCCCGAATGAGAAGGGAAAAGTTGCCTGTGCTTTCAAAGGGAATAGAACCTGGTCATTTGTGTGCCTTTCCCCCTTTCCTCGGTGGTGACATCAACTTAGCAATGCTAGAGTTGCCTTCTTCCCAAAGCTACCAAAGGAAGAGAGGCAAAATGTCAAAGGCCATGCCTCTGGAACTGATACTTCTGTACAAGGGGAAAGAACACAGGGGTGGGGGGCAGGAGGAGGGGAGTCCCGGAGTCGGTCGTGGGGCCACCACTCCCGCGTCCACTTCTCCACCACCACGGCCACCCGACTCTCCTGCCGGGCCTCGTGGGGGAAGCAGGTGAAGGGATGAGACAGTAGAACGAGGCCCTGTTATGGCAAATCTTGAATACCACGAGAAGGAAGCTGGGCTGGTGCGGCTGAGCCAAGAAGCTCTTGTGGGATGCAACAGTGTTTTCAACAGGTCTTTCTGGGAGAGGTGTTTACAGGATGGGTTGGAGCAGGGAGTCCAACCGTCTCTGCAAACTGGTCCATCTGGACTTCTATTCTCTGGGTTTTTCCCCCAGAGAACTCTGCTGGGGAGGTGGGTCCTCTGCTGACATTGCCGGTCACTCACATCAGAAGGGAGTGCTGTTCCTTCAGAATTTTTTTTTTTTCTTTTAATGATGGACCGAGTTCAGATACAATCACAAGTGTAGAGACTAGTCTAATCACCGCCCCAAGCCGTGCCCATCCCTGGGCTTCAACAATTATTAACTCAGGGCCACTTTTGTTTCATGTGTAGTCCCACCCATCCCCGCTCCGCCCTGGATTACTTTGAAGCTAATCCAGACATCATATATCTTTAAGATGCTCAGATTGCAGGAGCCCCAGAAGATCTGGAGATTCCATTCTTCTTGAGAAGAAAGGAATCTGGTCTGTTGTTACTACGTCACTTAGCAGAGCAGCGGGTTGCCCTTCCCGCTCCACGAACACGGCCCAGTTCTCCTCGCTTGATGTGACGCATCTTTATGGGAGGAAAATGGCACTCTAGCTATGCTTGTCTGGACGTGCTCAGTGGGGTGATTGCCGTGTTATCTCCCAGGGCCACCCCCACTGATTGCCCTCATCCTGCCATCTTGCCCACCGCCCCCCCCCCCCCAGCTCTGCCCACTTTCTGGTTCAATAGCCTTGTTCTCTGGCGTGCTCCCCACCCCCTCCCTCCTCAGGATTCTGAGACGCACAGATGGTCCAGGGAACCACGATAGCCTGAAAAGCCTATTTCCCATTTCGGAATCGCAACACAGAGCCATCTTGCTCCCATGCACCAGACCAGCCTGCGAGCTGCCGCAGACACAGGAATCAAAGAGAGACTGGCCTTCTGATGTAAACACGGGCTGACCTTGTGCTTTCAAATTATATGATATCGCTGCCCCAGCCATACTCCTTGAATAACTAATACATGCAAAAGAAATTTGGGAGGGGGGAGAAAACCCAACAAAAATTATTATTATTACTTAAAGAGCTAGAGAAAGATAGCAAGGTCCTTCTAAAGTTACAACACCCTCTTTAGCAGCTGCAGGGTACATTAAAGCGAGGGGCCGGGGGAGGGAAGATAGGGCATATTTCAAAGCTGACTGTTGCAGTTACAAAACGCGAGGGGGGTGTTGTGTGGAATACGCCAAGTGTTTGAAGTGGACAAGATTTCTAGCATGTTGCCTTGATGCCTGTACATACTTAATAACAGATGTTTGGTCTCTCTAGGCAGATAATTGTCCTGCTGTAAGGTTGACTTGACCTGCCGGAGCCGTCCGGCCCCGAACGCCACAGCAGTAACAAATGATCCCGGCTTCTCTCTGTTTTACTAGGGGAATGCTCAGCCACGCTTCCTTTTAAGCACATAATTACTCGGCGGCCACTGAAGCCCATACATCCCCCTCTCCTAATGGCCACGGAGCCATTCGGCCATAATTTATGGGGACAGGGTTCAAAGTTTTAATAATATTTGGATAATATCATTGCCCACACGTCAGTGGCGTCATGATGAATAGAAGGAGAGCAGGCTTATTTCGATTCCATGCATGACAGTGTGAGCGTTAACGACTGGGTGCCCGCCATGGCCTTTATGGAAACTGCCACCAGGCCATCAGCTCATGAATTATAGATCTGGGCATGAAGGATTATAAACAGCAGTGGGGATCACACAGGGACGCTTGTTCATGAGGAACTGTCCTGTTAGCGCCTCTTCCTTATGCAGATAAATGAATTGCAGGGAATACCAAAATGGCGTAAATAAACCCTTAGTGGATAACATATTAGCGCATCAACATAAAAAACCCAGTGCCGGGGCCTGCTCGGGGATATTTATGTTTATACTCTCTGCTCAAGTGGCTTCCTGGTTTTTTGGCGTCTTGCTGCTCACCTCATAATTCCTACGTCCTAACGGCACCTCTGGGCACGGTTCTCGGACGCTCGGCAGAGCCTGTCGTATACCAGTTTGCTCGGAGGACCCCTCTGGGCAGGCAGACGGGTAAAGGACACCCCCCCGACCCAGGACAGGCTGAGGGTCGCCCCGGTGAAGTCACGAGGCACCTACAGCTACAGGAGCCACCTGTTCATGGGTTCATGGAGAAGGAGTAAGCATCCCATGTCGTTGAAAAACAGAAAGAAGAGAGACGGTCTCATCCCTAAGCCAGGAAGGGGAAGAGCCTCAAAGACGATGGAGTTCAACTCCGCCGCGGCCAAAGAGCAGGTGGCAAAAGTGAGACTCGGAGACGAGAAGGGACCCCCCCCCCAGCCCCACCCCCCGCCGCCATGACACAACTTTGTCGCCAAGCCAAGATCCCAGACTCCCAAGTGTTGCCCCAGGCTGCCTTATCTGGCCTGAGTTTTCTCTCCCCAAAATGTAAACATTCAACACCAGTCCCAAAGGATGATGGCGTTAAGACTAAAACAACGTTCGCCGACCTCCTCCTGTTCATCTAGACGGACTCACCCTGGACTTTGACGGGATTCACGTGCCATGAGTAATCGTTGGACTTGCTCGATATCCATTTAATCTGAAGGATTTATTTGGAAAGAACAGCAATTATAGCTGCACCTCAGGATAACCGGGAAGCAGCACATTTAAATCTCTCTAAAGAGCCTACTGGAGTTCTGAATACCACCCCCCCACACACCCCCTACGCCCGGGGATCTGATCTTGAGCTCTCCCAGAGACCAGGAGCGGAACGGAGCAGGACGTCCCAAACATCTTGGCTTCCTTCTCTACCGCGGGGCACCGTGTACAACGCTTTCTGCTTTCTAGAACATCGAAACACAAGCGATCTTCTTACTTACATTGCCAGGGGAAAGGAGGCAGCCGAAGGACAACGACACTTATCGGGCCTCCACATTCTCTGAAATTATCGCACAAAAATTCATTTCATTTTGGTTCCGAGTTTTATGAACTTATGAACGCGTGTACAGATAGACCCCTGTAGCCACCACTTAACCGGGATACGGAGCAGCTCATCACCCCCAACTCTCCCTTCTGCTAGTTTTTTTTTTTTTGTTTTTTAAATCAAACCCTCTCCCAATCCCTCACCCCTAACCCCCCGTCAACCACCGATCTGTTCTTCATCATTATGGTTCTGTCTTTCAGGAATGTCGTATAAATGGAATGATACAGTATGTAACCTTTGGAAACTGGCTTCTTTCACACAACATTATTCCTTTGAGATCTATCCAAGGAGTTGCTTGTATCTATAGTGGTTCCTTTTTTTTTTTTTCCTTTTTTTTTTTTTTTTTTTCTGAGCAGTATTTGCTGCAAAGCCTCCGCTTAGAGTCAGGCGTGTACCAGGCACATTATGGGATGATAATAACAGCTAACGGCTAGGGAGCCCTGGCCTAGTGTTTCCCCGTATTCATTCATTTAACCTCTCAACATCCCACTGGGGCAGCTACTAGCGTTGTGGGTTCATGGGTTCCCCTTTTGCAGACGGGGAAACAAGCCATGGAAAGGTTACCTAGCTCTCCCCAAATCACACAGCAGGTAAGTTCAGGAACCACCTGTAAGGTTAGAGCACCGTCCAGCCTTGTGTTTCCTAATGAGAGAAAATAATCATAAATATCTCTGGCAGGGAGATGAAAAATGTCAACCCCCAGGGACATGCTAGTGACAGATAGCATTCCCTTCCAGAAGCAGGCTGTGCTGGGCACTGGGGACAAGTGACATGACCAGAATAAAGCAAGGACAGGGGCTAGGGGTTTCCCCTACCCCATGTCACCAAGGACCACTTACAGAGTTTAGACCCACTCACACACACCCTAGGAGAGAATGATGCTTTACGCGAATGCAATAGCTAATAAATAGGAAACATCCTATCTTCCACCCATCCTGCCTCATCTCAGCGCTTAGGAAGGGGACCAGACCTGAGAATTTGGAATTTATTACCACGAATCCCAGGGTGGCTGACCTCAGGCCTCCAGAAGGGCAGTCATCATCAACTGTCTTACCCAACATCCTTCAAAGCCCTTAATGTCACCTCTTTTTTTTGGAGGGGGGGGGACCATAACTACCTATAAGCATAGATGTGGATTCCAGGAGTCATCCCAGCCCAGAATTGGGGTCTGTGGGGAAACTGAGGCCCAGAAAGACAATGGAATTGCCCAAAGACATACAACAAGTCAGTAGCCGTTTCCAGGACTATGGGTCCCTCCCTTCACTGACTCATTCATGCACCATCCGTTTGACACCTACTGGACTGACCGTGCGCCAAGCACTTTTCTAGATGCTGGAGACAAATGATGAATCAGATATACAGTACGTGTCCTCATGGGGTTATAGTTTGGGGAGGAAAAAGACACGAAACAAAAGATCACACACAAACAGATACTTAAAGCTATAATAAAGACTACACCATTGCCTTAAGACTCACAGACAGCATGTCTCCCTATAAGACCCGCTGTTTTCATCTCCTAAAGGAACGAGGGTGAAGTTTCCTGTAGCAACGGACGCCTCTATGGACCCTCTACATACCGTCATGCAAGACTGGTTTGACAGCTTTGTATGATAGATGTCGAACGCTGCCTTCCAAATATCACTGACAACCTGTTGATGGGGCAAAGCGGAGTCTATTGGTCACTGCAGTGGAGAACACAGCCTCGAGAGAGCTTTAATGGCATCTGAAAGAGGGACAAGCAAGGTGAGGTTTTTGCCAAGACCCTAAACTCTGGCTTCAGGAGTTTCCAAAGTGGCAGGGAGAGAGAGTCGGCTAGAATTTGGTAACCGCCATGTTGTAATAATTTAGGACTGATGGAAACAGCAGGGTGATTTGAGGGGAGGGTTTCCGAGAGTCTGAGGGTATAAAACATTGTTGGATGTTTTCTATTGAAGAGTTTATGGGATATTCCTGTAATGAACAATAAAGTTAATTGACTGGGCAAAGTAGTCATAGAAGAGTAACGTTATGCTAATGCAGACAATAGATGACTCAAAACCATGCTATATTACTGTAGATACTAAGCCATGTGGGAGAGATGATTTTGGTTCTCACAGAAGTAATACCTGCTCTGGGGGTGCGCCTGGGTGGCTGATTCATTTAAGCGTCTGACTTCAGCTCAGGTCACGATCTCACGGTTCCTGAGTTCGAGCCCTGCCTCAGGCTCTCTGCTGTCAACACAGAGCCTGGAGCCTGCTTTGAATCCTCTGTCTCCCTCTCTCTCTGCCCCTCCCTGGCTCATGTGCACTCTCTCCCTCTCAAAAATAAATAAACACTTTGAAAGAAAAGAAAAAGAAAAAGAAGTAATACCTGTCCATTCTAAGCCAGCCCAAAGAGGTAAGAATAATAATAATAGCCTCCATTCCATGCCAATCAGTGAGTGTTAGGAAGGCATAAGGAGACACGGTTTATAGATGTTCAACCGTGAAGTGAAGAGGGACAAAAAAGCTCATCTGAGGCCTCTAGTTCAAAGCAAGAAAACCAGGATCCCAATGCAAGTCTGTATGTCTCTGTCTGTGTTTTATTGCCATCCAGCTAAAGAAGCAGAAGATGAAAATTACCCAACATCCCATCAGCAATAACCAACCGGAACCTTTCGGCGATTACCATTTGAGCCTTCTTTTCTGCGCATATGTGAACGTACATAATTTTAATAATAATTCAGTTACTTTTACTCAACTGTCTCAAGCTCTTTGCTCAAGCCATGTGTTTCTTTCTTGCTGATCCAAATCTTGGTGTTTTTTCTGGGAAAACACTGCAAAGTTCCTTTGAGACCACCCCTTATCCATGCCATGAGCCATGCACTGTTAGCCATGCCATTCAGATGGGGTTTACCACTTTTCCCTAGCCTCACAGTGACCATGTTACCCTGGTCTGGCCAATTGACTTGGACTTGAGTTAAAGTAATTGATTCTGGGAGTCATGTTCTGCAAGCCAGGCCCATGAGAGCCTTCCTGGAAATCTTTTTAAGACCACTGAGGAGGAAGTGCCTGCTTTTCTCCAAAATTTCTAGGCATAAATATTCAATAAGCTTCAAGTTGCCAGTGGTCATCTCTGGCATCAACCAGGGCAAGTCTGTGTGAAAATGAAGCCCCCAAAGAAGAAAGCGGGACCAACACACTCTATTCTGATAAGGTGCCCGAGCCCCTAGATCCAACTATGCCCGAAGCCTTTTGAACTCTTTTGAACTTTGCAGATACGGTTTAAGCTAGTGTAAGGCAGATTCCAGCTCACACACCTAAAATCCACAGGCTTTTTCCCATTGTTTTAAGTCCTCAGATCTCATACATAAGCCTGGACTGTTGAAAGAGAGCTCTGGAATCCTCAGTAACTCACACTTCCATCATGGCCTTCCCTTACCTCCTTCAGCAGCTGTTAATACTATTCAAACCTTTGTATTTTGGGTAAGTTGCTCATTCTTCCCTGAATGTTCTTTCTCCCAAGTCCAACTGAAGAACTTTACTTTGGACTGAAAAGCTCAAACTGAGCGTGCTCTCTATGAAGGCTACTTGCTCCCCAGCCACCACCACCTAAACCACCATTATCATCACCACTGCCATCACCATCATCACCTCCACCACCACCACCACCACCACCACCTCCATCACCTTCATCATCACCTCCACCACCTCCATCACCACCACTACCATCACCACACTGCCATCACCATCATCACCTCCACCACCTCCATCACCTTCATCATCACCTCCACCACCACCACCTCCATCACCATCATCATCACCTCCACCACCACCTCCATCACTTTCATCGCCACCTCCACCACCACCTCCATCACCATCATCATCACCTCCACCACCACCTCCATCACCTCCATCACCACCACCACCATCACCACACTGCCATCACCATCATCTTCATCATCACCTCCACCACCTCCATCACCACCACCACCACCATCACCATACTGCCATCACCATCATCACCTCCACCACCAACACCACCACCTCCATCACCTTCATCATCACCTCCACCACCAGCACCTTCATCACCTTCATCATCACCTCCACCAGCACCTCCATCACCTTCATCATCACCTCCACCACCACCACCTCCAACACTTTCATCATCACCTCCACCACCACCTCCGTCACTTTCATCATCACCTCCACCACCACCACTTCCATCATCTTCATCATCACCTCCACCACCTCCATCACCACCACCACCATCACCACACTGCCATCGCCATCATCACCTCCACCACCACCTCCATCAGCTTCATCATCACCTCCACCACCACCTCCATCAGCTTCATCATCACCTCCACCACCACCTCTATCACCATCGGCACCACCTGTCCTGAGCTAATCATGCAGCCTCTGTGCCATTTCAGAAAGGTTATCACAGCACTTGCCAGGGGCTTTGCCAGGTATTTGTGCAGGTTGTTTTGTATACTCACTGGACAGGTAGCTCCTCGAGGGCAGGGATCCTTTGATTGAACCCTGAGCCCCCAGCAGCTTGCACCTGGCCTTGTCCAGAGCAGGCAGGACACCCTCACTGAATGATGGGACACGAGATTCTGGTGAAACCCTGATTCCCGTGCAAGTGGCTGTCGTAAGGTTCTCAGCTCCCTCCCAAGTACTATGTTGAGGAGGAGGGGGAAGAGGTAGAGGGGGAGATTTTTCACGTCATGCCAGTCATTGTGCAGGGGTCTGAGAATTGAAAGGGAGGCCTGGGTAGGGTTCCAACCCTGGAAGTTCTCACTCGGCAGACTGGGAACTCCCTGGAGGCTGGCACTGGCCCTGATGTAATCAATGCTCCGGCCCCTGAGTCTTGCCGAACAGGAACCGGAAGTCAGCCAATATTTGTCAAGTGAAATGAGTTTTATTTCCATTTATTCACTCTTTAACCTTAGAATGAAGTCCCCTGGTAGAGTAGTTTTTAAATTTCAGGGGCACGCCAATAATCCTCTGGAGGGCGTGTGAAAAAACCTGATTCTTGGACCCGCCCCACGAGGTTCAGATTCAGCAGGTTGGGGTGGGTCTGATTACTTAAGCTCTAACAACTTCCCAGATGGTGCTGATGCTGCTGGTCCGGGGACCCCGGTGAGAACCGCTGCCCCCCTGGAAGGTGAGTGAGAGGCACTGGGATTGTGGACTGAGAAGCCCAGGAAGGCCCACACTTCCCTATTCCATCTTCTTCCAGCCCGGTCCCCACCTCGAAGGGCCCCCCGCTGGGCCACCAGGGCAAAGGTCAGAGGTATCATCAGAGTCCAGCCTAGAAGCTGGGACAGGGGCTGGGGCACAGCGTACCTGGGGAAGGGGCAGATCCCTGGGTCCCAGAGGCCCCCTGTTTAGCCAACAAACAGAAGGGGCCAAATCCCCAACTGGACCTGCTTTTTCAGTAAACACAGTGCGGGGCCGCCTGTGTAAACACGCATTGTCTACTGGAGGATTAAGAGGAGAAGGGCCTGGCTTTTTTTCCTTTCCTTCTTTCTTCCTTTTTTTTTTTTTTTTTTTTTTTTAAGCACTGAGAAAAGCCATTAAGGGATTAACACCCCGATTTATGAAAATGGAGGACGATAAAGGAACAATGGGGTGACAGCATTGTGTAAACGACATTGATTCATTTCAGAGACAGGACTGTTAACTGGGAGAAATGGAGGGATAAATGGAACAATGAGAAGATGCTTTTACCAGCTTGTCATTAATTAGCCGAGAGGACAATTGTTTTATTGTCCTTTTTGAAAAATACAAAATTGGTAGGAAAATACAAGCAGTGAGCGAAGTGATTATTCTGTGTCACCGGCTGACATCTGCTTTTCCTTTTCTCCTGAAGCTTGCCTCCGGAAGTGGTTTCATAAGGTAGGAGAAGAAACATTCCACACACCCCCTCCCCCCCACCAACTGAAGAAGGTTCTTGTGAGGGTTGGGAATCCAATGACCACCCCCCACCCCAGTCAAGGACTCCTCAAACTCCTTGGCAGTGGAGAGTGCACCATGGTTCTTTCTGGCTTTCACCAGTGAGGGAGTAGATGCGGAGGTGGGAGGCGGCCTCCTAGATCTCTGCAAGCAGGTGGGGACAGGAGCCAGGCGGGGAAGAGACAGGAGCCTGGGGGAAGGGACAGGAGCCTGGGGGAAGGGAGATGAGCTTCCAGGGGGAGGCCAGCATGGTAGGCCCCCCCGGGCTTGGTGGCTGGGCCAGTGCAGCACTGCGGGCTCAGATGAGGTTCCCTCCCTGTATTTCCTGTACAACCGGGAGCAAAATTTGAAATATGCCCACGTTGGGATGGATGCAATGAACGGGCTTCTCCAGATCAGGAAAGTGGGCTCAAATCCTGACAGCAATGGCTTTTGCACAGAGCCACAGACAATCCCAGCCTCGCTCTGGGGAAGAACACATTTCTGGCTCCAGGAGACTCTAAACAAGACCCCACCCCCACCCCCACCCCGCGCATGGGCCTAGGAGGCTTCGGTAGTAGGCGCCGAAGGGACGATGCACGGCACGAGATTCAGGTCCTGAAGACGCACACACAGCCAGTCGGTGGGGACTCCTGATGGAGTAAGTGTGGCGTGTGCTGTCTGGACTGTCCTCACCCAGCCGGCCCCGGGGAGACAGCCACTGGCGATAAGGGCCACTTGGAAACCAGAGCACCCTGTGTTTAGATGGTCACCGGTCCGATCTAGAAACCTTGGCCCACTCCGGCTCTTTCTAGAGTCCGGCAATCGCACAAGGGTTAACAGCACTTGTAAAGAAGAGGGGCTCACAGAAGCAAACAGTGTGCCTGGCAAGGAAGCTGTAAACAGCTTTCCCATTGTTTTTGCCTTCTGTGACTGTTGGCCATTGTTTGCCCTTTAATCTGGAAACACGATGGATATAAATATAGCTATCTTTATAGCATTGTATCTTTGCAGGCAAAGATAAAACAATGAATCTTTGCATCTCAAAGCTTTATATTTACATAAAGCTATCTTTATTCAGGAAGATTGTGTATGTATGTCTCACATAGACATGTTGAGTTGTTTTGGACTCTTATCCATTCACACCACACCCTCCGTGTCCCCTGTGTGCCAGGCACTGCTCTAGTCCTGGGCATAGAGCAGTGAACAAACAAGAAACCCCCCACCCCCACCCCCTATAGAATTTACATCGCTGGGTATGAAAACAGAAAATCAGTATCTAATGGTAGAAACAGGTCACATAATTAGTACTGCGGAGAAAACTGAAGCAGGTCTAGAGAGTAGGGAGCAGGGACGAAGGGTTATTTTCTATAAGGCGGTCAGGAGAGGCCTCAGGTAACAGGTGAGTGGCACCCTAGGCTGGCCGCCCCGCTGGGGGAAGGGTGATCCAGGCAGAAGGCGGGGCAAGTGCAAAGGCCTGGAGGCAGGAGCCTACCTGGAGGGTCTGACGCACGGCAAGCGCCCATCAGGCTGGAGGGTCAAAAAAGAGGCAAAGTTCAAGACGAGGCGCTTTGAAAGCCATTGGTGTTTCCTCTGAGGGCAGTGGGGGCCACTGAAGGGCTGTGGACACAAGGGGGTGACCCAATTGGATGTCTGAGGTTAACAGGGCGACTCTGGCTGCAATGCATGGAACAGACCAAAGACGATGTGTGTAAGCTAATATCCTCAGCTTGACCATACGTTCCAAGGCGCCTACAGGGAGGGGCCCAACAGGTGCTAAAGGGAATGGACAATAGAAAATGGCAGCAAGTGTGGCAAACAGGAGCCTGCCTACTGCTCTAACACGCCAACAACTAAGTTCCTGCTGCTTCTTGACCCTGAGAGATACCTTGTCATCTTAAAGCGAGGCTGGATTCTTAAGTGAACTCACCTGATCTTAAACCTTTTACAGTTAAACCAAGCAAGCTTGAGGCCAGACAAGCCATCAGTTTATATTCTCCCTCAATCCCTCATCGGGCAAGGAGAATTCACACACTACATCTTCTTACCCTTTGTTACCTGGCTTCCAGGGAGCTCAGGAACAAGTCTAACTTTAAGGCATCACTACACCGTGAATCATTTGGCAAAAACCATCCTTTCTTCTTCCAGTTCTCATAGTTTAGTACGGTCTCGGGACACCCGGGTGGCTCAGTTGGTTAAGTGTCCGCGTTCAGCTCAGGTCGTGATCTCCTGATTCGTGAGTTCAAGCCCTGCATTGGGCTCTCTGCTGTCAGCACAGGGCCCGCATCAGATCCTCTGTCCCCCTCTCTCTCGGCCTCCCCCTGCTCACTCGCACGCTCTCTCTCTCTCGCTCTCAAAAATAAATAAAATTTTTTTTTAAATATGACCTCAAATGTCCAGTTATGGAACGTGTGCTTTTTATTATAAGCAACCTCAAATGACGTTAAATGAAGAGAAACTTCTAGCAAAACTCCACTGCAGGAGAATCGCAACGCTCTATCTCAACCGGGTAGCACGGGTGCTCGGGCGAAAGCAAAGTGTGGCGATAACGATATTTTGTGAAACGTTTGTGTTGTTTGCGAGGCTGTGCTCTCGCACTGTAGGTGTCCCCAGGCAGACTTTTGGTCACCTCTCTGCATCTGTGCCCCCCCCCCCCTTACAGATTATCTTGCTGCCCTTCCTCCCCTTCCTAATTATTCTTGTTCTGCCCACGATTTGAGTGGAAATGGGCCCTGCCTTCAACATTCACACTCCCAATGCCAGCTCAGCTTGCCTGCTGTTTGATTCCCTCGAAAGGCGCCTCTGACCCATGCCAGTTGGAACCCACGGGAGGGGAAATCATTTGCATCTCGTGTGCCAATTCTGGTCAGTTGGAAGTGGCTATCAAAAGCACATGTGTTAAGAAGGAATCTGAGGTCATGCTTAGGTTAAGTAGGAAAATGCAGGCTGGTAGACTGGGGATGTCTGCTGTCATTAGCAATTAGGCCTTTTCCCATGGCGGGAGGAGGGGCAGGGCAGGAGTTATTCCCTCCCTTTCCAACAGGATCCCCTACAGGGGCTCAGGTGAACCCAGAGGCCCCCGAATGCAGGCGGCCCCCATTTTGTCCGGCCCACAGCTATCGGCCTTCAGTGAGTGGTAAGAGCCCTGGGTTCAAACTCTGTCCGCCACAGAGACAACTTTGCTAAACCTCTGTCAAGTTCCTTAAGCCCTCTGAGCCTCAGTTTCCTCGTCTGTAAAATGTGGATGATAGCTGTATCCTAGTTCACAGGACCAAGGGGATGATTAGAGGCAAAGACCTTGACGGGCTATTGTTAAGTATGAGTGGTCATTGAATATTATCTGTTATTGCCGTTATTGTCAGGATTTTTTGGAGAGTCACTGTTGGGTCTGCCTGCCCATAGCTCTGTCAACTTTTCTCGCTCCGTGTGTCTCACCTTCTCCTTGCCTCATGCCCTGTAGCCAACGCCCTACCCTCCTGTCTCGCCAGTCGCTGTCTCCACAAAAGGTCATTGTCTTTTGTGGTGTTGGGCTGTGGCTAAGACTCGCGAAGTCAGGCTCCCCCTCAGCGTCCTGCCCTCTAGCCCGCCCCTGCTCTGTTCCCGAGGTTCCCTCCAGCTGACTCTCGTCCCAGGACTGGAAACCCAGTGAGTTCACTGGGCTCTCCGCCATCTTGATCCATCATGGCCGCTCGGCCACTGTGGGCGGGCAGATTCAAGTACAGCCAAGTCAAGCGTGTCAGATCCCGAGACTGTCAGAGGCAGGGGCCCCCGGCGTTACCCACAGCACCTCTCCAGAGATTCCTTGTTGGAAAGTTTCTAAGAGCCTGACTGATGGGTGGTTGAGATATCGGCCTGTAGCCTTGGCTGTGAAGAGCCCGGGGGAACGCACATATCACGGTCACCATGTGCCCCCCGCCCAGGCACCGGGGGCCACTCAGGAAAGGTCTGGCAGGTGAAACAAGGCCACATCTGGATTCCAGTCCCGATTCTTCCAGAAAACAGTTAAGATAGCAGGGCTGGACCACTTCGATTCTGCAGGCCTAGGCGTTTACGTCAGTGGAAAGGGGCAAAATTGCTGTTATTTCACTGAGTTCTTGCAAACGCATATGACTTACTTATGAAAAAAAGGGAAAATAGGGCACACTTATGATTAGTCCTCTTTCAAGATGTTTCCTAAACTTGGCATTAGTCAGCCACTGGCTAAAGTGTATTAGTCAGCACCCTTCTTCAAGGGACGGTAGCCCAAAGTCCACTGCCTTTGGCCAAACCAGGATAAGAATAACAGTAAGGAATTTACTGGCTCACACAGAGGAGACGTGTCAGAGCCAGAATCCTGGCTCTGCATTGGACCCTGGAGCCAGGCGTCCTAAGTTCAAGGCCCGGCTCTGTCAGCTTACAGCCACAGGGTCTTGGGTGAGTCACTCACTCATCAGTCTGGACCTTGGTCTCCTCCTCTGTTGATGGGGGGTGGTAATAACAGGGCTGACCTGACAGCACCCTTGCGAGGATCAGGTGAGGTGACACACGACAGTTATCATAGCACCTGCCCATCGTAAGCTTCTAGAACTATGTTTTTTTTTTTTTTTTTTAGCGGCTATTTTTGAATATTCTTTTGACCAGCCAACTCACTAACTTCCTTCTTACTTGGCAAACGTTTGCCACTTTCTGAGTCTGGGAAGGAACAGAGCCCCCCTCTCTCAGGCACAGGATTCAAACAGTGACGCAGCCCCACCCTCCCAACGTCCCTTGCAGCCCAAGAGGAGGCATGTGACCTGTGTTCCACCAATCGGAAACGCCTGCTGAGGTTATTAATTTATTCCCTGTGATACAAAAAGGTTGGGCCTGGGAAGCGTGCTTGGGGCAGTGGGGTCCCCGGGGGCAGCTTGCGGGTAGGTCGGCACTGCCTCTCTGGTGCGTGCAGTGGTGGCATTCGTCCCTCGCCAGACCTTTCTGTTAGGTGACGAGGGCGTCCGCCTGCTGCCTGGCCTCGGAGCCCGGCTCTCCAGCTCTCCCCGCGCCCGTTGTGAGCGGACCCATATCCCTGCAATAATCTTCTTCCTGCTTAAGTCAGCCCGAGTTGGCTTCTCTTACTAAATACCCTTCCTGGGGGTGCCTGGGTGGCTCAGTCGGTTGAGCGTCTGACTTCGGCTCAGGTCATGATCTTGCAGTTCGTGAGTTCAAGCCCCACATCCAGCTTTGCTGCTCTCAGGGCATAGCCTGCTTTGGATATTCTGTCCCCCTCTCTTTCTGTCCCTCCCCCAACTTGTGCTCTCTCTCTGTCTCTCAAAAATAAATAAAACATTAAAAAAAATTTTTTTTAAATACCCTTCCTGATTCAATAACGCAGGGCGGAAACATTTCTCAAAGCTCTGGAAGGGCTGCAGCTTCGATTCTTCTAAATGATGAACCTCGCGAAGATGCCCCTTACCACGACCGAGCCAGAGGGGCATGCCTAGGTGTTAGGACTCTGCCGCTGGCATTGAATGACTCCCCTGCCCTGCTAAGAGCCCAAGAGCTCGTGTGCAGCCAAGACGGTCACCAAGAGCCCTGGAATGTTCCGCCCACTACTCCCTACACCAGGGTGCCGCCCGCACTCCTCAGGGAAGAGGGGGATGAGAGGAAGTCGTGGAGGAGGTGGGGGGTGGGGGGGGGGACAGTGGAGAAGGTTGTGGCAGCTATGAGCTTACGGTATGAGAATCAATTGCGAAGATGTCTAGGGCACAGAAAAATATGGCCAGTAGAGCCCGGCCCCTGCTCAGAGAGCTCGCTGGAGAAGAAACCAACCCCAGTTTCAGGAGGCTTTGAAGCTTTGGCAAGTTAGAATCAAGCAGCCTGATGTCTTCTACAGGGGCCATATGCACAGCTTCTGAGCCACAACCTGCCGTGGCCACTAGTGACCGTCCTTCCCTTTGAGCTGGCGGAACCACTGTGAGGAACCATTCCTGGTGAGGGGTGAGGGGAATTGGGTTTTTTCATCGGTCTCAGGGCCAACAGCAGCCATCAGAATTAGCCGGAGGGGCTGTTAAAATGCGGATTGCGGGGGCCCTGGGGTGGCTCAGTCCATTGAGCATCCAACTCTTGATTTTGGCTCAGGTCATGGTCCCAGATCATGGGATGGAGCCCCGTGCCGGGCCCCATGTTGGGCGTGGAGCCTGCTTAAGATTCTCTCTCCCTCTCTCTCTCTCTCTCTCTGCCCCTCTTCCCCACTCGTTCTCTCTCTAAAATAAAATTTTAAAAACGCAGATTGCAGGACCTCACTTCAGAGTCGCTGATTTGGAAGGTCTGGGGGGAGGCCTGAGGATTTGCATTCTAGCAAATGCCCAGGTGATGCTCCTACTTGGAGAACTGTTGATTTAGGTCGAGTTTTTTCACCTATAAAATGGGCCAAGTCACATGAAAAGATGCTCAACGTTGTGGGCCAAATCACATGAAAAGATGCTCAACGTCGCTCCTCATCAGGGAAACACAAATCAAAACCACACTCAGATATCACCTCACGCCAGTCAGAGTGGCCAAAATGAACAAATCAGGAGACTATAGATGCTGGAGAGGAGGTGGAGAAACGGGAACCCTCTTGCACTGTTGGTGGGAATGCAAACTGGTGCAGCCACTCTGGAAAACACTGTGGAGGTTCCTCAGAAAATTAAAAATAGATCTACCCTATGACCCAGCAATAGCACTGCTAGGAATTTACCCAAGGGATACAGGAGTACTGATGCATAGGGGCACTTGTACCCCAATGTTCATAGCAGCACTCTCAACAATAGCCAAATTATGGAAAGAGCCTAAATGTCCATCAACTGATGAATGGATAAAGAAATTGTGGTTTATATACACAATGGAATACTACGTGGCAATGAGAAAAAATGAAATATGGCCTTTTGTAGCAATGTGGATGGAACTGGAGAGTGTGATGCTAAGTGAAATAAGCCATACAGAGAAAGACAGATACCATATGTTTTCACTCTTATGTGGATCCTGAGAAACTTAACAGGAACCCATGGGGATGGGGAGGAAACAAAAAAAAAAAGAGGTTAGAGTGGGAGAGAGCCAAAGCATAAGAGACTCTTAAAAACTGAGAACAAACTGAGGGTTGATGGGGGGTGGGAGGGAGGGGAGGGTGGGTGATGGGTATTGAGGAGGGCACCTGTTGGGATGAGCACTGGGTGTTGTATGGAAACCAATTTGACAATAAACTTCATATATTGAAGAAAAAATAAATAAATAAAATAAAATGGGCCAAGTGACCTGCCTCACAAGATGGTCCTAAGCGTCGATCTCGTTCACGGATGTGAAAGTCCTATACGCTGAACGGCATGCTCTAAATCTGAGTTGTTCATGATAACGCTAATGGATGTTTCCAGAGTCAAGCTGGCGTGCAGCTATGCAGCCATAAGGAACACGCCTGTCGGACCCCCGTAATGTGCTCGCACCGCTCAGAGTAGTGGAAGTGTGGAAATGATTCCCACCAGCCCAGCAGCAGCCTGTCCCATAAGACTTCTCATTTTACGCTCACAACCCTTTGGTTTAGTATCTTTATTTTACAGGAGAGAAAGGCGGCTCCAAGACACGAAGAGACTTCCCAGAGGCCACCATCAGTGGGCACTTTCCAGGCTGCCTGGGCATCTCCCAACCGGCCCTGTCTCTTCATTTTGGAACTGACTTTGCACCCTCAGGGGTTGACTGGATATCATCTTCGTGCTTGGTGACCCTGACATTCTGGCCAGAGTTGTTGGATCAAAGGCTGACCCTTGACCTAAGCTGGTCCAATTAGTACCTCCCTCCTGGGAATGTAGAACCGCTCCTAAGAGACAGTGACCGGGTGTATTAACCAGAGGATGCACGTTTGAGAAGGGAGAGGAATATAGCTCACACACACACACACACACACACACACAGAAAGCATCAGAGCCAAGATCGAGTGTGTGAGAGCTTCTGAGTTCCTGTTTCCAGTAACTTCCTGGGACCCCACTACCTTCCTAACTCTGGATTCCATGTTATAGCACAGTAGAGAGTAAAGTTTGTTGTTGTAAGTGAAAGAAAACATATCAAATAACCTTCTATAACAAAGATATTGCTGAATGTCACTTGTGTAACTAAAAAGCCCAGAGGTAGAGCTGGCTTTAGATGGGGGTGGTTTGGTAGCTAATATTATATGAGCAAAGACTCAGCCACTCTCTATCTCTGTCTTCTGCCTTTTGAGGTGAGGAATTATTCTCAGGAACCATAGGGTTCTTTGCAGCTCTAGGCTTTTCTTTGGTGGTAGCAAAATGGCTGCAGTAGTTCCGGACCTCACATCATAACCCAAACTATTTAAAGGAAGAGGGAATCTCTTCCAGTTGGCCGTGTACAAATCTTCCGATTCACTGTCATTGGCCAAAACTAGGGTCACGTGCCCATCTCAGAACCAGTTGAACGGGGAGATAAGATATGCCGTTTAGATTGAATCGGGCAGGATTCTCCCTTGGGGCCAGGGGTAGAGTCTGACCTTCCCACACTACATGAATGAAGATGGAAGGAAGGGTTCCCCTAGGGACAAGTGAGCATTTGGGGTGGAGATAGGAGGCAAGGGAGGGATGTTACAAAAACAACACATTCCCACTGTATCCTATAGCCTTAATGTTTCTTTTTAAAAAAAATATTTCATGAGTTAATTTCTAACTTTTAACCAAGGAGTCCTAGCTAACAAGGTATATGTGATCTTCACGCTTTGACAAATTTATTCTAAATCATTCCTGGGGGCTCCCAGGTTACTCCTTCCCAGTTTATGCAAGAAGAGAAAGAAGTCAGAGTTCACTCATCAGGGAGACAAAGTCAGATTTTTTAAAAAAAATTTTTTAAATGTTTTAATTTAATATTTAATGTTTATTTTTTTTAATTTTTTAAATACTTCTTTACTTTTGAGAGAGAAAGAGAGCGCAAGCAGGGGAGGGACAGGGAGAGAGACACTCAGAATCTGAAGCAGGCTTCAGGCTCTGAGCTGTCAGCACAGGGCCTGACGCGGGGCCTGAGCCAAAGTCAGACGTTTACCCGACTGAGCCACCCAGGCGCCCCAATGTTTATTTATTTTTGAGATAGGGGTGGGGAGAGGAAGAGAGAGAGGGAGACACAGAATCTGAAGCAGGCTCCAGGCTCTGAGCTGGCAGCACAGAGCCCGATGCGGGGCTTGAACCCACGAACCATGAGATCATGACCTGAGCCGAAGTCGGAGGCTTAACGACTGAGCCACCCGAGCACCCCGAGAAAGTCAGATTTGATCAAGCTCCCTGTCTCTACAAAAATGCAACAGAAATGTAGTTATTGTGACCGATAATAAGATATAAACAAGAACTAAAAGAATGATTCTAAGTAAAATTATTAGGATCAATTGAAAATATTTTAAATGCAAATCCTACATATTTCATAATGGTTCATTAACTTACAATAATCCACTTCAATCAAGATTTTGTTGCTTGACTGCTGCTGAACAAATCTCAGTTTGAGTCACCGTGATTTTTTTAAAAGACCTGTTTTACTAGCCGTCTTATATTCCTATAGTATTCAGAGAAATATTTGCAGAGAGGAAAACTTTCAAAATCTTACTCAATGAGAATAGCACATAAAGTTTCAGAACCATCACAAACACTGAAGCCATAAATAATGCTGTGTAATTTGCAGGATGGGTGTAATTGCCCAGGGAGAAAATGCCAGAAACAATAGCCATGCACCCTTTTAGGAAACGCTGAATCACCAATGTGCACGGTGGCCGAGGACAACGTTGTATGAATAACACGCTGCAATCTGAGAGTCAAGGAGCAAATGAAAAGCGCTGGACTTTTAGCATGAAGATATATTAGCGGGGCCTTACCACCACACCTTGTCTCTGTTTGCTCAAGAAGGGTATGGGACTAAAACTGGGTCTCAACGTGTACAAGGGCGCGTTCAAGTCACTCGATTTCAAAATTCCAACGAGAAGGAAACCTCGCGTGATGTCTGCTTGATGGCATGGTTTTCCTTGCTGGTATGTGAAACGGTCCCTTAACAGCGTCCTGGATTTGACAGTCTCGTAAGCTAAAAGCTCGCGTGATGCGCTTCCTTCCACACTACTGTTATTCTAGTTACACTTACCTTTGGCTTCCGGGGTCCATTCTCCAATACCCCATACGCTACTTGCTTCCCCCCTCCCAGCCCCCCCATATACGCATCACAGCCTAAGTAGAGTGAACCTTCGCGTTCAGCACCTTCGCTGGTAAGGATGTTATCTGTGGTTCTGGGCCGAAGGGTACGTACATTTTACAGATGAGTTCGCAGGAGTACAAATGCGATTATATTAAAACTTTTCCTGTGGTTGAACACCCCATTTCCTCCATGAATCTAAGATCTGTAAAACGAAATACAGCGGCCATATTCACACACGCGACCATTTACAGACAGGCGCTGGTGACTCACATGCAAATGGAGAACAGTTGAAATAGACAAATGCTTAGCGTCGTCCAATGAACTGTAAACAAGATCCGAATAAATGAGTGGGCGCATGGACTTCCCGCTCGGTTCCGTATGGGTTGATCTGCTGCTGCGTCTTCACATGCCTCCAGCCGGATGGGATTCATCAGCCAAGTTGCCTTCCATCTCCGTTGCTAGAAGATTAAGGCTGGCATTAACGCTACAGCCACGTTAAAGCCGGATCGTGCCTCTTGGCAAATCTCTCTTCTCGTTCATGGCTGATCGTTCCATTACGTCATAATTATCATACAGCTATAGCGTAAATACATAGTTATTTCCATCTCTCCATCCAGATGGTCGGTTACACGATAATTACAGTATGTTTGTACTTACTGGGTTTAATTACCAGATAATCAGGAAGAACATGCAAATTGCTAGGTTGTTGTTACACAGTACATTGAACCAAGTAAAACCTGTGTATTGCCTGAAAGTAAACAAGCTTGTACGCGGGATCGTGCACGGTAACCTGTGACGACAAGAAGGCCTGAGGTTTGTGACGGGCCATGGTGTGGGTTAGCATTACACTTGCTGAGCTTAGATTAATGTCCAGATTATAATGAAATGTAATAAGAGAGACACTCACGCTGCCACGCCCGCCATGGGAACAATGGGGGACTGGCCACAGGAGTGGCCGAATAAGGTGCCAGTTCGTGGCGCTGGAGTCCTGCTCCGTTCCAACCGAGCGCATTCCAGAGTCACGTGCAAGCATCTGTTCTCGCCCAACCATGTACCTGCCCCGGTGTTGGCAGAGAGAGACTGCAAACCATCAACCAAGGAAGCCTCTCCCGGGAACAAAGTGTCGCTGCGGGTAGAAGCCACCTGAGAGTTCCCTGGTGTGTCCATTCTGCCACTGGTACCATAGCTAAGAGTCTCCCCAGGCCACACCAAGGGGAGCTGCTTGGGTCAGTGTCTTCTGATTCCCATAATCAGATCTCCGTTGCAGGTTCTGTGATTGGGTCCCTGGCACGTTTTTCTACCTTCCCCTTTTGACTTCCACTTGAAATTCCATGTTATTCTAAAGAAGCCAACTTCATCTCCTCTCAGGAGTGCAACCTATGACCTTGGCAATCATTATCTGCCCTCACCCCGCCTACAGTGACTGGCTTAGAGTTGAACGTACGCTCCAAGCCACTTAATCCACTCTTGGAATAGAACATTGTCTGATTCCAGAAACAAGGCATTTTGTCTTCCCTCCTCTGTATGAGCGAATCTGAAGCTTCAAAAACCACGGCAAAGCATCTGACGGCCGTAACGGAGAAAGCGGGTCTTAAAGGACATCAATGAGCCACAGGATCAAGCTCTACCTGAAAGCTAATGTGTATTTTCCAGTTACATGAATGAATAAACTCTCTTCATTGTCTGTGCCACCAACATTTGGGTCTTTATTATTTACAGTAAGGAGTGTAATAACTTATAAGGTGGCCACAACTTATCGGCCGGGCTTGCCACAGAAAATCTCACAAATTTTTTCAGGCATCTTCTGCCTCACTCCCTGGACACGAGCAGTCTTCATGTTCTGATATATCGTTTTTTTCCCCCAGCTTAATGAGATATAATTGACATATAACATTTTGGTTTCGGTGTGCAGGATAATTTGATACATGTACATATTGTAAAATGATGGCACGGTTACAAATATTTTTTCTTGTGACAGCATCCCGTCCCCCACCTCTTGCAACGACCCATCTGTTCTCTGCATCTATGAGTTCAGGTTTCTTTTAGCTATCGCACGTAAACAAGATAATATTTTATTTGTCTTTCTCTGTCTTATTTCACGAAGCCCTGAAGGCTCACCCATGTTGCAAATGGCAAGATTTCCTTCTTTTTATGGCTGAGCGATATTCCATTATGCATATATGCCATATGTTCTTTACCCATTCAGCTGTCAATGGACACTTTGGTTGTTTCCGTATCTTGGCTATTGTAAATAACGATGCAACGACCATGGGGGTGCCAAGATCTTTTCGAGACAGTGATGTCGTTTCCTTTTGAAATATAGCCAGAAGCGGAAAGGCCAGGTCATAGGGCAGTTCTATTTTTAATTTTTTCAAGGAATCTCCATACTGTTTTGATAGTTGCTGCACCAATGTATATTTCCAACAATAGTGCACAAGGTTCTCTTTTCTTTACATCCCCCCCAACACTTGTGATCTTTTGTCTTGTCTTTTTGATAGTAGCCATTCTAACAGGTGCGAGGTCATATCGCAGCATGGTTCTGATTGGCATTTCCTTGATGAAGAGTGATATTGAGCACATTTTCATGTACCATCTGTACGTCTTTGGAGAAATGTCTATTCAGTTCCTCTGGGCATTGTTAAATCCAATTGTTTATTTATTTTTTATTGTTGAATGGTATGAGCTCTTTATATATTTTGGATTTTAACCCCTTATCAGATACACAATTTGCGAATATTTTCTCCCATTCCAAAGGTTGACTGATACCTCGTTTCTCCAGCTTACGCATCGGTTGCTTTTCCTGCCGACCTGAGATGGCATTCCAGTCTACCTATGGGAGAGGCAGCCCCCGCCCTGGGAAAAGAGAAGCTGAGAGTTTTCTTCATCCATGGATGGGGGCTGGGCGGGGACACAGGCACCCAGGTTCTGCTCTGCTCTCTGTAGAGAAGTCTGGTGGGAGGACCCGCAGGCAAGCCGGGTTGAACGTTTCATGTGAGTCACAGGCCATGATGGACAGGAGCTAGAGACACTCCGAGACCACAGAGACCACTGACTGATAGAACCAGAGAGCAAAGGAAAGGCACACTGGCAGAAGTGGGAAGGGGACTTGGGACAGATAGGTGGGGTGGCCCCACACTTATGGGTGAACAGCACGCACCGGGTCACTCCTGAACAACAGGCTTTTACCTGCCTCTGAGTCATGACTTGAAGCAGCCATATCAGGCTGGACATGGATTTATCGCCAAACGCTCATTACCTGTGAAGGTATCGAGGGACAGAACTGTCCCAGACGTCGGGTCAAAGTTACATACACCCCATGTGGCCCTTGAGCTAATCCATCTAGCATCCTCCAAGTGAGGCAAACAGTTAAACAAGCAGTTGCAACACAACATGGCCGTCGCCAGTCTAGAAGAGGGATGAGACGTCGTGGGTGGACGCAAGGAGACAACCCAGCCAAATTCAGGTTCAGGGACAACTTGCTGCAGGAAATGACATTTGCACTGACACCAGAGGGATGAGCGGGAGGGGAAGTGCTCCAAGCAGAGGTGAGAGCATTTGGCAGAGAGGAAGAGACAGATTTCCGGGAACAGGAGGGGCCTGTGGAGCAGGAGAGGGGCAGCAGGAGGGGCATGAGGGGAAGCGCAGCCCGCGACACAGGCAGGGGCCTCGTCAGCTGGGCAGGGAGCTCACGGTTTATCTCAAGGGCAGTCGCTAACAGGAGGAACGACACGATCAGATCTGCCTTTTAGTGGGCCCTCACCCACGTTTTGTCTTGGATGTATCTCTAAACTACTTTTCCAAGGTCTTCTTGGGGGGGCGGGGCATAAAGGGAAAGGGGACAGCACCAATAAGGCTCCAAACATCCGTTCCTTATAACATCCACGTGCAGCAGAAGGGAAGCCCGACCCGTGGGTTTCGGAGGCACGTGCACCTCAACCAACAGCCCCCTCTGCACAGCTGTGCGGTGTTCAAGACGCCGTTGGAACACTTTCTGTAAATCTTTTACACTCTGTTTTTCCTCGAAGTAGGAAGCCTGGTTATCAGCATGCGATTAGCTTGCAAAGAGGCATTTTCCAGACTCGACTCAGGAGGCGTGGCCCGGCTCTCTCCCGGCCAGGATGGCTGTGGCCCCCCAAGGATACATCCGTCACCTCTTTCTTCCTCTTCCGACACCGTAACGCGTGAGAGGGACGTTATCCCAGGACGCTGTCAGAATCAGAAAACAAGACTGTACGTTGGGGCGCCTGGGTGGCTCAGTCCGTTAAGCATCCGACTTCGGCTCAGGTCCTGATCTCGCGGTTCGTGAGTTCGAGCCCTGCATGGAGTTCACCGCTGTCGGTGTGGAGCCTGCTTGGGATTCTCTGTCTCCCTCCCTCTCTGTTCCTCCCCCACTCACTCTCTCTCTCTCTCAAAGATAAATAAAAAACATTAAAAAAAAAAAAAAAAGAAGAAGACTGTTCCTTGAGCCTGGTAGCCAGGGTCTTCTGGACCAAGACAGAGGACGAAGAAGGGCAGGGAGTGGATTTTCATTCCCATGAGTTGGCCTCCGTGACATTTCTAGGTTTTAAATATGACTAAGTCATCATCATCGGGGGTGGAGGAGGAGATTATCAGCGAAAGTAATGATCTAAGGGGGCATCTGACAACAAAGGCCATCAGTCAACCAGTTTACGAGGTGACAGGTCCGGAGCTAAGCATCTCACGTAAATTGTCTCACCTTATCCTCGCGATAACCTTGTGAGATAGCTGATATCATTGTTCCTATTTTACGGATGTGAAAACTGAGGCCCAGAGAGGTGAACAGCCGCTGATACTGTTGGGAGGGTTTGAACTCAGGCCATCTCACTGGAATGTCCACAATATGCTAGGTCCAGGGGAAATCCATTCCTTAGGGACCGGTAGCAAGTTGGTCCCAACCCCCCCCCATCCCCCTCCAGGCCTTAGCTTCTGTACTGCTCAGCATAGGACAGAAATCTGCCTGCTTCCCCAAGCATTTCTCCCTGGTGAACTCCCCTGTTGGAGCCACAGGGCTGAGCCAAGAGAGGTCCAATCACCTGGGCCAAGTTTTCATTAAAATGTGTGCGTGTTTGGGGGGCTTAATGATTATTTTCAGTCCCGGTTCCTGCTTATTTGGTTTGGGTTTTGCACGATTAATTAGGAGCCTAAATTAATGAGAAGGGAAACACGTGTCCAGCTGGTCCTCCCAGATGTTCCTGGAAACAAACTCTCCAATTTGCACAGCATGACAGTGTAAACATGACTTGGGGATCTCGCTCTGAGCTGGTTCAGTACCCAGCACTCCTGGCGGTGAGGAACGGGTCTTGCCTGGCGCGTGAGCTTTCCCAGGTCTGAAATAATGTCTATCCTGTGCTTGCTGATACGGTTCTCTGTGCTCCTGCAACAGCACGGCCACTGTTTGACTTCCTCGCCTGAGTCCTGGGAGGAAGGAAGTCTCAGCTCAGAGCAAGAGATGGAAACGAAGGAAGCGAGAATGAAAAAAGGCACTCCTGATAAAGACAGAGGACAAAAAGTTCTCCAAATTTCCGTGGTGATGTCACTGTCGCAGGCAGCCACGGGTACAGGAGTCCAGTTTTCCTTTCCATCCTATCCCTGCCTCCCTTTTATCTTTAGGATGAGAACAGACCGATCCCTCGATTCCAGTTACCTCCGGTGTGGGGCGGTGACTGAATGAAACTAAATCAGAATCCATTAGGATCATCTGGTGTATGGTGTGAAATGCCATCAGGGGACCCTCCCCGTCTGTGGCCTCCACTCACAAGAGAAATGTCACCTGTATTGAAGTGGACAAAGCTAGGAAGTCCAGGAAGGTCAGGGAGCTTTACGCTGTCTCTCTTTGAAGGTATTGGGCACCTATTCTGTGCAGGTGCGAGACCCTAGGGCTGGGCAATGAACAAGGTAAGTATGATGGCCATCGTCAAAGAGCTTACGGTCTGGCTGTGACTCCTTCATCCGTCACAAACCTGACCGAAGACACTGACACAGTCCAGAAGCTCCTTTGGACAGACACACAACCTGAATATTATTCAGCCTTACAAATTCACCTGGGAAAGGTAAATTATAATCATCATGAGATGGCCTATATACCTGTAAGAATGATATGCCTAAAAAGGAAGGCTTTACCTAAAACGTAAATTCCCTTTACTTAAACAAGGAATGAAATTCTGATGCATCCTACAGCACGGATGAACCTAGAAGACATCATGCTAAACGAAAGGAGCCAGACACAAAAGGACAAACATCGTATGAGGGACCTACGGTGGTCAAATTCATCATAGAGACAGAAAATGGTCGTGAGCGGCGCCTGGAGGGGGAGAGGGCTGGGGGGTCCGTGTTTCTGGGGTCCAGAGTTTCAATTGGGAAAGATAAAAAAGTTCTGGAGATAGACAGTGGTGATGGCTGCACAACATTGCGGGTGTATACTTACCGAACTGTATACTTACCGAACTGTATACTTACAAATGGCGCAAAGGCTAAATTTTCTCACTGGACACAGTCCCTGGATGGAGGGGCAAGGTGAGATCCCCCTCTCTAAACAATCTCCCGCTCTGTATCCCTGCTGCCCGTCCCTTATTCAAGTCAGACCATCACTGATATGCAAAGCACTCGTTCAATACCAGCGACACATTCCCAACACCGCTGTAGGCGCTGGGAATGCGGAAGTAATCCGGAAGTAATCCGACAGAGAAGGCCCTGCCCTCAGAGGCTTGCCTTCTAGTGTAAGTCAGCCAATGAGCAGGTAGATGGCAAACCCCGCCCCCAACATGCTCCGTCGTGGCCCCATTTACGCTTAACTCTTTAAGTGTATGCCATTTTTTTGTCCTCTTTAAACTTAACTTTTATCGCATCTAACATAATACCTTATGTTACCAATTGATCCAGTGTGCCTTTATCTGTCCTCTAGAATATAAGCCCTCTTATAATGATTTTGTTGGGGTAACCCGGAGCCTAGACAGAATACTACCTGGCACATAGTAGTCAGCAATATATGTGTAAAATAAATACAAGTAAACAAAAATATTAAAAGGATAATTTTTGATTGTCAAAAATATTATTTTTCAATAGATTTTTTTTAAGATTTTATTTTTAAGTAATCTCTACACCCGACGTGGGGCTCAAACCCACAACCCCAAGGTCTAGAGTTGTCCACTCCACCCACTGAGGCAGCCCCCGGGCCTCCCTGTCAAAAATACTTTAAAGGAAAGAAACAGTGCTCTGTGAAGCATTGGAACTTATGGAGAAAAAAAACAAGATAAAATAATTTGGGGTGTAAGATTTTGAATTAGATGATGAAGGATTTTTTTTTTAATAACCTTTGAACTGGTACTGGAGGGCAAGAAAGAGATTTCCGTGGAAATCTCTGCAGAGATTTCTGCAGGCAGGGGAACCCACAAGTGCAAACTGTCGTGGAAGGAAACCCTTCATGTGTTGAGGGAATAGGAAAAAAACCCCAATGTGGCTGCGGTGTAGTGAGCAAAGGGAAGAGTGATGCCAGGTGATGTCACAAGCGAGCAGGGGTCAAGGTCCTGGGACACCTCACAGGCCATGGAAGGAAATTACATTTTATTCTAAGTGTGATAGAAAGGCACTTTTTGGGGTAAGATAGTTTGTTTTTTTTTTTTGACATTTTTAAAGTCTATTTATTTTGAGAGAGAGAGACAGAGACAGAGAAGAAACACAAGTGGGAGAGGGGAAGAGAGAGAGGGAGAGAGAGAACCCCAAGCCGTCTCTGCCCTGTCCACGCAAAGCCCAGTGTGGAGCTCGATCTCACGAACGGTGAGATCAGGACCTGAGCCGGAATCAAGAGTCCGATGTTTACCCGACTGAGCCACTCAAGCACCTCTTAAATATTTTTTAATTTAATTAATTTATTTTGAGAGAGAGAGCGAGAACGAGTAGAAGAGGGGCAGGTAAGATAGTTATTTTTTGGTTACGTTACAACATACATAAAACTCAGCATTTTAGCCGTTTAAAAAAAATTTTTTTTATGTTTATTTGTTTTTGAGAAACAGAGTGAGACAAAGCATGAGCAAGGGAGGGGCAGAGAGAGAAGGAGACACAGACTCCAAAGCAGGCTCCAGGCTCTGAGCTGTCAGCACAGAGCCCGACGCGGGGCTCAAAGTCACGAACTGCGAGATCATGACCTGAGCCGAAGTCGGACGCTCAACCGACTGAGCCACCTAGGCGCCCCTAGCCATTTTTAAGTGTACATTTCAGTGGCGTTACACACATTCACCTTTTTGTACAACCATCACCACCATCCATCTCCAGAACTTTTCCATTGTCCCAAACTGAAACTTGGAACACAGATTACAAGTGCGCATTACCCCTCTTCCCTCAGCCCCTAGTAACTGCTCACAGTCTTATGAATTTGCTCACTGTCTCTATGAATTTGACTACTCTAGGTACCTCAGATAAATGGCATCATACAATATTTGTCTTTTGTGCCTGGCTTTTTTCATGTCGCGTAATGTCTTCAAGGCCCCATCCATACTGTGGCTTGTATCAGAATCTCATTCCCTTTTAAGGCTGAATAATATTCTATGGTAGGTGTGTACCACATTTTGTTTATCTCTTTTTCTGGTGATGAATATTTGAGTTGTTTCCACCTTTCGGCTGTTGTGAGTAACGCTGGTATGAAAGTAAGTGTACAAATATCTCTTTGAGGCTCTGCTTTCGATTCTTTTGGGTGTATGCCCAGAAGTGGAATTGCTGAACTATATGGCAATTCTGTTTAATTTTGAGGAACTGCCCCAATGCTTTCCACAGTGGCTAGATCATTTTACATCCCCACTAGTAATGCACTTGGGTTGCAATTTCTCTCCGTCATCACTACACTTGTTACTTTCTGTTTTTTCAAAAATAGCCATCCTAATGGGTGTGGGGCAAGACCTCATGGTGGTTTTGATTTGCATTTCATAATAATTCATGATGTTGAGCATCTTTCCATGAGCTTATCAGCCATTTGCATATCTTCTTTGGAGAAACTTCTATTCGAGCCCTTTGCCTGTTTTTAAACTTGGTTTGGTGGTTTTGTTGTTGAATTGTAGGAACTCTTTATATATTCTGGATAGGACTCCCTTCACAAATATATGTTTTGCAAACTTTTTCTCTGATTTTGCTCGTTGCCTTTTCACTCTGTTGATAGTATCGTCTGATGCACAAAAATTTTTAATTTTGATGAAGCCCAATTAATTTATCTATCTTTTCTTTCTGCTACCTGTGCTTTTGATATCATATCAAAGAAATCATTGCCAAATTCAATGTGTCCTTGTTCTTTTCCTTTATGCTTTCTTCTAAGAGTTTTATACTTTTGGCTCTTACATGGAAGTCTTTGATCAATTTTGGACTAATTTTTGCATGAAGTCTAAAGGAAGAGTCCAACTGCATTCTTTTGCAGGTAGATATCCAGTTTTCTGTTTGTTGAAACAATCGTCTCGTTCCCATTGAGTGGTTTTGTCACCCTTACAGAAAATCCTTTGACCATACATTTGAGGGTTTTTCTGGACTCGCTCTTCTTTTCCATTGGTCTCTCTGTCTTTATGCCAGTGCCACACTGTTTTGTTTATGGTAGCTTCGTAGGAAGTTCTGAAATGAGAAAGTTAATACCTCCAACTTTGTTCTTTTTCAAGATATTCTGGCTCTTCAGAGTTCCTTGATATTCCATATGAATTTTAGGATGGAGTTTTCTGTTTCTGCAAGAGCATAGTTAGGATTTTCATACAGTTTCATCAAATCTGTAGATTACTTTGGGTAGTGTTAATATCTTAACAACATTGAGTCTCCCTGTCCACAAACACTGGATACCTTCTTTTGATTGATTGATTGATTAATTGATTGATTTTTTAATTTTTTTTGTTTGTTTTTTTGTTTTTTTGTTTTTTTGTTTTTTGAGAGAGAGAGAGAGAGCACAAGCAGGGGAGTGGCAGAGAGAAAGGAGGACAGAAGATCTGAAGCAGGCTCAGACGTTTAACTGACTGAGCCATCCAGGCACCCCTCTTCTCTTGATTTATGCCCTTAATTTCTTTCAACAGTGTTTTCACATCTTTTACCTCCTTGGTCAAATTTAAGTATTTTCCTATTTTTGATGATTTATTAATGGGATTGTTTTCATGATTTCCTTTTCAGATTTGTCATTGTTAGCATATAGAAAAGAAACTGAATTCTGTGTTGGTCTCGTATCCTACAACTCTGTTGAATTCATTAATTAGTTCTAACAAGTTATTTGTGGGGTCGTTTTGGTTTTCGATACATAAGATCAGGGTTTCTGTGAGCTGAGATTATTTTACTTCTTCCTTTTCAATTTGGGTATCTTTTATTTCTTTTTCTTGCCTAATTGCTCTGGCTGGAACTCTCTGTACTATGTTGAAAATTAATGGCAAAATAGGGTGCCCCTGTTTCATTCCTGATTTAGAGGAAAAACTTGAAGCCTCTCACCATTTAGTATGATCTTTGTTGTGGGTTTTTCACATATGACCTTTGTTGTACTGAGGTAGTTTCCTTCTGTTCCTAATTTGTTGAGTGTTTTTTGTCATGAATGAGTGCTGAGTTGTGTCAAATGCTTTTTCTGCATTGATTGAGATGATCATGTGGTTTTTTCCCCTGTATTCTGTTAATGTGGTGTATTACATTGATTGATATATCAATGATACGAACTGAACTGGCATTCCAGGAATAAATCTCACTTGGTCATGGTATATAATCCTTTTGATACACTGCTGGATTCCATTTGTTAGTATTTTTTGAAAACTTGTACATCAGTATTCATAAGGAATATGGATCGGAAGTGTTCTTTTCTTATTGTGTCTTTGTCTTTGATGTAAGGTTAATGCTGGCCTCATTGAGTTAGAAAGTGTTCTCCCCTCTTTGTAATTTTGCAAGAGTTTAAGAAGGATTGGTGTTAATTCATTTTTTATTGTTGGATAGAGAAAGCCACTGAGTTATTTGGTCCAGGGATTTCCTTTGTTGGGATGTTTTTGATTACTGATTAAATCTTCTCATCAGTTATAGGTCTACCAAGGCTTTGTATTTCTTCATGATTCAGGCTTGCAGGATTGTATGTTTTTAGGAATTTGTGCATTTCATGGAAGTTATCTAATTTGTTGGCTTATAATCCATCATCCTTTCTTACAGGCTTCCCCCCCCAAAAAATCAGTAGTAATATGCCCACTTTCATTTATTATTTTAGCAATTTGAGTCTTTCCCCTTTTTACATTGTCGACCCACCAAACCGTTTCTCAATTTTATTTTCAAAAATGAACTTTTGGTTTAATTGATTTTCTCTATTTTCTGATATTTGTATAACCACCTAGTCCACTTTTGGTTACTGTTTGCATGGAGTATTTTTTCCACCACTTCACTGCATCCTAGTTATGTCTTTAGATCTAAAATGAGTCTCTTGTAGACAGCTTCTAGTTGTATCATGGTTTTGCATCCATTCTTCCCACCTATGCCTTTTGATTAGGAAGATTAATCCATTTACATTTAAAATAATTACTGGGGCACCTGGGTGGCTCAGTCAGTTGGGTGTCTGACTCTTGATCTCGGCTCAGGTCACGATCGCAGGGTCGTGGGATCAAGCCCCATTTCAGGTTCTGCGCTGAGTGTGGAGCCTGCTTGAGATTCTCCCTCTGCCTCTTTCTCTTTCACCCTCTGCCCCACTCCCCTACTTGTGCTCTCTCTGTCTCTCAAAGTAAAAAATAAAAATAAAGTAATTACTAATAAAAAGAAGACTTACTTTTATCATTTTGTTATTTGCTTTCTGTGTCTTATTAGCTTTTTCGTTCATTTCCTTTGTTGCTGTCTTCTTTGTATTTCACTGATTCTTTGTAGTGGCGCATTTTGATTCTCTTTAAATTTTCTTTTGTGTATATTTTATAGATAGCTTCACGATGGTTATCATGGAGGTTACATATCACATCCTAAAGTTATAGCAATCTATTTTGTGTTAATACCAACTTGATTTCAGTGGCTTACAAAAACTCTACTCCTTTACAGCTCCATCCCAACTTCATTTTATATTTCTGACGTCACGCGCAAATTTCATCTTTGTGTATTGTGTATCCATTAACATAGATTTTTTTATGCCTTTGTCTTTTAAATCCTATAAAAAATAAAAAGTGGAATTACAAACCATAATTACAATAATACTGGTTTTATAGTTGCCGATGCATTTACTTTTCCCAGAGATCTTTATATCATCATATGGTATGGCTTTGAGGTTAGCATCTTTTTATCTCAACCTGAAGGACTCCCATTAGAATATATTTAGTGCAGGTCTATGGGCAATGACCCGTTTGGCTTTTGTTTATCTGGGAATGTCTTAATCTCACCTTCATTTTTGAAGAACAATTTTACCGGATGCAGAAGTGTTTGTTAACAGGTTTTGTTTTGTTTTGTTTCCAGTCAGCACATTAAATATAGCATCTCACTGCCTTCTGCTGAGTCATTGACCAATAATCTTTGGAGGATCCCTTGTACATGATGAGTCACTTTCCTCTTTGTTTCCAAGACTCACTCTTTATCTTTTTCTTTCAACAGTTTGATTATATGTCTAGATATGTATCTCTCTGGGTTTATCTTACTTGGAGTTCATTGAACTTTTTCAACTTGTATTCCATTTATTTCCTCAAACTTGGGAACTTTTCAGTCACTATTTCTTCAGAAGTTCTCTTGCCCTTTTTCTCTATCTTCACCTTCTGGGACTCCCATAATGCATATATTGGTCTAGTTCATGAGTTCTTAGTCTCTATTCACTTCTTTTAATTCTTTTCTTCTTTCTGCTCCTCCAATGCAATAATTTCAAATGTCTTATTTTCAAGTTTGCTTATTCTTTCTGCTTCCTGCTTAAGTATGCTATTCAATCCTTTTGTAAAATTTTCAGGGGTCTAAGGAGGCCAATATGGCAGAGAGACAGGGGGTTCCATATGTCCCGTGTCTCTCAAACAAAGAAGTGTAGAAGCCAAAGGACTTTGAACACCAGAGCCTGGGAGGAAAAGAGACTGAATCTACTCTACTAGGAAAAAATGGGAAAGCTGGAAAAAAGATAGGGCTACTCCAAGGAACAAATCAAAGCACACCTGGTGGAGGGTATAAAATATTACTATGAGTAGGGTAATAAAATAACCAAAGTCACAACAACAGAGAGCAAGTAACAATCCCTGAAAAAAAAACACCTCCTGAAGGGCCAGGCCCCAGACAGTGTATGACCCTCCTTTAATATAGCAGTGCTCACAGGTGCAGAGCACAAAAGCTTTTAAAATGCATAAGGGACAGAAAAACAGCCAAAATGACAAAACGGAAGAACCCTCCTCAAAAGAAACTCCAGGAAGTAGCGACAGCTAATGAATTGATCAAAACCGATTTAAGCAATATAGCGGAACAAGAATTTAGAATAATAGTCATAAAATTAAACGCTGGGCTTGAAAAAAGCATAGAGGACAGCAGAGAATCTATTGCTACAGAGATCAAGGAACTAAAAAACAGTCATGAGGACTTAAAAAATACTATAAATGAGGTGCAAAATTTTTCAATTCACATGTTATAATTTTCAGCTCCAAAATTTCTGTTTGGTTCATTTTTATAATTTCTTCTTTTAATTCATATCCTCATTTTATTCACATATCATTTTCCTAATTTTCTTTAATATGTATCTGTGTTTTCCTTTAGCTCTTTGAGAATATTTGAGATAGTTCATTTAAAGTCTTTGTCTAGTAAACCTGATGTCTTTGGGGTCTTTTTCTACTACTTTACTATCTTTGAATGGACCATGTTTTCCTTTTCTTTGTGTGCCTTGTGCTTTTGTTGTTGTTGTCGAAAATTTGTCATTTTTAAAAATGTTTATTTATTATTTTTGAGAGAGAGAGAGAGAGCGTGAGCAGGGGGAGAGGCGGGGGGGGCGGACAGAGGATCTGAAGTGGGCTCTATGCTGATAGCAGTGAGCCTGATGTGGAGCTCAGACTCCCAAACCATGAGATCACGACCTGAGCCAAAGTTGGATGCTCAGTTGACTGAGCCACCCAGAGCCCCCGAAAATTGACCATTTTTAAAAGGAGTCTTCTCTCCCTATCTTTGCAGACTAGGTGTGCCAGAGAAGTCCTTCACTAATTAGCTAGGCATTTTCTGAGCTTAAGGAGAAAGTTTAAGGGCTTTTCAGATCTCTTCTGGGCATGAGTCTTTCCTGGACCTGTGTGCCTATTTTGAGTCCCCTGTATACAGACCTGCCTTTAAATGTTTCTATTTCCCATAGAGTCTCTCCCCAACTGCTCCTGGGGGGGTCTTGGACAGCCTATTGTATGTCTCTACCCATGATTCCTTGCTCCAAATGTCCACAGTCTTAGTCTCCCTCCAGCGTTCCCAAGTAGTACCCATTGCTTCTTCCCACCTGAGATTCATGTTAGGTGAAACAACGTTGTTCAGGCATCCGTAGACAGGTGAGAATGTTGCCAACGAGGACTGCTCTGCTGTCTCCAATATGAGGGAAGGAGTTGGGCTGCTGATTTCTCCAGAGCAAGACCACGCTGCTCCGGGGAAGGGGTAAAACAAAGGCAAGCAAAAATGCCACACACTTTTCTAAGTGTTTGGCATGTGTACAGTTGGGTACGTGTCTTAACTGGGTACTCCTCGGATTGCTGTAGAGCTTTGACTATTTTCCAGAGCTCCTGTAAGGTTGCTCTAGCAAGTGTGTGGCTGTGTCTTGGTTTGGGTTTGGTTTCGTTTTTAACATCTCCATGGGGAACATGGGTTTGGAGCTTCCCGGTCTGCCTGTTTGCCCACGCCAGCTTCACAAAGACTGTGAATCAGGCCCTGCTGAAAAAAAAAAAAAAATCACAGACACCTCAGGAAGACGCTAGTCTTTCCAGTAGAAAGTCTAGTAGAAAGACTAGACCGCGTGAGTTTATTTGAACTTGGGCCTCAATAAGACATCGATTAAAGTGAATGTTGGCACCAAAATGAAGGCAAAGAAGAGTAGGGATAAAAGGCTCAGGGGGGAATGGTTTGTCCCATGGACTACTGAAGCATTTTTAAAATAGTTTAACTGAGGCGTAATTGACTTGCAATAGATTGCACACCCAAGCGTAAGGTCCGATAACTCTCACACACGTTGGCATCTACGAAAGCAACGCCACCATCAAGAAGGCAAACATCTTCACATACTAAAGTTTCCTCCTGGTCCTTCAAAATTCCTTCTATCTTTTTTCCCACCTCCCAATCCCCACCATCCCCAGGCAACCAGTGATCTGCTTTGTCTCACAGCAGATTCACTTACATTTTCCAGAACGTGGTAATAATGGAATCGAACAATGTACTCTTTCCATCTTCCTTCACTCAGCACGATTATTTTGAGATTCCGCTATGTTGCAGCATATATCAATAATCAGCCCTCTTTCTTGCTGAGTAGGATTCTGTTACATGGAGATGTACCGCTTTCTTATCTGTTTATTTGTTGATAGGTAATTGGGTGGTATTTAGTTTTGAACCATAACACATAAAGCTGTAATGAACATCTCGGGACAAATTTCTGTGGAGCTATAACCTTTCGTTTCTCTGGGGCAAACGGGAGTGGACTGACTAGGCGATAAAATGGGTATTCATTTAACTTTTTAAGAAACTGCCAGACTGGTTTACAAAGTACATACACCATTTTATACTCCCACCAATGGTGAAAGACAGCTGATTTCATTCCTCTAAATCCTCAGTAACATTTTATCTGTTCAATCTTTTTAATTTTTGCCATTTTAATAGGTGTGGCAGTGGCATCTCGCTGTGCTTTTAATTTGCATTCCCAGATGGTTAGTGATGTTCAGTGTCTTCTCACGTGCTCGTTTGTTTTCACGCAATCTTCTTTGTCTGTGTCCACTCAAGTTTTTCAGCCATTATTTGCTGGGTTGTTTGCTTTTTTCTTTTTTGAATTTATTTTTGAGAGAGAGAGAGAAAAAACAAGCAAGGGAGGGGAAGAGAGAAGGGGACAGAGGATCCGAAGCAGGCTATGTGCTAACAACAGAGAGCCTGATGTAGGACTCGAACTCACAAACCATGAGATCATGAACTGAGCCGAAGTTGGATGCTTAACTGACTGAGCCACCCGGGCACCCCACTTTTGTTTTCTTATTATTGAGTTTTGAGGGTGTGACTGTATGTGCATGTATGTATGTGTGCACTCTGGATAAAGTTCTTTATCAGATACATAATTTCCAAATATTTTCTCCCATCATATCGTACCTTTACACTCTGTTAACAGTGTCTTCTGAAGAGCAAAACTTTTAAATTCGGATAAAATTCTGTTTGCTATATTATGGATAATATTTTTGGTGGCGTATCTAAGAAATCTTTGACTAACTTAAATTCAAAAGATTTAACCTATTTTTCTAGGTGTTTTAGTTTTACATTTTACATATAGATCTAAATTCATTTTGAGTTCAATTTTTTAAAGGATTTCTTTTTTAGACGTTTATTTTTTGATATATATATATATAGAGAGAGAGAGAGAATGAAAGCAAGGGAGCAGCAGAGAGAGAGGGGAACAAAGGATCCAAAATGCTGTTAGCACAGAGCCTGATGTGGGGCTTGAACTCACGAACCATGAGATCATGACCTGCGTTGAAGTCAGATGCTCAACCAACTGAGCCATACAGGTGCCCCTTAAGTTAAATTTTTTAATAGGTTGTAAAAAATGGATCACAGTTCTTCTTCTTCTTCTTCTCCTTCTTCTTCTTCTCCTTCTCCTCCTCCTCCTCTTTCTTCTTCTTCTTCTTCTTCTTCTTCTTCTTCTTCCTTCTTTTCTTCTTCTTCTTCTTCTTCTTCTCCTCCATCTTCATCTTCTTCATCTTCTTCGTCTTCTTCATCTTCTTCTTCTTCTTTTTGCATATGGCAGTTCAATTGTTCTACCACCATTTGTTTAAAAGACTATGCTCTCTCAACCAAATTGCCTTTGCACCTTTGACCACATATGTGTGTGTCTACTTTTGCACTCTCCAATCTGTTGCTTTCACCTATTTGTCTATCTCACACGAAAACTGCTTCTCTTGATTACTTAGCTTTAAAAAAAACAAAACAAAACAAAACAAAAAAAAGCTTATTTATTTTAAGAAAGAAAGAACACGAGCAGGAGAGGGGCAGAGAGAGAGAATTCTAAGCAGGCTCCACGCCATCAGCACAGAGCCCAAGGTGGGTCTCAAACCCACAGATCATAACTTGAGCTGAAGTCAAGAGACAGATGCTCAACAGACTGAGCTACACAGACGCCCCTTGATTACTGTAGCTTTTTAAAGAAGTCTTGCAATTAGGTAGTGTCAGTCCTTTGTTCTCTTGCATAGTTATTTTGGCTATTGTAGGTCCTTTGCATTTCCAGATGAATTTGAAAACTACCTTGTCCCTTTTTTTGTTTGTTTTACAAAGTGAAAACTTGCTGGAGTTTTGATTGGGATTGCACTAAACCTCTATCTATAGATCTATAAATCAACTTGAAACGAAGAATATTGAGACTTCTCACCCATGAACATGGTATATCTCTCCACTTACTTAGATCTTGTAAATTTCTTACAGCAATGCTTCATATAGTTTTCAGGGTACAGGTCTTTTTATCACACTGAAGTATTTTAAACAGAGGGTTGGCGTGGTCTACTTTAATTTCTAATGCAGGAATAAAGGGTTGGAAGAAGATGAGAGTGGAAACAGGGAGACCAATCGGAGACTACAACATAGTCTAGGCAGGTGATGATGGTGGTTTGAACCAGGATGGTAGCAGTGGTTGATGGTCAAAAGAGCTAATGTGAAATTAATTAGGCTGAATCTATGTGGAATTACCTCTTTCTGTAGGTCAGAGAAGCTGTAATATTGGCAACTTCATATGGTTCAATCTAATATTTTGGAGATTAGTCAGGACTCAGGACCTTCTGGCCAATTAGATGCAGAGAACCAACGTAAGGGAAGAATCGAGAGTGGTACTCGGGTGCTGAACTCCAACAAATGAGCGGACAATGATGCCACATGTCCTCAAAGTGTAAAGACTACAGGATTGGAGGGCAATTGTGCGGCCTCATTCTCTTTGACTTTCTTTTTATTCCCAGTTCTCTTTTCTTTTTTACTTTCTTTCCTTTAATGTTTATTTATTTTTGAGAGAGAGTGTGAGCAGGGGAGGGGCAGAGAGAGACACACACACAGAATCCGAAGCAGGCTCTAATCTCCAAGCTGTCAGCACAGAGCCCGACGTGGGGCATGAACCCACGAACCACGAGATCGTGACCTGAGCCCAAGTCGGACCCTTAACCGACTGAGCCACCCAGGCGCCCCCCAGTTCTCTTTGCTCTCTCTCCATCATCTTTCGCTTTGGGGGGAACATTATTATCACAGGGCTACATGTTTACTTTTAAACGTGTGTTTTTTCCCACCCAGCTCCCTGTCTGACATTTTAATGACTTCTGCTGGCTTAGCTTTTCTTGGGCACGGCACACAAAGAGAACATATTTTCTGTGCACGGTTTGAGGTTCGTGCATAGTCTCTTGATTTTAATGCCATAGCAACATGCCCCTAACTTTTTATTTCTCTGAGCCCGGCCCTCATCTGGAAGGGTTCTGGGCCACATTTTCAAGCAATTTGGTGCCCACCACCGTGAGGCTCCTGCGTTTATGAAGGGAAGGCTCAGAACGCATGCTTGAGTTCATACTCAAATTACTATCCTAAATGACTCCATGGGGGGTTTCTTTTAGGGGTCACTGAGAGCCAGAGTGGAATGTTTTTCCTTCTTCATTTTATCCCAGGCCTTGGGGCACAAGGACCATAAATGCAGGTAATGTGTTTTATAGCCAGATTCTCTAGGTTCATTTTTCCACCTCTCTCTCCTCCCCCCGTGGTAGCCATGAAACACCACAGAGCTAGCTGGAGACTTCCTTTGTCCGATGCTGCTTCTACAAAGGCTGAGATTTGGGTGGCTAGGCAACATAGCAGGGTGCATCGGAGGAGCAGGAGACTTCCTGTCTGCGGCCCCGCCAGACATGTGTGATTACCCTCAAGACCAATAGAGAGGTCCGTGTTGGAAAAAAAAGTGCATATCAGATAGTAAGCTCCCCGTCCCTGGAGGTGTTCCAGAAGCGCACAGACACCTGCTTGACAAGCGTGTTGTAATTGGCGATCCATGCATCTGGCAAGTTGAACGATAAGCCATTAAGTGTCCTCAGAACACAGACTATTTTAGACTAAGGTGTCCCTTCGTTGCTTCAACGGATGTTAGCTGAACACCTACTGTGGGGCTGGGAACTGCACCCTGAGGATACCGCCTGTGAACAGGGTGGACACGGGGCCTGCCCTTAAGGAGCTTGCGGTCTAATGAGAGTGACTATTAAATAATTTACAATGAGGTGATGGAAAGAACCGGCTGTCAGGTCTGAGGCCAGGGTCCTTGTTGTCCTTTTACAGGGTTATCTCAGAGATGCTTCCTGACCCTGGAGGGCCAAACTCCACTTTACAAATGATGAAATGCAGGCTCAGAAAGGTTGCACAAATCCTAACTTACACAGCTGTCACCTGTTAAAGCTGGAGCGACAGGCCAGACCTCTCCGTCTCCGGGGTCCACACACTTAACTGAACCTCTGGTTGAGACTCTTAGAAGACCCAGTTAGTTCTCAGGTCCTGAAGGCCCAGGTCTCGATGCACCCTACCCCCACTCTCACCTCGAGAAAGGTAAACAGTACAGGTCCGCTCACTCTCTCTCTGCTCACTCAACATACGGGCCCTCGGGGGCTTTCAAATAAAAACCATCTCTGGGCCTTACGCACTTACGTTGGCCAGCTCCAAAAAAAATTATAATAACACATCTTACCTAAAACTTGAGGCTTGATACTTGCCAGAACTCCCACCATGATGTTGAACGTGAAGAACGGAAAAGGGAAGGGCAGGACGCTTTGTGAAGGCCCTACTGTGTGCTCAGCCCGGGAAGGGGGTGAGGGCCGGGCAGCCGGAGTGTGGTACACGACTACAACAAAAGATGTGCTTCTTGCCCCTGATGGACTTAAAATATCATGGCAGAGGGGCACCTGGCTGGCTCGGTCGGTTGAGCGTCTGACTCTTGATTTCAGCTCAGCTCCCAGAGTCGTGGGATCGAGCCCTGCATCAGGCTCCATGCTGAGCTTGAGATTCTCTCTCTCTCTCTCTTCCTCTGTCCTTCTCCCCCACTGTCTCTCTCTCTCTCTCTCTCCCTCTCTAAAATAATAATGCTAAAAAATTTCATTGCAGAGACACAAAGGAGGTGAGCTAAGGGTAGGCAACAAAGAACCAAGGAAAGGACTAAGCCATGGCGTCGTGATAGGAGTTTTCAAATCCCGCCTCTTGCTGTGTGTCTTTGGACAAGTTCCTTTGTGTCTCTGAATTTCAAATCTTCATCTGCAACAGCGCCGTCCAAAAGAACTTTCTGCCATGATGAAAATGCCCTACATCTTCAGTGTCCAACAGGGCAGGTGCGTTAGCTCTTAGGAAAGGTGTTCCGTGTGATGAAGGACTGATTTTTTTTTTTATGTGCTTTATGTACTGCTGTGGACTTACCTATTTTATTTTTATTTTTAAAATTTTTCATTATCTTAAATTTACATAGATACACGAGGCTAGTGGCGACCATACTGGCCAGCATAGATCTAGACCGTTCGGAGTTAAGAGTCTCCATCTATTTGGCATAATATGTCCGGAGGGAAGTCCAGAAATGTGCATTTTGCACCTGGAAGAAAAGTACTAGTGAAACACTTGGGCTCTGGGGCCAGGGCCCTACATCCCAGTTTCTTTTCTTTTTTTTTTAATTTTTTTAACGTTTATTTATTTTTGAGACAGAGAGAGACAGAGCATGAACGGGGGAGGGGCAGAGAGAGAGGGAGACACAGAATCGGAAGCAGGCTCCAGGCTCTGAGCCGTCAGCCCAGAGCCCGACGCAGGGCTTGAACTCACGGACCGTGAGACCGTGACCTGAGCTGAAGTCGGATGCTTAACCGACTGAGCCACCCAGGCGCCCCTACATCCCAGTTTCGACATACCTGGTTGTAAGGCCCTGGACAAGTCCCTTAGCCTCTGAGTGCCCCACGTCCTCGTCTGTAAAATGGGGATAATTACAGACCCTCGTTCACCGGGTTGGTACCAAGATTAAGTAAGGTAATAGATGGGACTTTCTCAGAACAGAGCCTGATACTTGGTAAATGCTCAGCCTGTGTAGCTGTTGTTTTTTGAATTTGTTACTTGTCCTTATTATTAGCGGCACCCAGCATTATTCAGCCTCCTGGAATCTCGCCTTGTCCCCATAGCAAACCCCTCCTCATCAGAGAGGCATCAGGAACAGCCACATTCTTTCGAAGGAGAGAGGGCCCGAGTGAATGAGGGGCAGACAGAGAGACGGAGAGAGAGAATCCCGTGCGGGCTCCGCGCTGTCAGTGCCGAGACCAACGCGGGGCTCGAACTCACGAGCTGTGAGATCGTGACCTGAGCCGAAGTCGGACGCTTCGCCGACTGAGCCAGCCAGGCGCCCCAGGAAGAGCCCTGTTCTTGCTCTCTGTTGCCAAAGCTGAAGGACGAAGGCTGAGTCCAAAGTCTAGGGGCACCCTCTATATCCAAAAAACATTTCTCATTTAGCAAACACTGAGAGTCTCTTCCTTTACCGCACCTGAGAAGACATGAAGAGAGTTGAATATCTTTACGGCATCAGCACCGTGGAGACTGGTGTCAAAGGGATTAAGATTGTTTTGGGGTTTCTAGATTAAATGTTAACTGCGGACCCACAAGGTAATATTTAAGATGAGACATTCAGATATGTTTATCTGGAAGATTGCTTTTTAAGGCTGTGAACAACATTCACATGGGCCCGGCACCTGAAAAGAACACAGAATTTCCTTCTTTTCCTTTCTTTGCTCATTTCCAATGCATTTGAGAAAGGAAAAAAAAAAAAAAGAAAAAGAAAGAAAGAGAGAGAGAAAGAAATCCTTCCAGTATGGAAATCTGTTCTTAAATTGGTTTGGATTCAATTAAATTTAATGGTTACCATGGGATTTCTGTGTATGGGCAACTCCCCGTGGAGCCTCACTGATGTCACCAACTCAGTGTGTGACCGTGGGCAAGTACTCTCTCTTCTTTGGGCTTCAGTTTCCCCGTGAATTCAGCTGGATTGGAGAGTGGTTCTTTAAAGACCTTTTCAACCCTGGGAGTCTACGATTCAATGATACTCTTTCTTTTCAAATTGACAATATGACAGGGTCATAAAGGATTCATCATTCAACGGCATTTCCACTCTCCGGGCCCAGAAGTGCACGGATCAGGAATCAAAACCTCAAATGCCTCCGGGAGCCGAGCGGGTCACAGAAAGGAGCGAACTAGGGCTGAATGAGAACTAAAGGGAACTGGCGAGCCCACACCCCGTCCCAAGGAGGCGGTTCCTCTATGTCTCTGGCTGATGTGACCGCATGGGAACATCTGGGGACAGATCTTCAATGTTTTCCAAGCCACACCAGAAATCTGGATTTTTTAAGTCAAGCACCGGACTTTATATGTTGGCTCAAAAAGAAAAAAGAGGGGCACCTGGGTGGCGCAGTCGGTTAAGCGTCCGACTTCAGCCAGGTCACGACCTCGCGGTCCGTGAGTTCGAGCCCCGCGTCGGGCTCTGGGCTGATGGCTCAGAGCCTGGAGCCTGTTTCCGATTCTGTGTCTCCCTCTCTCTCTGCCCCTCCCCCGTTCATGCTCTGTCTCTCTCTGTCCCAAAAATAAATAAACGTTGAAAAAAAAAATAAAAGAAAAAAAGAAAAAAGAAAAAACCCTTTTGGGAGCCAAGCTAAGACTGTGTGGAAGATGACAGACAGGTGGATACGTTCTCACCTCTCCCTCTCCAGCACCAGCTGTAGATGGTCGAACCCAAAGGGGCCTGACTCCAGGACAGAACTCGGAAGGGGATTTTTAAAAGAAATCGAGCTATCGGGCGACTTCTGTTCATCAGGCTCTTTCTGCTAAACATCAGCACCATGACCTTTGGCCAAAATCAGCAGACTCCACCCCGGACTAGAAACCGACAGTAAACACGACTCCGGCTGATTGCAGGGACTTGTCTCTCTTGCGTCAAGAGTTGACTTTCAGAGCTCTGTATTGCGCTCCATCAAATTTCCAGGTAACTGGAGGCAAAATTCTGCTGGGTCATCTTGAATTCCTGGGCGGCCAAGCAATCAAGAAATTCCCACCGCTGAGTCATAGAATCGCGTTCCCGGAATCGCTGGGAAACAAACACCCGGAGTGGTGTCCAGTCTCCATCGAAACCATCCCGGAGGTGGTGAGAGCGGGACCACCTTTCATTCCCGACCATGGCAGCCTGTGTCCTTCCCAGCATGCACCACTCTCCACATCTTCAAGAATAGTTTTGTTTGGTGGCTGTGGTCCGCGGCCTCCACCCACCAACACAGAAGCTCCGAGACAGCAGGGCCCCTGCCTGTGTGGTTCGCGGCTGTCTCCCGGCTCGTGTAACGGAACTGGGACAGTGGGGTTCCGGCTTTCCGCTGTTAAATAATAAACTAATGAACGACCATCCAGGCTATATTTTACTGTCTCCGGGAACAGGGAGCTATCACTTCCCCAAGGCAGGCCATTATTTCTTTGGACATTCTTGCCAAACAGAAAACTTTCCTAGGGGCGCCTCGGTGGCTCAGGAGGGTTAAGCGGCTGACTCTTGATCTCAGCTCGGGTCACGATCTCGCGGTTCTGGAGTTCGGCCCCAAGTCGGGCTCTGAGCTGCCGGCGTGGGGGCCTGCTTGGGATTCTCTCTCTCCCTCCCCTGCTCGTGATCTCTCTCTCTCTCTCTCTCAAAAATAAATAAATAAACTTTAAAAAAAAGAACTTTCCTAAAACAGATCTGAATCTACATGCTGATCTCGTTAACCCCAGTTTTATCTCTGGGGTCGCACACAAACTAAGCGTGTATTATCTTCCATCTCACGGGTTCCCAGGTGTCTAAAGACCAGTGTCATTTCTCTTGGGGTCCTGCTTTCTCTTGTGGTACGAGGCAAAACCTGCACCTTCCTACCTTTTGATCCCTTAGAGGGGGAGAAAAACGGCTGGGGTTGGGAGAGAGGTGGGAAGCGGGGAAGGAGGTCAGTAAACCGCAAGTCCCGAATACGGGCCGGAGTTGAGAGCTTCACTGGCACTGTTGCTTCTGGTGTGTATTTTCAAGCCAGGCGATTCCATTTGTTAAGATGCGTGTTTCTCATGGGGCGGCTGGGTGGCTCAGCCAGTTGGGCTCAGGTCATGGTCTTATGGCTCGTGAGTTTAACCCCCTCATCGCGCTCTCGGCCGTCAGCGCGACACCCGCTTTGGAACCTCTGTCTCCCTCTCTCTCTGCCCCTCCCCCTGCGCACGCACATGCTCTCTTTCTTTCTCAAAAATAAACACTTAAAAATAAATAAATACATACATACATAAATAAATAAAATGTGCATTCCTTGCCCACATTTGGACCTGTACATTGAAAAAGAAACCTGTGTCCTTGGGCCCAGCCGTATTTCCATGTGAACGTCACAGAAGGATCCATGAGTCACACTATGAAAGAGAATCTTGGGCCCTGCCGGCCTTGAGATTCTAGAACACCATGAAGGACACCAAGCGCTGGGCCCAAGAACGGTGGATGCTGGCCTTGAATGAGCCACACCCCTGCAGTGTCCAGAGGAAAATTAATCTTCATGGAAGATTCTATTCTATTCTATTCTTTATGGTCCGTTCTATTAACGGACCAAGCTCGCTAGTTATCTGACAGGGTCTGGACAGGCAGCAGGTTGGGAGGCCCAGCCAAGGCCCTCCCGAGACGAGGACATCAAGCTACATGCCCAGGCAGCACCCACAGAAGACTTTGTGTTCGCAAGGTCCGGTGCCCTGGCAGGGGCAACTTTTAAAACACCGGAAAACCAGAGAAGAAGAGGAAGGAGTAGCTAGGGTTCCATCAGCTAAGCCTCTTTACGGAGGAGAATGAAAACAACTGGTTGTACAGCTGGAGACTGTATATGCCTGAATATTCGGCAAAGTCACTTTTCTCTAAAATTATTTATTGATAAGAGAGGGTTGGATTATACTGGAATCTGCTTGGAGTCTCTTGCGTTGTAAAAGGCTCTCTCAAATATTTTATTTTGAACAAACAGTACTATTTCAGGAAAACAAATTAGCCTGAAATAACCTCAGCCAGCTGGTTTGGGATGCTGAGAGAGGTCACCTGACAGAATCAATAAAGAAAGAGGGCAGAGACATTTGAAACAGATTTAGTCATTCTTCCTGAGGGTATGACTTTACAAGAACAAGTTTTGAATGTTGTTGTGCACAAGCCTTTGAACGATTGGTTCAAAAAGCAATATAGTAAGTTATTAGTACCAGGAGATCAGAAACAGTTCTTGTGCATTGGGATAAAATTTCCAATGACAGCATCATTCAAAGATTCAAAAAGTGGAGTATCTAGGCATAAAGAAAGACGGTTTATAATGCTAAAAGGGCCAGTCCAGCAAGACGCAAAAACCATAAACATACATGCATCTAAAAACAGAGCCCCAACGTTTCTGATGCAAAAACGGATAGGATTGAAGGAAAAAAATAGATATTTCAGTAAGAATCGCTGAGGATTTAAATACCCCACTTTATACAATTGATGGAACAATTAGAAGATGAAGGAAATGGAAAACTTGAAGGACACTACGAACCACCAGACCTCCCAGACATCGCCAGCACGCTCTGCCCCCAAACAACAGAGTAATGCACATTCCTCTCAAGTGCACTTGGAACGTTCTCCGGGATAGGCCATATGTTTCAGGCCATAAAATGAGTCTCAGTGAATTTAAGAGGATGGAAATCAGGCAAAGTGTATTCTCTAGCCATGATGAAATAAAATTAGCAGTCAGTAATCAAAGGAAATTTGAAACATTTGTGAATATGTGGAAATTAACCAGCACTCTCCTAACCGAACAAAGGGCTAGGTTTGCACAAGAGAAACTCAAAAATACTTTGAGGTGAATTAAAATGAAAGCATACCATACCAAAGCTTATGGGATGGATGCAGCAAAAGCAGTGTTTAGAGGGAGAGTTATAGCTGTAAATGCCTATATTTCAAGAAAAAAACAAAGGAAGCTTTCACGTCAATAGCTTAAACTTTCATCTTTCAACAGCTTAAACTTTCCAGACACTGGAAAAGGAAGAGCAAACCCAAAGCAAGCAGAAAGGTGGAAATAATAAAGAGTCAAGTGGAAATAAATTAAATAGAGAATTTTTAAAAAATCAGTAGAAAATGTCAGTAAAAGTCAAGATCGGTTATTTGAAGAGATCAACAAAATAACAAACCTTTACTGAGAATGACCAAGAAAAAACGGGAGGAGATTTGAGTTACTAAAGCCAAAAATAAAGCAGGGGACATTATGACTTACATTACAGAAAAAGTGCCTTTGTAGGTTTTGGCAAACTAGTTCTAACATATATATGACAAGACAAAGGAATTCAAGGAGCGAAAATAATTTTCAAAAAGAACAAGGTTGGAGGACTCGCGTTCCCTGCCCTCCAAGATTCAGGACAGGTGTCAGATTTCTTGTGTGGCCATCTTGGATTCCCTTCAATCAGATCCCTCTGAATTCCCAAGGGAAACTGCAAACTTTCAGCAGGCACTCATCACACTGTATTGTGTGAGGCACTTCTTGAGGACACAGAGGACACCTTTCATTCTTATACCCCCAGGATCTACAAAAGATCAAAACAGAAAAGATAGTTAATAAATGCTATTTTAAATGGATGGGTGAAGGATGGACGGATGGATGGGTTGACGGATAAATGGATGAATGGGTGGATGGACGGAGACTGGATGGATGGATGATGGGTTTGGAATCCTTTACCTGTGTACAAATGAATGAGTCGGTGTGGTTTCTCAGATGGTTTACCACAGAAGGAACACTAAACTGGGAACGCTGGACCTCCAGTTCCGTCATGAACACCCTATGTGATTTTAACGGAATTACTTTCTCTGGTCCCCAATTCCACCTGGAAAGTGTGTGAGTTTTACTAGATGATCTCTAACCATTATCCAGACTTAGGTTCTATTACCCTGGGACTATGCAGATTCTTCAGGCCATGTCCAGTACCTTTAACATTTTATGGAATTGGCCTTTTAAAAGCGAACTTGAAGGGGCACGCTCATTAAATGCTTCCAAGTGGTCAAACCCGCTGAGTACCTACAATAATCTATCTCTCTCAAAACATTTTGCACAACTGGAACTCAATGCCCTTTGAGCTCCTCTTATGGAAAATGTACATGGCACTCCAGCAGCCGACGCAACAAATTCTCAGCATAGATAATGTGTCAGCCACAACACTGTCTGTCACTCTATAAACTAGCCCTAAATTCCATTTACTGTTACTCATGGAAAAGACTATGTAATAGGCTTTATGGGGTGCCTGGGGTTTGACAGACAGTCACATGCGTGAAAGAAAAGGGCAAAGGTGTTCTCCTTTGGTATTTAAAATCATGGGTCCCCCTGGAAACCTGGGAATTGTTGCTGATGTGCCACAGCGAAGGAAAGAACTGCTCTGTCTTTATTTATTTATTTATTTTTGCCTCAGTTTTAAAGACAATCTAATTCAAAATTGTATTATTTCTCAGATTTTATTTTTTTAATGTTTATTTCTTTTGAGAGAGAAAGAGAGAGCATGTGCAGGGAAGGGGAAGAGAGAGAGGGAAAGAGAGAGAATCCCAAGCAGGCTCTGCACTGTCAGCCCAGAGCCCAGCTAGGAGATCGATCCCACAAACCGTGAGATCACGACCGGAGCCGAAATCAAGAGCCAGACGCTTAACCAACTGAGCCACCCAGGCGCCCCTCTCAGAGATTTTCTTAACACAGGGGGAAAAAAAGGCTTGGTCCCATTTCAGAATTTTAACACGTTTTACATTTTGACCAAGATAACTACTCTATTTCTCGTTCTGATTCCAACCACAAGAGATTCGAGCAGGGCTCACTTTTCACCATCCTTGTCTGGGCCAACATGGTGATGTAAATCTAATATTTGGACACAGACTCTTGAAATTACGTAATTTATCCCACCTTTGCAGTAATATTAGTCAGTTTTGCATTAGAACATTTTCCAGGGGTGCTGAGGACCACAAAAGCTCCTAAAATAAAAGCATAACCCTTGTTAGTGCGGGCAAAAAAGTCACCTTTCAGTTTAAGGAGTTGGCCGTTTTTCCACTGGTTTTCTAGAATTCATTGTTCTTATTCTAGCGATGTTATAGTTAAGAACGTCTAGAGCTAGAATCTTCTTTTTACACAGCACCACTTTATAGTGATTTTGCAAAGTGTTTTTTCTTTCAGTCACTGTAAGAAATTCTTACACATCACTAAAAACACCTACAATTTTTACACAAAGTGATTTTGGCTTATCATTTCTGTAATTTGATTTCTCACAGAGAAAGACAAAATGGGACACTGGGCTAAAATGGCTGGAAAATGTCTTTCCCTGACTTTCAAGGGAGCTCACCTAGAGGTTATTAGAAATCAACGGACATGCCTTCATTCAAGGGTACAGACCCATTAATGAATGCCTCCATATATATTTGGTTGGTGGCCTTGGGACATATTTTCAGACTTCCAACTCCACCATACATCCCATACCAGGGGGGTGAGAATTTAGCTGGAGAGCGAGGTGAGCTCCCCAGTGCCTTCACACACCAGCGCTCTCACTGACCAACTCTGTGTCTGTGTACAAATTAAAGGAAGGGATGTGAGTATCTGGCTTCCTGGGAAACAAAAGGTCAGAGGGTTTATTAGAACCATCGAGCCTTGATCATCCAGATCCATGGAAAGGAGCAGTACCCCGGAACCCCAGGCGACATTGACGCTCCCTCTGCAACAATTTGGAGTATTTTCCCTGCCCCATTTTTTGTTCCATTACCCTCTTTCCATACCAGCCTCCTCCTCCCGGAGGAAGTAGTTTGTGGACCCTGAGAACTGATCCAAGGAAGAATCCTCTTTGTGTTGAGGAGTCACCTAGCAAGTTCTGGGTACAGCCTTAGCATGCAGTCAGATAAGAATTAAAAAAATAAAACAACAAGTCGGGCATGGTCTCAGCACAGATTCGGGAGGCGGAGGGTAGAAGGGATGGGGCCTACCCATAGGCCTACCACTACGACCCTTGGGCAGTCATTTCAAGTCCTCCCCAGCAAGGGATCCTTCTACACTTCTCAGTCAGGAAAAGGTCATGGTGATGACCATTTACACCACTGCTTCCCATACAAGGCTTCTCATAATTTCTCACCATCAGAACCCAAGCATCACCCCACCCCCATGATAGAAAAGATAATCCCAGGGGCACCTGGGTGGCTCAGTCGGTTGAACGACTGACTCTTGATTTCTGCTAAGGTCATGATCTCACAGTCATGGCATTGAGCCCCATGCTGGGCTCTGAGTTGACAGCGCGGGGCCTGCTTGGGATTCTCTCTCGGTCTCTCAAAATAAATAAATAAACTTTGAAAAAAGAAAAAAAGATAACCCCAGCAGGTAGGCAGATTTTGTACAAAAAAATACTTTATAAGATAGATGATAGGTAGATAGATGAATAGATAGATGGACAGGTGGACAGATAGGTGAATGGATAGATAGATGATAGATATAGATGATAGATGGATAGGTGGACAAAGACAAATGGATAGATAATAGATGGATGGATAGATGGGTGATAGATGATAGACAGGTAGATAGATAGATAGATAGATAGATGATAGATAGAAGATGATACATAATGGAAGGAAGGAAGAAAGGAAAGCAGTAATAAAAAAAGTTGAAGAGTATGGTTTCCCCTCATTGCCCATCGGGATTACAGATCATAAACCTTATCTTAAGACACTGTACCTCATCCCTGGAAAATTACGGAAGAACATATCCCGTTAACAAACATTTAGTATACACCACTATTTATAGAGTGAAATACCCCATAGGCTGTAGTCTGGCTTAATCGTTAGGCAAGCTTTTCAAAAATGCTAATTCCCAGCACCTCCCCCCCAGGATACTGACTCTATAGATCAAAGGCGAGACTCCAGCATCTTCTTTCCTGGGTAATTTTGCTGATCTGGGTACCTTGAGAACCTCTGCTATAGAGCACGCAAAAAAAGCCAAGCCCTAGGGACTTCTGTCCCAAAGAAATGTAAGCATGATCCAATTCCCATTCCAACCCAAGTACATCTGAGGAAATGCTGGAAAAAGACTAGGTTGGAAGCCAGCGCTGAACCTAAGCTCAGTTACCTACTCACACGGACATCTTGGCCAAGCACTTTGAGCTTTCTCAAGTCTAAAATGGAGGCTACTCTTAGCCGCCATGCCGTGGGGTAGTTGAATGGGTGGAATAAAACACCACATATAAAGCACTTGGCACAGGACCTGGGACAAATAATGAGACTTTTTAAAAATTGGACTATGTTGTTGGTATTCTTTTCACAGCCAACTTAGAAGGGTCAGGCCCTCTTTAAGGGCTGTGAAAGACAACAGAGAGAAGTCTAGAAACTGATACTAGTCAAGGAAAATATAATAGTGACGACAACAACAACAATCGTGTGTTCCTCGCCGTGTACCAGGCGCCATGCTTGGGAGATTTTGGAGAAACACTGTTACGAGTCCCAGAGAGTAGGGTCTTCTTTCCAATTCTTCCATGGTGTCCCTTCTTTAGGTATCATAACTGAGGGCCAAAACAAGCTCTACCCATGCTGAAGACTGTGCTTACAAGCCAAGTAGGGACTTTGGCAAAACTCTGACACTGGGCTTAGCTTATCCCTGCTTCTTCCGTTGGTCATCTTGGCCTGACACCAGATACTTCTCCTTTTGTTTTTTAAATTTCTTTTCATGTTTATTCATTTATTCAGAGACAGAGCTCAGTGGGGGAGGGAGACACAGAAGCCAAAGCAGACTCCAGGCTCTGAGCTGTCAGCACAGAGCTCAATGCAAGGCTCGAACCCACAAAACGTGAGATCATGACCCGAGCCGAAGTCAGACACTTAACTGACTGAGCCACCCAGGCACCCCCAGACACGTCTCCTTCTTAACCATGCTTGGGCCTTGCACTCCTTTCCAGGAAAAGACTAATAAACTCAGTCCTGGGGTGCTCTACTTGGCATGTGGCCCCAAGAGAGATCACCCCCCTATGGCCACCTGGAAATTCGCACACTTTTGGAGAACTAGCAGCCGTAAACCCAGGGGACTGTCTCTGATTGTGGAACTGGGGATAGTCACAGATCAGAAGGCAAGGTGTCCTTCGGGAGGCTGGGGCCCTGCCTCTCAGGGCAAACATTAGCCTGCCCTCCGGAAGTGAGCACTGGGGTGCAGCACTTGCCTTCTCCTCAGTGTCTCTTGGCCTTTTTTGAGATATAAACAGGGAAGAAGAAGCCGATGGCTGGAGCCCAGAGAGCCCTCCAGGACCAGGAAGTCCGGGATGCATATGCAGGTATCCCCCGCTCTCCAAAAGTTTGCATTATGCCACCTCACTTTCACAAAAGACCTACATTAGTAGCCGCTTTCAGTAACCAAAAGAAATCTGGACAGGGTTTTTGCTTTTACGAAAAAAAAAAAAAAAGCAAAAAGCAAAAAAATACCATTCAGCGTTTGTTTTACAGCAAGTATTATAGAGGCAGTGAGCACCTTGAGCTTCCAGAAGGCCTGGGCCAAGCTCTTTCCTGGGAACTCTACTCAGCATCAAGCCACCAGACCTTTGAACTGGGTCTGTGAGCATCTGTGCTTTAGCCCGGTTTATTGTGTGCATCCGTTAGCAAGATGTGTCCTAAGGTTTCAGAAGAGCCTAAGAGAATTTATTTGTTGGGTTTGGAAACGGTCAAAAAATTTTCCATATAAATTAATGGTAATTGTTTCTTTGCTTTATTCCATTCTGGTTGGTTTTTTTTTAATGCTTATTTATTTATTTTTGAGAGAGAGAGAGAGAGAGCAGAGGCAGGGGAGGGGCGGAGAGAGAGAAGAAGACACAGAATCTGAAGCAGGCTCCAGGCTCCAAGCTGTCTGTGCAGAGGTCGACGGAGGGCTTGAACCCATGGACTAAGCACCCACGACCCGTGAGATCATGACCTCAACTGAAGTCGGACACTTAACCGACTGAGCCACCCAGGTGCCCCTATTCCATTTTGGCTTGGGGAAATTTTCACAGGAACACTCTACTTTCAGATAGTGGGGGAGACCTATGATACAAGAGCCAAGGTGAGGGGCTGTACAGGCACGTCAGGCCTTCACAAGACTCCCTTTCAGCCTTCATCCTGTCCCTCTGATTAGCTGTCAAGCAAAAATAAGTTTCCATGGGTCCTAGTGTGTCTTTTCTCCTTCTCTAACACTGGCCCATCTCTGTCTTCAAGAACGAAAGGTGGGTCTGTGGCTTCGAATACTTAGCAAGCCACAGCATTGCATTAGAATTGAATAACAGTCTTTTTGTTTCATTTGCATTATTATTATTAATTTTTAAAGTATTTTGAAGCTTATTGATTTATTTTGAGAGAGAGAGATGGAGAGGGCACACACATGAGTGGGGGAAGGGCAGAGAGAGAGGGAGAGAGGGAAGGCAGACAGAGTCTGACACGAGGCTCGGTCCCACAACTGTGAGATCATGACCTGAGCCAAAATCAAGAGTCGGACGCTTAACCAACTGAGTCACCCAGGGGCCCTGCAATGTACCTATTTCTTATATTATCTTCTATGTACGCCAACTAACTTTCCATGTGTGAAATGAACAAAGATTCCTTTTCAAAAAACGTTATTGAGTAAATTTAGTGAGTCAATCCAAAGACAAATCTTAACAGTATGCATAAGAGTACATGTTCACACACCTGACCAAACTTGGGAAAAAATGATATATATGCATGCTTTGATACTAGAAACCCCCCACCAACCCAACCCATCACTCTACTACGAATGGAGAGCCAAGGCTAAGGCCAAGGTCATTTGCTTTCTAGTAGCAGAACTGATCTGAGGCTCATGCCAAACATGCAGCCAACTCTAAGATACGAACAACTGAAGAAATACGTCTGGCTTGCGTTGAGCAGGATGATGGGGCAGAGGAGACAAAAGGCAAAGGCCACAGAGAGTCTCAAATCTGATCGGTGGTGAACTTGGGATAGGAATCTGTCTGCAGGATTAATTCTGCTTCAGGTGGCCAAGTTCAGGGAAGGAACTCAGCTGAACCCTAGAGCTCAAGGCGTTTTTCCTTCTGCAGAGAATCTATCTGTCATGAAAATAGAAACACCTCAGGTCCAATCTCCTTGGCTCAGTTGTTGGATTTTAGGAAATAACATAGGAAGGTGTGAG